>NW_027104060.1:597765-1001825 GCF_902728285.1 Clytia hemisphaerica
TGACTTTGACATTTGACGCCCCACCCTAGTACCATTCTTTTTTGTAGGTTTTAAGGGGTATCAGCGTGGTTCTAGTTACAATATTTTTGGAGGGTACTTAGACCGCCCGTTTATTAGGCACCTGAAAGTACACCCAGTAGATAGTTTCCAAATCTCGGTAATTTAAAATCTCTGGATCAGACTTAAGAAAAGTGGTACTATGATGATGGCACTTCTCACTCAGAGTGGTAACTTCATTTTCATAATCGGTATTAAATTTCTAAAAGTTAGTCATTAGTCTTGTAAAATATCTCCGACTCCGGTAGCATTATCAATGGAAATATTTAATCTAGCCGTTTTTTCTTTAATACTGAAAAATCAGATTCAACATTACACCTACTGCGTTGAAAGAAGAAAACACGCTACCTGGAATCGTACACCCAAGATCTCGGGTGGAAAAAGATGGAGAGGCTTCGCATGTTAAGAACACTGGTAAGAATAGAAATATTTGTCTTCATTGAAAATGTTCCAAGATATGTCTAATGATGGAATCAGAGAACGAAGCTTTTTGTGCACTCAAAGTATATAGTCCGTTATAATCGTCTACACAAGATCACTAAAAAAGAGAATAGTTTAGGAGGCGTGATAAATTCGGGCGGAGTAAGCAGTGGCGGAGGTGTTTACAGTGTTTTCGTTTGTTCCAAACTCTACAGCCACTTTTTTCCCGTAAACCGCCCTGACTATGCGCTTATATATTTTCCCGCAGTAATTACTGACTCTCTAAAACGGACGATAGCATCGTCTATTCTAATCTAAAGAACCTAAACTAGCTAACAGAATGATTGGAAATTTCTCATAGATGACATAACTATTGAAAAAAATTACGAATTAACGCAAAATGCCGTAGCACAGCAATCACAACTTCCGACGGGAAATATTGGAAAGGCTGTTCAACATCAAACATGCTCTCAAATCACTTCGACACAGAAAGAACAAGCTACTCCAAGGTTAGTAAAGCTGACTAAGGAAAAAAAATTCAAATAAAAGTTCAACAAGGTTAGTCAACCCCTCAAAATCTTCTGATCATCTTCTAAATAAAGATATTTTTAAAACCCATCGCATATTTTCACTTTTACCATTCTCACTTTGAAATCTTGAGCTATAACTATATACTGTAATACTATTTTGACTATTTTCTAAATGAACTTTTAGATTGATTCATCCGAGAGAAAGACTTTCAAACAGGCAACGATTTTATGCTGACTCGGCCACCGTTCAAGGTATGTGCACTAAACTTATGAAGTGAAGCTAAAAGCGGAGTAAGCATATATTATCATTGGCTCCAACTACCAACACTTCATTGTTTTGTTCAGTTAGATGGTTGTCGTTGGTTTAAAACTCCTCGGTCGATTTTTTTGCCTTGTATCAAACAGAGGAAAGGATCCCAGACGGTGCCACTAAACTGCATAGACTTGCAGCTGACCTGGGTTAATTTTCCAAGAATCGAAAATTCACTAGATTTTGAAAGAGTCAGCTTCTCTTCATTTCCACCAATTTTCATAGTTGATTTTAGGAAAAAAAATTAAATTTTTGCATCTGTCAGGGACCAGATTTTGTCTAACAGGGTCCAACTTTTGTTTCAAACAACAGGGAAAGGAAGGCACAAAGCCGACCGCCTAAATAAGGTCTAATCGATAGGATGATGTCTAATCTAAATACCTCGAGGCGATTTGTAACTGGGTTTTCCACATAAAATATGGACTGCGTTATATGATGCTTCTATTTGAAAGCCAATTAAATTATCATATACTTTGGTGACAAGTAAAGGCCGGTCTCCACTTGTGCGCGTTTCCATCGCAGTTTTTCGATCAATGCTTCCACGCTATTGGTCAAAAGAAAAATGAAGCAATTCCATTGGCGCGATCCGACGTAACGGTAGAAAAAACTTTCTTTCAAGCGCGCGCTACATTTTTTATGACGTAATCTTTGTTCCAAGCAAAAAGGATTGAAGCCAAAAGGTGCGATCGCAGCGCACACAAGTGGAGACCAGCCTTAAAGCACTGGTTAACATTTCCTAAATAACTTTTTAACTCGACCATCAAACAAGCTTTCGTGAATGATGAAGAACTGATAGTAATATACTTTCAAGATTTTCCGTTTCTATCTATGTGCAGCTTTAGCGATTCTAACAAACGACGCATCACGAATTCATGAGATGACCTGTCATGCAACCGTCAACAACGACACAAACACGAATATAGATCCATACACAACTTCATTAATAGTAGCAACAAATGACGAGAGACCAAATCTTTCAAAAAGAGACGAGTGTGTTGCCAAAAAAATCAACGTCTCGAAATCAGCAGCAGAAGCCGGCTGCTCAACGGAAAAGCATCAAGAAAAATGTTCTTCAAAAGATGCTAAGAAAAGGTATCTTAGGTCAAAATCTTCATTTTTAAGCTGTCAGACTCTTATAAGGGAAAATTTAAACCATATCTTTATGCTCGGTTCGACGTTTGATTGACTCTCACATAGTTTCTTTGCTTCTGGAAGATCTCTTCTCCTGACGCTAAACTGTAGTCAAATCTTTTCTTTCTTACTTTAGTCGGAAAAAGCAACAAGAGTTGGACCGCATTGCAACCCTAGAACAAAAACTAATGTTGGACAAAAACGAAATAGAGAGAAAGAAACTTGAGAAGCGACAAAAAGAGGAGGACCCGTTGAAAATGAAAATCAACTTGAAACAACTCAAACCATTCATTGATTCACAAGTAATCGAAGAATCGACAATTGAAGAGCCCTCGACAAATAAATCCCAAGAGAAGAAAAGGATTTTGAAAGCAAAACGTCGATTAGAATCTAAAGTCACTCTGCAAGTGGAACAGCAGGCACCATCAAACTTTCTAAAAGAAACATTTCCCTCAGGTTCATGGCAAATAGAAGAGAACCATTCTCTTAGTTACAGTGAAAAATCTAACAATGCTGATCAAAGCCGAAATAATCTAACTACGACGGCAAAAACGGATGAAGTTTCTTTGGCAGAAGCAATAAACCATCCGTTTCCGGCACATGATTTCAATTGTGAAACAACACAATCTCACCGTTCGACCTCATCAGATTTCGATAGTGATTCTGATGGTCCCTATACAAAAGAGTTTGCCGACTTTCTGAGAAATAGGGTTCGTGATGAGCCAAATGATAAAGTGAGAGCAAACGAAAGGCCAATCAAAAAACTAACAAAAAGAAGGATCATGAAGAAAGCTGAAAAGAATGAGAAGATTTTACCAACTGCTTCATCATCTATCACTCAAGAATCAACGCAGGATATTAAGCGCGAAGAAATTGAAGAGAGAGCCTCGACAACAGTTCAAATTGAGCAACAACCACCTATTCTAGCATCAAACATCACTTCAGAACTAAATCTTGCTTTAAATGATCAAAAACCAGAAACGAAGAAACAAATACGTCGCCGACGCCGACTAAACCAACGTCGTCGGGTTTTTATGTTCGACGACAGCTCGTCCGATGATGAAGAAAGCGAAAACGAATCTCCTCGATCGTGCCACGATGAAAAGTCGGAAGAGGTGAGAAAGAACATGGAAGGATTGAAAGAATTGAGACAGTTATTGATGAAGGAGGCCAAAATAACGTCAGATATAATGCAAGAATGTGGTACGTATTTTTGTTGAGAAATTTCAAATGTTTGAAGTGTTCGTGCTCATGAAAGGTTGATAAAAACAAGGCAAACCAATTCCTTCAGGCCATTTTCATGTCCTTTTAGCGTCTGATCATTAGACGCTGCTCCTCCTGAAATCACTAAAATGTTGGTAATAACAGCCTTGTTAGCGGAAAAAAACTAGAAAAAGTGCCATTTTTGACCACCAACGGACGCTGCCCTGCCTTTCTAAAATTAATTTCTGTAGAGTTTTGTTAATAGTTTGAGAAACACCGTTGACTACGTACGGGATACAATTTGTCAACTAAACCTATAATTTTGGCTAACCATATTTTCCAATGCTAAATATAACAATAGAAGCAAGCAGAATGTTGTCAATGGATTCTAGAAATCCAAGATACCACAATAGTTCATTTACAGTTACAACTAAAATCATTTCCAGTTCCTTGAATACTTCAAAATTGTCTTTTCAAAAATATACTGTTCATTGTCAGATACTCTGAAATTATGCTTCCAAAAAAAGTCTTTGTGTCTGTTTCACAATGTTCGAAAGTTGCCAAAATCCAAATACTTTTGCTGTTCTGTAGTCATTGGGGATTTTGAGGAGTTTGATTCTTTCAACCGGGAACGTCCGACCATTCATATTAAAACGTCCTTCCCAGCTCAGTTGTTTTTCTTGACAGTTTTCTCTTTTAATTTGGTGACATGTCGTTCGCCTGGTTTCCGTGCTGTCTGAGCGGTCACACGAAATTTGACTTGATCTTCGTCAATTAGATCGAAACCACCCGCTGCAAAAAGCTAGAAAAAAAAATTAAATAAAGAGTTGGCGTCCATCAAGAGCAGATAGAGGTGTACCTTGAAGGAAGCTTTTAAAATATGGCACTCTGATTCTTAGATTCCTAAAGTAAAACGTATTTCCTGCGAATTTCAGGATAGTCGTTTAGCACTAACAATGTAATTTAAGAAATAAAAGGTCGTGTACTTGAAAACCCAACTTTAGAACATCGGTTCACAGCCAGGAGAACATGGACTGGGTGTTCCTATTTTTAGCTTTGTTTGAGTGCTAGATCGAGTCCTTTTTTAGAGAAAAACTTCCTTTGGAAGGAAGAACCCCCTTATGTGGTAACCCCCTTAGGAAAAACATTTGAAAATTCAGACCCCCCCCCCCTTAGGACATTCTAAAGAAATTTCAGTCCATCCCTTTAAAATTGCTTAAAATTTTGAAATCTTTGTACATAATTTCATTTTCCTTAACTGGCAATCCCCTTAGGGAATTTAAACTTTCAACAGCACCCCTCCCTCGGTGTATGGGTCATCAAAATGCAAGACCCCCCTCCTAAATGTGGGGGGGGGGTAGAAACTATGTTATTTTTGTGTAATAAAAATCATGAGATAGCAAAGTTCAACTCACAATAAGGAAATATCCAATTAGGTACAATGTAAGGACGATTCCAATCACAATGTAAATTTGATCGTTGGTGAAAGTAATTGAAACACGTCCATGGTTATCTTCATCTTCGTGGTCAGACGAGCTTTCTGTTGTACCATTTTTCGGTGACGACGCCAAGATCTGTTGTTTGAAGAGGTTGTTATGAAAGATGGGAAAATTTATAGAATTGTACACTTGTTGGGTACTGTAATGTGTCAAAGATATCATCGATTGAACTCAATCACAGACTCAATCAAACATGAAATCAAATATGACAATTTTTGGCAAAATTGAAAGTTCAACCTATGCATTTTGTTGGTTAAAAAGTAGTAAACCTTTATTCAAAGTAAATGAATCATTTTTATCTTCCATACCACTTTGCCACGTTTAGCCAGAATAAAGTCTGATTAAAAAATTTGAAAAACAGTACCTCTTGTATGTAAACAGCCAGTAAAAACATCCATATCCAACGACATGAACTGAAACTTCTCTGCCATAACAAACTCAATCTCATATTAACCAAAAAATCGAATAACAAACAAAATTAGATGTGAAGATTTTCACTCACATATGAAATTATTTAATGTCTAGGTTAGCTGATTAATAAAAACATGGATATAACAGCAGTTCTAAACTTTATATTTCTTTCTTTGTGCAAATACTCAAATAATCATGATAAAGAATTCTTATTTATGATATCTAAAGAATTTCTATTCGAGCTTAATAGCCGTTGCTTTATATATCTGCTCATTAGCAACTTCAAGCTTTAGAAAGATTTGATTGAATGCATTTTTCCTTCTCTAACAAAACAAAAACAAATATGCCATTTAATTTTCGAGCTATAGCCTCGTTGATTGAATTAGATTCTTTTATAAGAAATTAACCTGTATAAACCAAATATTCTTGGGATATTCCTTATTTATTTATGTAGATAGTACTCACTGAATACTCTAGAAAACTGGGAAATAAATACAATCTAATATTCGAGATAGCCTAAAGTGTACGAGTCTATCCAGCTTAACAAAATCAACCAAATACATAGCTTTATTTCCACTATAAACTGACATCAATTTCATTAAATTCCTATGTTCTTATAGAATAGCTTATCTATAACGATCGTCATTAAAATTTAACGAGGAAGAAGCCTGGTTTCCATCGAAACAGGAACAGAGGCTAATGAGAACTGAAGAATCGAAACTCGCAAGTACACTTATTGTGGGCTAAAATAGTCTATAAAGCATAAATATTATATCAATCGTAAAAGGGGTTACGCACGGAGAACGAGTCTCGTGTTCGCAAAGCGAAAGGATTCTATAGACGCCTCAAGCCCACACTAGTTATGTAAGAAGAGGTGAAGGCTATCAATCCGCTGCTAAAAAGAACATCGTACTCTTTTTCCGAATATCCCAAACACCAAAGAAATTCCGAAAAATCCAAAATTCCATAAATCTAAAAATTACAACTTAAAACGGATCATGAACTTGAAATCGATTTCTAATTGATCCGATAGATAGATTCTATCGATGATTACCAATCCAATGAAGACTCAATAAGTAATAGTTATTGCATGACTTTGAGTGCAATACGAGAAATATTTTACGAGCGAGGCGAGCCTTGACCGTTGATAACATTAGGGGTAAAGGGACCCAATCCATTATTTATTCCGAGAGTTCAGTTCTTTTCGATTGTTTTGTTTTGATTTTCTCACGCTGCTTACCCAAATGTTAACCAATTTTTATTCAAAGTCGTCCTAATGCCTCATAACACCCCTCTCTCGTTGCATTCTCGATAAATTTCCCGATCCAAAGAGGGGTTAGCCATTTCCAAACTCCTTTCCAATACCATCTTATTCCCCATAAAATTCCCGATAGAATGAGGGGTCAACGACCTCCCAATTCCTTTCCAATCTCGAGTTATCGCATTTTTTTGTTTTGATGACGTCATCAGCTAAAAATGGCTAAAAATTCAGCCAAATTTTAAAGTCCTACTCAAGCCTTATAAACCTTACCATCTCATTCCCCATAAAGTTATCGATCTAATGAGGGGTCAACGACCTCTCAACTCTTCTTCAAACTCGAGATATCGCATGTTTTCTATTTTGATGACGTCATCAACTGAAAATGGCTAAAAATTCAGCCAAATTTGGAAGTCCTACTCAAGCCTTATAAACCTTACCATCTCATTCCCCATAAAATTCCCGATAAAATGAGGGGTCAACGACCTCCCAACTCCTCTTCAAACTTGAGATATCACATTTTGAAGTTTTTCCCAAACCCGTGACGTCAGAGGGTCCCTTTACCCCTAATGTTGTCAACGGTCAATTCGCGAATTTTGAAATTTTTGCGGTCAACAGGTACCTTATGCCCCAAGGGTCCCAAAAAACCAAGAAACGTCAATTTTTTCCAAGGGAAAGTGGGTTTTTAAATTTGCGAAAGATTGACACTGCAACGACTTCTTCTTAAAAACGCTAATTTTCAAAGCTGAAACATTCCAGAGGCTAAACATGTTGGAATAGCGGCTAGACGAAAAAAAAGGTGAATTTCCATTTTTAGTGCCCGCATATCATTGAAATTTTGTAAATTTTGCTTACGCGCATGCGTTTGCCAAAAGAGTCGCACTCCGCTCGCTAACGCTCGCTCCGTGCGTAATGATACCGCTGATAAGGAAAAACTGCTGATAACTAACTTTAATGTATTATACTCTTCACCTTTATTCAGCTGAAGCAAATAAAAGCCTATCGGAGGATCTAGAAGATAGTGAAAAGCTTGACAGGTTGAAAAAATGGATACGAGAATTGCACACAGGACTGGACACTAATGATGAAGAATCGCACATAGGACTGGACACTAATGTTGACGCGGAAGAAGTTGGTTATGGCCCCAGGGACGACAATGTTGAAGCGTGGCGACCGTTTCGGGTATAATTTGTCACTTTTGGATTTTGGGGCTTTTATTAGCATTAGGCATTAGGCACTTTGGATTCTTGGAAATGTGGGATTCACAGACTATTTTTAGGCTTTAATGGAATATAATGGGAATAAATCAAAGTCTCTTTCTTTTAATTTGAATATATTTAAATAGGATCTAATTTTTAAACTTTTTTTTTTTGGGGGGGGGGAGATCTTAATGGTCCTAAGCCTAAGCTGTTATAAACATAAAGGTTGTATTCTTGGCCTTTAAAAAAACAGCATATTGAGGGAAAATTAGGATAAAAAGGGGATGGGTAGGTAGGCATTCGATGCTCGTGAATAGTTTAAAGGCTAAAAAAGCAAACAGTGTTGTACGTAGTAATCAACGAAATGAATTTTTGTATGTTTCTCTGGTCAAGAGTTGCCCCAAGACAATGGCTTATATTATAAACAAACAAAAATTTCTTCTTATAGGCATGCGCCAACTGCGGCACGTTTGGTTACCATTACTGGTGTAACACCTGTCACTTGGTTTTCTACTGCAATGAAACATGTCAACTACAACACTGGCATGCTCAACATGAGAAACAATGTCCTGGTGATGGGTATGTTACAACCTCCAGTGAGGATGAACAAAGTAATGATATCAAAGAAAGTGAAAAAGGCTCTGAAAAGAAAGTTTGCCAAAGTAGGACAAGTGAATGGTTGAGAGAAATACGAGGGAAATTTGATTGTGACTGAGTAAGTATGAGCAAAGAAGGAATTTTATAAAAGGGAAGGGTAGAAGAATGCGTCTTGGGAGATGTTGCCAAAAAGTCAAACAAGGCACAAATCCTGTATTTAAGCGTTTCCATACCATAAGTTATCCTGAGAGAAGGATTTTTTTAACCACTCATTTATGTAAAATAAAAGCACTGGAAAAATGTTACACTTTTGTGCAAAAAGGGGAATTGAGAAGATACACAGGCCAAGCTGGTAAATAAAACAAATGTTGTTTTTATATTGTATTAAGATTTTTAATCTTTTTTGTTTTAATTTTTCATCAGACTGTACATATTGTTGATATATTTATTTTACAATAATTTATACAATTGTCTATTTTGATTGGTTGGTTGGTAAAAAAAAATTATCAATTCTATTCATTGATATTTATAAAAGTCTTTCTTTCTTCAGACCATTAAGGTTGATTGTGATGTAAGTGTTCATTCATAAAATGCTTAATTTAGGGGAATAGTTTACAACTTGTTACATCTCAGCATAACTAATTCCAGGGTCCAAAACCGGACAGCAAACATTCCACCATACAAAGTTCGATAGACTCTTAAATTGTATCTAATTGTATCTTTCATCTTTGGGAAATCAGTTTTGGATTGTTTTTTTAGTACCATTGTTTTGAAAATGATTCAATTTATTGAACAGTTTTTACATGGTCTTCCAGAGTAATCAAAAACAAAGCCATCCAAAAAAAAACAATGCCATTTGATTCAATTTCCATTTAAAAGCAAAACCTTTGCTTTATGCAAGGATTTCAAATGTAAAAACAATGCCAACATAAAATAAACCAATAAACCATCAAAGCAAAGCAAGGCAAAGCAATTATCTACATAAGAAACCAAGAAAAACAAATACACCATGTATAAAAAAACCAGTATAATACCTCTCTTTCTCCAATTTTCACTCTCACTGCACCCATTTGTTAAAATCGTTAAAAATCTCATTGAGTCCTTGTTGTTGTTGTGGGTTCTGTTGACCAGTTTGATTTTGTTGCATTTGTTGTTGCGGGTTTTGTTGTTGTTGGACTTGATTCTGTTGAACTGGGTTTTGCTGCTGTTGAAGCTAAAAGTACAAAGTAAATGTTGAAGTGAAGCATTTTGTAGTCTATTCTATAAACTCACAACCAACTCAAACTTTTTCAAAAAAGCCTTTGTGATTATAATCCTCATGCATTGGTAGGCTTAATTATGTATTGGAGTTGACTCTCTTTAATTCCATCTTTAAGGGAAGACCAAAAATTCTCTTCGAATGAAAGAAGTTAACAAACTTTTTAAACTAAAAGGCTCTTATCGTATCGTATCTACAGTTAACCGCTCTCGAATCTGAAGTTTTACTGTTTAATACGCTCCATTATTCGATAATACTTTAAGGGCAGAAACTTTCGCGGGCAGAAACTTTTGCGAGACCAAAAAGTCGCAAAGTTTCGCTGATTTAAGTTTCGCGATTTTTACTTTTTGAAGAAAATTTACGGAAGAAACTTTGGCGGTTTTTTGTGAATGTTCAATTTTAGGAGCAATAACTTTCGCGAGTGGCTAGGGGTAGTGAATAAAAGATTATTTCAAATCTCATTTTTTTCTACAATCGAAAGAGTGATATGCACTTCTTCCTCTCATTCCGAATCCTAGTCACTGCGATAATATCGATAATATCGACTCTCCTCGGCTTTTAAAACTTGGAAAAAACTTTCGCGATTTTTGGGAAATATTCATTTTTCACGAAATTAACTTTCGCGAATTTCTTGTTTAATTTCTTACCTGGCAGAAACTTTCGCGAAAAAATGCAAAACGCAAAAAAACGCGAAAGTTTCTGCCCTTAACACCGGCAACAAGAAACTCTCAATGACGCTCTACTATTCGATACGCTATCAATTCCCTTGAAAATCGAATAAGAGAACGTCAACTGTATTGTAGCTAGCATCTGGAGAAGATGATTCATGTGCGTACAGGCTAGTTTCTCAAAAGTTGGGTGCAGCCAGGTGCAGCAAAAAAAATCTATTAGACAATCAAAACGACATTGAATTTCTGTGTGTACACATAATGTGATCTGGCTGTAGAAAATGTATTACAGTTGACTCTCTCTAATTCGATATTCAAAGAAGGATAAAAAAATCTCTTCGAATTAAAGAAGTAAACAATCCATAGCGAGTACTGTTAGACTTGAAAGGTACCAGCATGTGACCTGAAAGGCCCTTGTATCACATAGAAGTTCGAACTATAGTTCACGCTCTCGTATTTAACGTTTTACTATTCGATAAGCTTAATTTTTTAGGATTAGAAAATGTAATGTCTTGGATCTAGAATTGATTTAGAATCTAAAAAAGAAATAAACATACCCCTTGCTGCATTTGAGGTTGCTGTTGTTGCTGCTGTAGTTGAAGTCTCAATTGTTGTTGACGAAGGTTGTTCATTTGAACTTTGGCTAAAGTTTGTTGCTGTTGTTGTGATGTTAGTAAGTTGGAAGAGACTACGATCGGTACCTAGAGGTGGAACAATACTTTGTAGTCTTTAGTCTGGTTATTTCTGAGAAAAAAACCTTAGGTAGTACCAGATTTCCTCGAACTATCTCACTCTTTACTGGGGCGCTATTGGAGTTTTTAACTTTCGAATCTCAGCCAGCCACACCTTTTTTTCGAGTGAAAACCTCCACTACATGCACACAATCTCTAAATTTTGGAGCCCACCAATGATTTTAGAAACTGAAAATCGAAGAAATTCTAAAAGCTACCTGTGACATGGCTTGCATTTGTTTTTGCTGTTGTTGTTGCTGTAGTAGATTACGTAATTGTGGCGTTTGTCCTTGCGTGTTCTGCGGAATCTGAAAAGGTAAATGGAAATATTGGTTATGATTAATTTCTTAAAAAATAAAGAAAAAAATCGCACAGTGGATTGATAAATTGGGCAAAGCTTCAGTATTTTTCACACAGTAATAACCTGGCTCTCAGGAGGGCTCTAAGTCTTAATTAAAACTCTTTTTAACATCAGCACCAGTAGGGATTATTTGCCTTCAGTGATTTTTTATTGAATCATTTTTTTCTCTAGAAAACCCTCTAAAAAATAAACTTTCACACCTTAATTATTGAACAAAATTTCCCGTTTGACGAAAAATAAAATACAACGTAAACAATAAAGATTTCAAAAAAACCTGTGTTTGCATAGTAGGTCTTTGTATGAAAGCCGAAGTGTTTGGATTCATTTGTTGTTGCTGAGCAACGTTCATGTTGACGGGATTGGTGGCGACTTGGTTCAACATGCCAGGGTTCATGGGGCGTTGTTGACGGATTTGGTTCTATGAGGAGAAGTATAAGTGAGTTACAGTTTTGGCAATAGCGAGTTTATGTATTAGCACTTTTGAGGACGGTAGAGTGACTGAAGCGATTTGGAATAACCAAAAAGTTCTGACCCACAACATGAAGGACGGTAAAAATGCTGATTTACCGTCGTCGTCTCAGCCAGTCAGGATTTAGACAAATTGGAACCTTACCGTCTCCATCGCAGAAAAACACACATACATAAACAGACATAAACTCGGTAACATGCGTACAGAGGCGAATTAATTACCAGACATTACTAATCGATATAATCGATAGCTAATCGATAATTAATCGATTGATTAAATATCGATTAAAAACGATAATCGATAGCTAATCGATACTCGCAATTTTTTAGCACTCAATTAAAATATCACCATAGATTTTTAATCGATAATAACGATTACAGTGTTAATAATAGATAATATTCATATAATCGATACCTCGACCCTATCGACTTTTAATCAATAATATCTGATTGATAAAATCGATATCTTATATCTGATCGATGCAACTCTCCTATATATTCGATACGTTTCATTATTCGATGATTTTGAATGTCACTAGTTTAGACTGCAGACTTTCTGCCTTGCCTATTCTAATTGTTAGAGTAGGCACAAAGTGGGCACAAAGTTGACAGTTAAAATCAAATCCTGACTGACTGAAAGCACAAGAGGGTAAATTACTCGAAAAAATCTCGCACACTATTCCAAAAATATTACAAAATTTAAAAAAATCTTAAAACCTCTGAACCACAAATACACAATTTCATAAAAACACGAGGCTCATATTCAGTTCTAAGATCAAATTAAGAGTAATTAGTCTCACACTTCACTGATTTTTATACCATTTATAAAAAAGCTTGTAGGTGTAAAGTACAGTACCCCAAAAGCAAAAGTTATAATCGAAAATAGTGAGAAATCTTCTAGCCCAACCATACAAAAAAAACGTACAACCCTTAGCACAGCAATCAAAAAAATCTGCTTCTACCATCAGAAGGAAACAACTGGCCATGAAATTCACAAAAGTTGCACACCAGAAATAAAACAAATCCATCTCAAAAAATAAAATCTGACATAAATTCTGCTCTTCTGTCTCTCCACGCCACGCCACAAAAACCATGAACAAAGCAAAGATCAATGAAAGAATAATTCAACTTTCGAATTTTCAAAATTCGAAAGTTCGACCGTTCGAAATTAAACATTCGAATGTTCGAAAAGGAAAATTCAAACGTTTTTCCCCGCGTGAAAAAAGGCGCGAAAGCGGGATTATTTTCTAGGCCAACCTCTTCGGTATACCCTTGTCGATCAAATTACGGTTAGAATCCCTGAGAGATTTCCCCATTTTGCCTCCTACACTTGGATGAATTCACCCTGCATCAAAATAGATTACGAGGGGCAATTACCATGAAGGGTTGTGTTTGTTGATTCTGTTGTTGGGCTTGTTGTTGAGCTTGTTGTTGTTGTTTGTTGACCGTTTCGTTCTTGTCTTTCGAAAGAATGACCTGGTGGAGAGAATCATTTCAAAAATTTCTTCACTCATGGTTAAATAAAATCTTGTATTTAATTTGAAAAGTATTAAAATAGAGATAAGCCCGAATGATAATCAATAGCCGCAATAGACCAAACAGACGTGCCACAAGTTAAGTCTCTCTCGAATTCGAACCTCTATTATTCAAATCTTCGAATCTTTCTGTAATCCGAACTAAAATTCCAATTCAGATAGAACCAATTCCCTTCAGATAGAGAGTGGTTTAAACGACTCTCTGTAATTCGAATCGATCTCTAATTGGAAGTAGAATTTAAGGACCTTGAAAAATCGAATTAGAGAGAGTCGAGTGTATTTCATTTTAAAGGGAAGGAATACACCCTAAACCCTAGTGCACTATTGAAGGACATCATTTTTTAAAGCAAAATAAAAGCAACTTTCTCTTTTGTCAGTATGACAGGCATAAAAAAGAATATCTTAAAGTTTTTGTTTTTTTAAATAAGAGTGATACTCGTTCTGGATTTTCCGTATATTTTTCGAGCCTTGTACGGAAAATCTCGGAACTCGTAAAATATTTGTCATATTCTACCCGCAACTGTCCGATAACTATAACATATCAGCATGATACAACAATAGGGGACGAGATGGAGTTTTTACAAGCTCTTATTTGATTTGGTTGGTCGTTAACCAGTAATAAATAAAACAATTTTCTTACTTTTTCTAAAGAACGCGTCATTTTTATTTCATCAAATGACCAATTATATAGTATCTTATAAAAACTCCATCTCATCTAAACAATAGGGAGACACTGTCCTGATATGAAATATGTGTCTGATATGAAACGGGAACACTTATCAAAAAATAAAACCTTTAAGTGCTCAAAGCTAAATACCATAAATTTTCATTTCAGTCAGAAAAACCGTGAAAACCCGGGTTAGTAAAGCTTTCGGAGTTATGATGATATGTCTTACTTTGAGTTCGTTCACGAATTTTTGTTGGTTTTCAGGGATGACTCCGATAAAAGTTTGTTTCTTCTGACTGAAGATCAACAGCAAGACGCGAACTTGACCGACTCCTGTGTTCGAGCTTGGTATAATTATGCAACCGGCCTAAAATTGGGAGAAATATCATTTACGAAAGTGTTCGTAATAACTATGTACCTGCTCCGAATAATTCAAATAAAGCATTTAAGGCAGCTGAAGAATTGCTCCCACAAAGGTGAAGCTATTAACTAGAAGTGAAGCTATTAACGAAAAGCACTCTTTCTATCTAGCCTTTTACATGAAATAAAATAGCTTTGATTTCTAGGTCAGGAACCTTAGAAGTGAATTTCCTTATATAGTACAAAGGTTACATGTTAAACATCTCTTTCCATGATGAGTTCGAGGATAAGCTCAAGTGTGAAATTCACTGACAATGGAGTTGAAATAGAGCTTAAGTAACTTACGAATTTCTGTCCGCCCGTGCCACCCGTGGCGGTATTGGCGTTTCCATTCATAACTCGATACATGGCGGCAAGCACTTCACTATCACTATTGTGAAAATGAAATATCACCGTCTTTGACTGTTTCAAATATTCGTGGAGAGTGTTCTATGGAAGGAAAAGAAAGTATAGTATTGTTTACCATTAGTCCCTTCTATCATTTTTTCCTTTTTCTCTCTTTTTTCTGAATTAGCAGTCTAGCTTGCCTGTAAACAAACCCAGTATCTAAGGCTTATTTCAAAATTCATTGCAGTAGAGGGTCTGTTGTCATTGTCTTTTCTCATTTGAGATATTTCAATCCGACCGCTGGGATGGAGTGTTTATGGGAGAGGGGAGACGATGAGAGAAGTGTTGCTATTTATAAATCATACTTCGTCGCAGAGGTCTCCGTACGGAAACTTTTTATCAAACAGACAATGCGCATAGGAGTTGTACTACAAAGCGATAAACGTGAGATACACTCTCGTTTTCAATCATATTTTCCTTCTTCTTTACCTTTTCTGAATTAGCCGCATGAAAGACCTATTTCTCTCTATTTCCAACACAAATTCTCAATCCAGTCAAAGAGAAAAAATCACAGAAAGTTTCGCGTTATGAAGCATGTTAAAGAAAAATTCGAATAAATAAGATTTCCTGTACGAATCCGAAAGCGGGCATAGTGACATTGACATTTAGTTTTTCTCTGTTGTTGGTTTAAAATAAAATCAAACAAATACAGGACTTAGGGATGACCAGGTGGTTAACCCTATTATTATCAGGCTTCTTCGGATTTTGTATTCTCAAGGGTGGGGGGGTGTTTTCCACCAGCCTTGCATAACTTTTGATCTAGAAAAGATATGCACTTGAAATTTGGCAGAAATGTTCTCTACCATAAAAGGAGTTCATAGAAAAAATTTGGGTTCATGACGTCATCATAAAGGTGATGACGTCATCATAAACTTTCACACTTATCGCTGACCAATGAAAAAGTACTATTCAATAAAATAGCAATTAAAGTTGAACGAATGGAGATTTTTCAATTCTGTTTTGAATTTCTAAAAGCCAAAAAGAATATCTTTAACATATTTGCAGGTTTTTAACATACTTATAAAATTAACGTTTAAAATCCATGCAGAAAATGAGTAAATTTTTTCAAAAAACAATGACGTCATTTTTGATGACGTCAGCAGTTTTTGAAAATTTTTCAAATATTTTTTAAAATTTATTATTGATACCTAAAACCTGTCAAAATTTGAAGTCAGTTGGATGCCTAGATCAAAAGTTATGCTACATTTAAGCTTTTGGGATTTTACAGGGTTTTAGCTGGATTTTATGATACGCCTGCACAAAAAAGTCATAACACCTGATCTGGTCGGTGTATAATTGTAAAATTTGGTATACATGCTGCTAATAGGATTATATTAAAAGTCAAAAACTTTCAGCGTGTTAAAAAAAATTTCAGTGAGCTATTAGCAAAATAGTGCCAGCCTTGTGGAAAACACCCCCCCCCCTGATAAAAATAGGGTTAAGACACTGCATATGATAAAGAAAATACTCACAAGATAAGCTTGAGGAATGAGTTGCATCTGTAAGGTTTTAGGCCACACATCTGCTTTACTGTATGAAATGAAAAGAATGTGTAAAAATTGGAAAACCACCAAGATTTAAATTTAATAGTGGTTCAGCAGTTATTGCTCAACTTAGGAAAAACACATCAAAATTATCATGGTCATTTCAAAATTGTGAAAGACTCAAGTTTGTAGGCACTTACAGTACTTCGTTGATTTGCATCGTAATGTGGCAATTTAATTTCCGTGAGATGCTTTTACCCGGCTCGCCAGTCTGAAAAAGAAATCATAATCAATGCAACACCTTAAATTTTAGTACGATACCAAAATTTCCATGCACATTAGTAGAGGGCCGCTTCTTCTTGCGCTTCTTGAGAATGTTTGATTTTTTTCCATTTTTCGCCTGTGCAATTTTTCTTATAACGTCAGTCTTTAAACTATAAAACTTTTTGCAAAGGTTGTAGAAGCGGACCCCCTCGCAAAATTACGTCAAATACGTCTAACTTTAGAAACAAATTTATATGGTTGTGTATTCATAATATGCACCATTGCAATGTCTTCTAACATTACATCACGGTGGGTGATGCAGAAAACAAAATTTTTAAATACTTCGAAATTCGAGCCGTTACTAGCAACCCTGCGGGGCCCAAGGCGCCGAGTATGCGCCCGGCACAGTGACAAGTCGTTACTAGCAACCCTGACCCTACCTAACTGTTACTTAATCAATTCCAAACAACAAAACCCCCGGAAACACAAAATCGTAGATAGAAAAAAAAAACATGTTCGACTGACGGTCAATTTTTATCAACTTCCTTACATCACGACCCCATCAGCTGATTGGTGGTAAGTGACGTAAAGTCAGTCAATAGCGAGACTATGAATCGGAGATATTCTACGGCTACGGTTGCGGGCCTGTCCATGCGGGTCGTCACCAAAGGCGACATGTCGATGTCTACTTTGCTCTGTACGGGAAATACACCAAAACACCGTATAAGCAAAGTCGACATAATGCCGTACGTCAAATATCGAACTTGCTTTCACCCGCCATTACTTGCCTTATTCGCCATTTCCCTCGCCGCTTTAGCCGTAGCCGTAGAGAATTCCAGATACATAATCTCGCTAATATGTCATTTTTAACCAAACACTTGTTGGGTCCATGGAAGACATTGCAATGGTGCATATCATGAATTCAGAGTCGTGAATCCTACTAAAATACTTATGGATAAATTAATTTCCTTGGCGTAACAAAACGATGAAAAATGATCTCCTCTTGAATCATACCGTTTCCTGCCACTGTAGTTGACCGGTCCAGATCGTTTTCCTTTGTTGTTGTTGTTGCTGTGTTGTCAGTTGTTGTTGATTTGGTTGTTGACCTTGTTGTGGTCGTTGTTGCTGGTTTTGTTGCTGTACCTGAGTGAATTGAATGAAAATTGAGTTTTAGTAAAGTCTTCTTTCAGAACTTTTGACCTGTTAGATCATGATCGTTCATTGGCACCAAGCATTGTGAAAACCTGAAGAAATTCAGATAGCAAACTCGCAAACTCACTGTTTGTAAAATTTCAGTGAAATTTTTTCGCTATGTAAACTAATCTTCATGTTATTCTGAGCTCCAACTTTTATTGTTAGCAGGGTAATTAAAATAGTTACTCGTTCAGATTAGACTGTACTATAGATAAACACGTATGTCATATGATCAACAGTGGTAGTAGTTTTTCGTATGAGACAAGATTGTGCACAGCAAATTGACACATATTGTTGAAATATAAAAGTAAAATCCTCTTTTTATATTTCGCTGAGACAGAAATCCGTCTGAAGGCCGGTCTCCACTTGCGTGCGCTGCGATCGCACTTTTTCGAGCAAAGCTTCCACGCTATTGGTCAAAAGAAAAATGAAGCAATTCCATTGGCGCGATCTGACGTAACAGTTGAAAAAAGTTGAAATCATGGCGTGCTAAAGTTAAATAACTTTAAGATATTTAGAACGCCATGGTTGAAATGTAATAATGTGTTCAACTTTTCAAGCGTGCGCTACATTTTTATGACGTAATCAAAAGGTAACGGACGGCCTTGAGAGAGAAGAACTTTTAACACTCTGTCAAAAAAAAATTAACTTCGTATCTAACCTGTTGCTGGTTGTTTAATTGTTGTTGCTGGTTGGATGCAACTTGTTGAGCATTCTGTTGAACGTTTTGTTGAGTGTTCTGTTGTTGTTGCATCTGTTGTTGTGGGTTCTGCTGAGCACCTCCTGGGAGTTGTTGCATCTGACCAAAAAGGAATGGAAGATGGTCAAAATCTGTTATAGGGTCTCGATGATGGTTTGATGCATTTTTAGCATCTTAAGGAGCGTACCCTGCGAAGTATAAGTAGCAAGTAAGACTACGACCGCAGCCGGAGGCGACCCGAAGGCTCCTCTTTCGATGCTATCTACCCAAAGGTAGGGGAGGGCGCCACTCTTTCTCCCTGGATTTCTCCGCTTACCCTTGATCCTTCTCTTAATTGCTGAGCATCAAGCATAGAAGGCATCAAGTACCATTTTAAGAATCTTTGGTATGACCTGGCTGGGGGTTGAACCAACAACCTTGCGAACCGTAGACGAATGCCCTACCACTGCACCACGGTTCACCACGGTTCACCACGGTTCCCCAAGTACAAGCCGTAATAAAAAATGTGGCGTATATTTTAAGGCTTCACTTTTTCTTGCCTGAGAAAGGTTAAAGATTCGACTACAGCCCTTCGGGCTTTTACTTCATTGCATGGGACATACCTTTTGTTGTTGTAAGAGATTTTGCAAAGGCAATTGACCAGCTGCCAACATCATGCGTTGCTTTTGTAACATGTTCATTTGTTGTGCTGTCGAAACTTGTTGTGCCATCTGTTGCTTCTGTTGTTGATTCAGGTTGTTCGACTATGTTGTGAAAGAAAAAGATATAGGTCCCGTCCGGAATCTTTCCAGAGAGCGGAAAAAGCCTGGAAATCCGTTGTTGATTCAGATTGTTTGACTATGTTGTGTTGAGGAAAAATAAGAGATAAGTTAGGCTTTTGCTCATCATCTAGCGAAAAGAGTTTCTTATAGTTTCTTTACATGAAGTATATCCATAGATGTCTTTTATTTAGACTAATGTCTAATAAGATATTCAAAACATATACAGTGGCGAAAGCAAGGTTTTTGGTCTGAGATGGAAATTGGATTTTACGCAGCAAATGAGAACAATTTTTTAAGATTTTGGTGAATTTTGGTGAATCACGCAGAATTTTGAGACGGATAAGCTTCTTTATATACTTCGCTGAGAATGAAAATCTTTTTAAACATTTTGTATGAAGGAGCTAACCTTCTCGGTTTATTCATGTTTTTAAAAATGCATTATCCGACATATGTATTTATTTTTATAAGATTTCGATTATTAAGGGTTAATTGTTGGGTTGTGGGTTCAAGCTCAATAATCGATCCTTTACGACGGATGTGAAATCAGACCCTGAACTAAATTATGAGCGAGTTTATGTATTTGGACTTTTGAGAATGGCTGATTGACTGAGCGATTTGGAATAACCCACAGTTTTGACCCACAAAACCGATGATGGTAAAAGTGTTTTTTTACCGTCGTCCTAAGTCAATCAGGATCTAGTCAAACCAGAAGCTAACCGTCTCCGTTGTAGAAAAACACACAAATACATTGACTCGCTATTAAAAGAAGAGGACACCGACGAGAGTCCTAAAGTCAATTCGCTTTAAATGTGCACTTTTTCTAATTGCCATGTTGAAATCACTCTCAAGGAAATTACTCTAATCACACCGACATGGTTTCCACATGGTTGCACAAAAGAGTGCACACTCAAAGCAATTGTACACTCTGTTTTACTATCATGTTGAAACCACTCTCAAGGAAATTACTCTAATTACACCGACATGGTTTCCACATGGTTGCATAAAAGAGTGCACACTTAAAGCGAATGGACTTAAAAAAGAAAGAATTTTCCGGAGTTAAAGACTATAAAAAATTAAATTTCTCGTCCTCGACCAGAATAATTGTACACAAACCCAGTGTCTACGGCTTATTTTATAATTCATTGCCATAGAATACTACGAAGCGATAAAGGTGAGATACACCCTGGTACAGAGTACCAAATTACGTTTTTCCAATGAAGGTGTGTAAAAGAATACCTGGGAATTTTTAGCCATGTTCGAGAGCAATGCTGCAACGGATTGCTGATTCTGCATATTGGTGAAAGGCATATTTTGCATTTGGTATGGTTTTTGTTGCTGTTGTTGTTGCTGTTGGTTGATTAGAAGTTGTTGAGGATTTTGTTGAATGTTTTGTTGAGTTATCTGTTGTTGTAGTTGAGGATTTTGTTGTTGTTGTTGGACTTGATTTTGCTGTTGTTGGAATTGTTGTTGAGTGTTTGGCTGTAAAGTAAAACAAATATTTAGTTAAGACGGTATGGTAGGGTTGGTTCAAAACAGAAGTCGAGTACAAAAAGGCTTTTGAAATGTCGTCACTTAAAGTTTCGTAGACAAATGAAACACGTTATACACAAAATAACATTATACACTTATCAACCCTTAAATGCGTTGTCAGCTTTTAAAGGAGTTTGGTAATGAATTTATCATGAAATGACGTTAAAAGTCTTTGACTATAACGATGTCTATGTAACGACTTGAGGAATTTTGACGTCATTCTTCCTGGTTAAATTGAACTCAGACTCCTCACGCTTTAAAGGATAATAGGTGTATATTCAATGGGCTTGAAAATTCAGTTTGCCAAACCAAAGTTAGAAAGAGATATTAAACTAGATACTGTAGGAGCTAAACTCAGAGAATAGCAAATTATAAAGACACTGACTTGGCTCATAGGGATTTGTTGTTGATTTTGTTGTTGGTTGTTCTGTATCATATTGAATCTCTGTTGTTGTTGTTGTTGTGTTTGTTGTTGAAGATTACTCTGTTGCTGCTGTTGTTGTTGTTGTTGCAACATCAACATCTGACTGTTTTGTTGCATAGGGGTGGGAAGTTGGGCGGGCTTTTGTGCTGATTGGGCATCCGCCTCATCTTTGATTTTCTTCGTGATAGCTTGCAGTTCTATACGGGAAAAATGGGTAATTTTTACTGAGTAACGAAAGTTTTATTATAAATTTCCAAAAAATTTAAAATCTCAAACTGTTTTGAATAGCGCACCGCGCTGAATCTAAAAATAGATTTTATTTTTGACATAATCATTACTCTCGATGTGTTTGTACGAGGTCCAATCCCATCAACCTTTGCGTTAATCTCTTTTGCACGTTAATTGCATCATTTGACAAAAGATATACAACAACTTGCACGTATCTTTAATTGAGCCGCATTGAATTGTGGGATTGCAACTCGTACAAATGTCAAAAAAAGTGAAAAGTAATAATTATGACGTAAGCGTTGCGGAGCGCTATTGATGATAATGGTGCTTAATAACAAGGAACTTTAATAAAGAAAGAATAATGGCAAATTTGGTAAAACGTTTTCTTTGTTACTTTTAAAGTCTTATGCTGTCCATATGAAAGACGATCATTAGTACCTAATTGGGGAATAAAAAGTCAATGATGGTAATTAAAAAACACAAAAGCTTGTCTATTAATAGATAGTCTGCAAATCTACAGTTCACGAGTGGTGATATACCTTCGGCAGCAGGGCGTTTCATTCCGGCAGTAGCGGTGGCCGTGGTGGTTGTTGTGGTGTTTGGCTCCGCTTTCACTTCAGGTGGATCTTCTGCTAAAAAAAGAAATCAAAAACAAAATCCAATTTAGACAGTGTTATTAGGGTTTGTATTAAACAATACAGGAGTCAAAGATCGAGGGATTTGTTTTCCACTGACTTAAGCTTTCAAGGCTCTACACCTATATAAGAACAGACATTCAAGGCAAAACTCACGAAAGTTCCAATTTAACAGCTTTCAATTCTTGATACTAATGACGTAATCGTTTATACGGAAACAAACGAGAAACACCGGGCAGTTTGTTTGCTGAAATTCAAAACTGGTGGCAAACGCCCGGTGTTTTTCGTGTGTTTCCGTATAAAAGATTACGTCATGAATATAAAAAATTCACTGATTATTCGTGCATGATTCGTGGTATGTGGAAAGGACACTTACTAGGTAGCGTGATTCCTTTTAAAAAGACCATGTGGTGAGGTTGAACAGCAATTTGTGATGATTTGGAAATAACGTTTGCTGCTTCGTTAGGCGATGTCTGTATAAAAAGAAACATGAGAAGATCAAAATCTATTTCAGTTATAATTGTATGGCGGCGGATTCAGATAACATCATGGTGTCCTCCAAGCTTTCAGGTCCCCCTATCTGGGGCCTAAAACCCCCCCAATTGATCTTCTCCACCTAACCTTTTTCCAGGGTTTCCCCTATCGGAAGAATATTTTTGTGATCAACCACTTCGCTATATTTTGCATAATAAGTAACTTAACAAAAATAACAATTTCCTGCAATGAACGCACAAATGCTGGAAATATAGACACTTTTAATCATCTTATTTGAAATATTAAAAATTTAAAAATTTCCTGAAATCCCCCAATTGCATTAGTCCCCCCCCCCATCAAGGTGAAAATATTCACTTCTCCCTCCAGGGAAAAAGTTGATTCCCCCCC
The DNA here is from genome assembly GCF_902728285.1 of Clytia hemisphaerica. Lineage (NCBI taxonomy): Eukaryota > Metazoa > Cnidaria > Hydrozoa > Leptothecata > Clytiidae > Clytia > Clytia hemisphaerica. The sequence continues at coordinate 620,978 of NW_027104060.1, forward strand.
CCCCACCCATCTTCCTGGGGGGAGGGGATGACCCCAAGAACATTTTGTCTGGAAAGGGACGAGCGGGGAAATCAATTAGTTGTAGCCCTGTTTTTTCTAATCAACCTGGTGAAAGCAAATTTTTTCTTGGCCGAAAACTTTTTTAACTAAACAGTGTCATTATGATTGAACGTTTTGATTGATTAAGAAAAAATCGAATGTTTTGATTTTCAAAAAAAAAGTAACATCGAGAAAAAAAGAAAGAAAAGCAAAACATACTTTTAATCAATGACATATATAAATGACACATCTTAGGGCATGATTAATAACGAGGAATACACGGTTTTTTTATAAGGAACCTTAACTTGACTCCGAGCCTGGAGTTTCTTATATTTTGCCAGAGAGTTTTAGCTTCAAAGTTCCTTATCGAGTTCCTTAGTTACTTAGATGTTAAGTTTGGATTTGCTAAGTGTGTCGCTTCTTTACTAGCATTTTTTTGTTGTTTTTTTTTAACATATTGAAAGGAATTTTAGCGATATTTTCCGTCTTTTTATTTAGGTTGTTGTAAATGTGTTCAAGTTCAAATGGAACTCTTGCTGTTTCTTAACTTGATTTTTTATTCTCAGCCTGTTCAGTTCCTTAACAATTCTCAGACCATTTCCAAGCTCAAGTTCCTTATAAACGTGTTCCTTATAAAAAAAACGTGTAACGGGTAATTTTAGGTGTTCTACTGTAATAGCCCAGCGTTTTACTTAAAACAAATTTTCAAATATAGCCCTCGCCACGTCTGGTTATATTGAAAGAGGACATTTTGAGATTGTCTTATGCCAAATAAATTAACAAGGAATAAACTAATTTTTCGGATGATTTCGGGATGATAAGAGCCTTTTTGTTATTGATCTCAAATCGCCCTCCTAACTAGTTACTAGGATCTCAGGATTTAAAAGCTCAAATTTGCTCCAATAAGTCTTGGAATATAGCCTAGAAGCCACCAAACCCCTCCATAATCCAAATATTTAATGAAAAAAAGTGCAAGTGTTAAAATAACAATTCTCGCCCGAACTTTAAATTCTGAAAAACGTTAAAATACACTAAAATGTCAATACATTTCGACCATGATTGTAGTTCCAATTATTCACATGCCTTTCACTAATTCTGAAGGATCCCTTATAGTATCATAAACTCAAATAACCTGAAGTCGACGACAAAATAGTTAAAAAAAAAATTTAATACTAACAACAGACAAAAACTTCAACGAAAGATATTAATCGCACACTCGCTTTAACAGTAACTGTATGATATAATTTGATGGTTATTAATAGAAAGTACACGTTTTATTATGAGAACAAACTATATAAGAACAGAAGGCTTCAATGGCCAAAATGTTAAGAACAAATTAAGAACATTTTAAGGCTTTGTGGTCTCAAAAACACCTTTTTTCATAGGAAAATGGGCAAAATTACTCACAAAATAGTCAAAATAAGAACATGCTGAGAACATTTTTAGACTTAAATCTCAATGTTAAGAACATCCGGAGGCTTCAAAAGTTTTGGATGTTCTTATAAAAAAAAAGCTTGTAGACAGATAATCATTATAAAGTGATTCTATTTATGTCATTTTGTCAATAATTACTAATCTGTAACTAACCAACAACCAGTTGTAGTTTAAAATTAATAACTAAAACAACACAAAATTAATTGTTTCTTAAAAGCGGGTATTCTTTCTGATTATACCAAGTCTAAAACTTTGGTATTGGTTTATCTTGGTAATAGTTTTAATGTTTCAAGCAGATCTCCATTGATAGCACTAAAACAACATAAACAAACAAACAACGTTCTTAATGGCCCAAAAAATTGTAAATGGTACTCAACACAAACAAAATGAAAGTCCAGGAAAATAAATACTAAAAAAAATTGAAACTTTCTTACGAAATATAATGAATCCATCTCATCAGTCAAATTCAACTTTAAAAAATTGTGATCACCAATCACAAAAGCGAATATCCTTTAATGTAAAATAAGGAAGTGCAGGGAAAAAGTAAAACATCATCAAAAATTGAAACTACACGAATAAATGCTTAGTAACATGCTTTTCTATGGATTTTGCTGACTTGGATTACACACAAAACAAAAACATATTCATCTTAATTCTTATTTTAAGAAAATATTGCGATAGACACAAAACTCGGAATAACGTTCTTCTACTCGATATCTGAACGTGTGTAAAAATCTTACTAAAATTTATACCTACTGACAAAACTATTTCCATACTAAGCCACATTTACAACATAAAATCCAAAGGTAAAAATATCCAACAAAACTGTTATTCTTATAAAAAAAAGTTGACTTTTTTTTGTTGTGTTAAGATTTTAATTCTTAGAATTTTTTTGAAATGTTTTAGAATACACAAAGATAGACCTATTCATGATATTCATGACGTAATGTTATCTACGGAAATACCCCGGTTTTAGCCAGTAGTGGGAAATTCAAACTAGATATAAAAGTTGTATAAAATTTGCCACTACTGTCAAAAACGGGGTCTTTCCGTAGAAAACATTACGTCATGAATATCATGAATAGAAACACATCGGTTTATCTTATAAGAAATATGTTTTTTTTAGTTGTGTGAAAATCAAATTTCTTTCACTTCTTAGAAATTTTCTAAATGTCCATCACATTGAGATGATGTGATTATGATGGGATACAAATTTAAAGTATGAAATAACAATCTTATACCATAGCTGGGAAAATAGACAGGACACTAAAAAAAGGGAAGTTCAGACATGATCACTGGATGATCAAGGTTAGTTTTTAAAGCTATCTATGAAAAGTATAAATTCTGCTAACCTAATGGCAAAGGATTATTGTTGACGGGGAAAATACCTTTATTGTTGTGACCTGTTGGTATTCTGAAATTAACCAGAATTAATGTATTACGAGTATTACGAGTATTACGAGTAGAGATTCTATGGGGATTCTATAGATCTATAAAAGGAATTTCATCGATGGGAATAACATCAAAGCGTTTGATAACATCCATCAGTTCCCAATCAGTTATCCTGTTGACATTCTAAAATGTCAAATGTCAAAGTTGTTCTCACCTTTTTGATCATCTCACGAAATTTGCTGACAAATCGCCCAGATAGAATTGAGAAGTTTATATCTTTCTGAAATGAAATTTAAAATGTAAATCAATGATTTTTTTAATTATGCTATGTATACAATACTTTGACTCTCACTAATTCGAACTCGAACGGGGGATCTTATTTAATCGAATTACAGAGAGATTTGAAAAAGAGAGTATACCGAGAGGGAATAAGTTCGAATTATAGAAAGATTGGAATGATAATAGAAGTTCGAATAAACCAGCTGCGCTGGAAAGTCAGCCCAAAAGGCTTAGAAGGCTTAGAAGTACAAATGATAGATCTAGTTTTGTTAAAATCTGAAAAGCTTGAAAGAGCGTATCTATTTGCTTGAAACGTCCAGACGAAAAAGTAGTGGTGCATAGTGGCCCCCATAGTGGGATCCGTCCAAAGCAGAATTCGGTGAAACAAATTAATACCATTGCCTGTTGAATTTGAATTTCGCTCCTCAAAATGACAGTTGATGAATTAGCCAATGAAAGCTTGTTTTAGTTCTTTCAAACTGCCTCAGAAAAAAGCGCGATTTTTTATTGTCCAGTCATTTACTCATTTTTATTCAGTGAGCGAGTCCTGCGCTTGTTCAACTGTTAAAAATGTGAGTCCAAAATTGGACTCACAGCTTGAACCTGTCTAGTTTATATCAGAGATATCAGATTATAAAAAACACTCGACGGGTGTCTTGTCATGACAATAAAAAACAGTAAAAGACCCAAATAGAAGAATTTCTTTAATACTCACTTTCTCTATAATTAGTTCTCTTTTTCTTTATTTACAATGCAAAAGTATCTTTTATTAACTATTGAATATGACGCAAAAAAGAATATTTTTTCTTTTTTTCTTATTATTAATTATACGCGTCTTTTTATGTTATGTGTTTTTCTCGTCCTATTTTATCTTACTAAGAAAAAATTATTTTCGCGCGCTAAGTAATTCCGAAATCTTGTTTCCCGAAAATAATCCGAAATCGGAATTAAAACTTAAAGTCTTAACGACGACCAGCGGGAAAAAAATCGTCGAACCGATTTGAAGAGTCACCTGGGCTGACTAATAAACGACTACTGTTAGACAGTACCAAAAAAGAAAATCCAAAGGTTCCAATATTCAAAACAGGATGAAATTCATTTAACTTTGGATTTGGGAAGAATATTTTCAGACAACATAACATTTACTCCTGTAGATTTTCTGAAACAATATTGATAATCTACATTATAGACAGGTCAAAAGCATCCAAGCAACTATGAAAATGCTTTTTTAGGCCTTGCTAGAGTGGAGTTTTAAGCTTGAAACAAAGGAAAATGTGACGTGGCATAACTAAACCTAGTTTAGTGTATTACATCTATTAACTATATGACTATATATGAAAAAGATGTTTATCTGAGTATATCTTACACGGTTTTTTAGAACAAACTATATAAGAACATAAAGCTGGATGGAAAAAATATTAAGAACATTTTGAGAACATTTCTAAGGTTTTATGGACTCTAAAACACCAAATATTTTAGTGAAATTGCCCAAAACACTCACAAAGTGGTGAAATTAAAGAGTATTTTTAGCCTTAAAACTCAAAAAGTATAGAACAGGCTGGATGTTCTTATAAAAAATGTGTATATTTTGTCTCTAAAAAAGTAAAGAAATACCTTTATCACCATATCTTGTAGCATATCAAAAGTAAAACCTTTATATTCTTGAGTGCCAATGACAGGATAAATGAATGGAGGTAGATGGCTAATCACTACACAGTGCTTCGTAACGTTACTGGTAATGCTAAAGAAAAGTAAGTAAGTAGTCAGTTGGCGACCGCAGTCGGAGGCAACCCGAAGACTCCTTTTTCGATAGCTATCTACCCGAAGGTAGAGGAGGGTGCCACTCTTTCTCCCTGGATTTCTCCACTTACCCGTGATCCTTCTCTTAATTGCTGAGCATTAAGCAGAGAGGCATCAAGTACCATTTTGAGAATCTTTGGTATGACGCGTAATGCTCTACCACTGCACTGCCGTCGCAAAAAAAGTAACACTTGTAGAGGTTCTCATTTGATTGAAGGGACATTATTAAGCGTTTCTCCTACCAGTTGCTTACACAGCAATTTTTAAAACAAAAAAGAGAACTACTTTCTCCCCTTTCGACGCTGCACAAGCAAAGATTTTGAGAAATATTTTTATTCATTCTGCTTTCTCAGCATTGAGGCCTCATCTCTAAAAAGGAATATCTTTAAGTGTGTAGTAAACTTTGTCTTGCTTTTTCTTTTTAACGAATTTCATTGATTGGTAAAAGATAATGAATAATCACTTTGATTTTTGAGAAAAATGATTCAAATGAGCGGCTGTAACTTCTAACTTTTTGGAATGGACTGGATTAATATAAGACTCATGAGCTCAGGGGGGGTCAACATTTATAATACCAACCCATAGCCCAAAAACCTGACTTTTGACCTTTTGAGCTAAGTTAACACCACCACCCCAAAATTGGTATCGATACCAACTTGAAAATCATAATTTTCAGAAAAAGAGGGGACCCACCCCCTTATTTTGGTATCGATACCAACAAATTTGAGTTTAAAGCTGTTTAAAGGGAACCCACCCCCTCCCACAAACAGGGTACTAAGAGAAGCTTCAAAAAAACTCATTTTTGAAATGCTCTTTCTTCAACACAACACAAAAAATGTCATAATATGCTAAAATAGAAAATGACTGAAAACTGACAATATGATAAAAACAAACCCAATGAAGCTAGCAAAATCAATCTGAATCAATATTATCTGAAATATAATTGATGTGCAAAAACTAGGAGAAGTTATTATTAGTACATAATTTTAGAACAGAATAGATTCACTCATTACCAAATGCTATCACAGAAAAAATGTTTTTGCTTCAGGCTTGATCAAAAATAAAACTTGAAAATATCGAAAAAGTCCAAAATAAACAAACAAACAAGGTCATTTATACTTATTACTCATTTACAGTCATTATACTCAAAAGCTAAAACAAATCCAATTGAAACCTATTTAGACTGATATGTACCCCGGGGTATTTTCTAGCTATAAAGGGCAAAAATTAGGAAAGTTTTGCTGTCATTTTGATATGGATACCAACTTTCTGAATCATATTATTTAAAAAAAGGGGTACCTGTAACGTCATCAGACGTTATATTCATATTCCCATTGAAACGATTTTTTATATTCCCAACGGACTTGCATTTATAACAATCATATTTCTCTTATTATCAAGGGAGCGTCATTATATTTTACGATCTCAATTTTCATAGCATAAAAATGCGTTCAGAAATTTTTACTTGTCAGACTTCATAGAGAGAGTCAAGGATGTTGTCAAATTCAATTTTCAAGCTTTTTCAAGCATTCAAATAACCATTCGAATTAAGATCTTCAACGCAATTCAAGCTTCAATTTATTCAAGTTTTCCAAGTTTTACACCTGCATTTAGCTGTTCACACACTTTTCTCAACACTTACATAGGCTTACCTGGTAGGTTAATTTACATTTCATCTTTATATATTTTCAACTTTAAGTTCAATTTTTCAATAATTTTTCAAGACTTTTGTCAATTTTTCCAATCAATAATTTTTCTTCAAATTTTCAATCATATTGTGAGCCTCTTACGACTTTCGTAGGTCACATTTTGTCACATATTTCAATATTATTTCAATAATTTTTCTATAAATTTTCAATCATATTGTGAGCCTCTTACGACTTTCGTAGGTCACATTTTGTCACACATTCAATATCATTTCAATTTCAATTTCAGTTTGAACGTGTTTCAATACAACCGTTACGAACAATTTGCTTGTGTCAAATTTTCTGTGTGTGATCGCTACATTCAAACAGTACGCCTCGCAACCGCTTCGGAATTCAAACAGATGATGAAATCCGCCGAGCGTAGATTGAAACTCATCCAAGAGGATATTGAAGATTTCATAGACGAGAACCCCATCATTGACTTGGTCGACATTGACGAGATAAGCGATTCCCTTAACACCATCGGGACACTCAAGGCATCATTTAAGCAACTGCATGCCGACCTTCATACTGATGACGATCAAAGCTACCAGACCACCTTGCAAATCATCAAAGCATATACCAAAGACGGTCTAGCCAAGAAACGTACCATGAAAAGAGCTATCGCTCAAACCACCCAATCGGCACAAGTTAAATCTATCGAATTTGCTACCAAGAGTATTCAACAAAAACTCAAACTCGTTGAAAGCAATACATCCTTTGTTCCATCTCAAGCAACAAATACTGAACTCAAAACTGCTCAAAAAGAAACAAGTGACCTCTCCAAATCACTCGAATGTATATCTAAAGATCTTCAACCACTCATTAAAGAATCCTTTGGAACCACAAGTCAATCCGAATTTTCTAATCTTCGTACACTCATCTCCCTTATAGACAAAGAAGTCTCATCTCGTGAACTTGAGAAACATTCAAAATTCGAGAACTCTATCCTCAAATTCAAGCTTTTAAAATTCAGTGGATTTGAATCAACCATGGACATCTACAAAAACGATGTCGATCCTGTAAATTCATTAGAAGTAATTTCGCCCAAAATTGGTATGAAACTGTCCAATTCTCAATCATTGCTCTCAATAGTTTTCTCAGACATTCTTATCAAATACTGGTGTTGTCACATTTCTTGCTGCTCAAAGTTCTTTTCAATGCTGAGTCATGAAAGCATTTCAAGCACTTATGTGGTCAATGCTCGTCCTCATTTTACAATGGCATCATTCTTATTCAGAAGCTCAAGGAACATTTTGAACTATTCTATAAACTGCGATTCAAATTCCTATCTCATGGTTTTGCAATGTTATGGATTTTCATCCTCATCAAAATTGTCTCAAGAAACTTGAACTCGATTGTGGCGGGGAGTGTAACGTCATCAGACGTTATATTCATATTCCCATTGAAACGATTTTTTTTTTTTTTTTTTTTTTTTTTTTTTTTGTTCCGAAGTAGCATGCGCAGCGGCAAATTGTTGAGTGGGCGTGGCGATGAAGACGATTGGACAGTAGATGTAATTGGCAGCTGTTTGATTTTGAGGCGATTCTGTTTGAATGTAGGGATTTGGGGTTGATTGGAGGAATGCGATCAGGCTTTGTTTGTAACGACTGTTCAAACTGAAACAAAAATTGAATATTTCTAAATTTTATGAATTGAAAAAGCTAAAACAAATCCAATTGAAACCTATTTAGACTGATATGTACCCCGGGGTATTTTCTAGCTATAAAGGGCAAAAATTAGGAAAGTTTTGCTGTCATTTTGATATGGATACCAACTTTCTGAATCATATTATTTAAAAAAAGGGGTACCCACCCCCTATTTTGGTATCAATACCAACTGAGGATAACTCTTTTTTCTAAAAAAAGGGGGACCCACCCCCATCAATACCAACTTGACTTTTCAGACTTTTAAAGGAAAAAAAGACACCACCACCTGGCTATGGGTCTGGTATCTGGATGTTGACCCCCCCCCCCCTGATGAGCTACTCTATCGATTCTAGGCATCCAAGCTTAGCAATGTGCCACCATAGGGCACACTAGATCACAATAAATGAGGGATGTTTTCACACACATACCGGGATTTGATACTTTTAGTGTTTGTTTCATAAACCATTTCTTTATTACAATCAAAATTACATAATATTGCTGATACAAATCATACGTATTCATTCTTGACCTGATGACCTGGCCTGCTTCATTACTAGTCTAAATCCAACTCTACTTTCATCCTTTTTACATTGTCTCAAATTCAAACTAGTACCCATAAATCAGTTTGCGCGCAGGGGGGGGGTCATTCAGTTAGTTCAAGACACAATGTGTACTAACTGCAAAATCCAAATTTTGAAATACACCCAACACCCTTCTGCAGTTAGTACCCTAAAGTACTAACTGCATTTGGGGTCCAAAATTGAATACCACCCCTAATTAAGCAGTAAGCACCTCTGACTGCCTCTGATACTATTTGTTTTACATAAAAAAGAATGATTCCCATGTTCTCGGCTCTAAATGACCCGGAATAAGCTCATAAACAGTCATAAAAAAACCTTTTTTGTGCTTTGGTATAATTAATAACTACTATGGTTTAAAGCTCAAACTAACAGGACTTTAAAAATTCAAAAATAATTCCAAGTAAAAGAAGACTCTTGTTTTGTGCTTCGTCTCTCCTCACTCAAAAAAAAACAAAAAAAACATTCGTATTAAACGCTCAAAACATTCGATTTCCTTAAAACATTCGAAATTATCGTAAATGGAACGTCATTCTCTTGTGTGTGTTTGATGAAAAGAAAAGGAGAAAGAATGGAGGAAAAGAAGAATTGCTTATATTAGCATTGATATACATACAATTTAAGTTAATTAGAAAATGTTTGTAAGAATTGCCTAAATTTCAGAAAGGTAGAAGTTATACAAACCCTTTTCAGGACTTTCTATAAAAAACGCCACGTCAAAGCAGAAGGCTTTAAAGCATTGCGATTTTAAACATCTCTAACTTCACTAAAAGTTTATAAGACCTCTTCAAATATGTTCAAATCAGCCGTCTGACTTTTGAATCAAATCCAGTCAAATCTCTTGCTATCAAAAAAAGAAGACACTACAAAATCAAACTGAATCAAAACAAATGAAATCGAATGTGGAGTGTTGGGTGTGTCTTTCATCCTGTGAATAGAAGACACTGCAAAGTGTCTGATATATTGTTCATTGTAAAATTAGAAGACATTGCAAGGTCAAAACATTTGAGTGAGTAATGTCAAAATATTTCAGCTGAGACTTTTTTTAAAAGGCAGACAGTAGACAGCAACCCATTTTCAAGCACTTAGTATCCTAAAGTACTAATTGATTTTTTGAAAAATTCTGAGATACCGCCCCCTTTCAGCAGTTAGTACCCTAAAGTACTAATTGATTTTTTGAAAACTTCTGAGATACCACCCCCTTTCAGCAGTTAGTACCCAGTAGGTACTAACTGCAAAATCCTTAAAATGAAAATGACCCACCACGGTACTAATCGTCAACGTATCTTGTACTAACTGCATGACCCCCCCCTGTTGCGCACCGACAGATGGGCAGATGACTGGCGGTTCAACACCTGTGACACTCACCCAGCAATAATTCATGACTTGAAAAAGCGAGCATTGATTCAAGTGAAATATCATATTATCAATAATGACAAAAGAGTTGTAAATTTCAAAAATTCCACCCCAGCTTATTGAGAATTTTATTTTTACTAGTGTAATTCAAAACCCTACCCAGTGTCACACCGGTATTCTAACATTCCTCAAAAGGAAGTCATTTTTCTAAGCACTTTTTATATAAGCCAAAATACTCAATCCAAGATTGAGTTTCAGAGATTGAGAGATTGAGACTCCATCCAAAATAGAAAAAAAATATTCTCTATAGCAAAATTTAAACTTTTTTGTTGTTTACAAGCAAAAATAACTATTATTAACTTTTTTAGGAGCTTCCCCCTTTGGACCCTTGCCATGGGTTTGTCCTTGACCCACTAGAGGGGTTTAAAACGCTGCCAGACCCACAGGTTCATCGATGCACAACTTCGCTAAGTAGATTTTTCAGGCATATTAGGAACTAAATTTCAATTTACAAAAATGGCTACAGCTCGAAGAACTTAGAAAAATCCCTGACAGGCTATTATACGTTATGATGACACATCAAGAATAAGGTACCTTTTATCTCTGTTGTTGGCCATAACATCAAACATCTGAAAAGATAGTAATAAGCGTGTGTTATAAAATTCACAGGTTAAGATCCTTAAATTATTTAGGCACTGAGAAAACCTCATTAGTGGAAAACCAGATAACTTAAGATCATACTTGTAGATTCTTTCCATGGTCCTGAGTGAAATCTTCAAAGCTTTTTGTCAATATATGAAAACTAGAAATCTCTAAATATGAATTCTTGCACTTTTGAGCTTTCATAATTCTGTTATTTTCTTGGTAAAGACATAACTTAAATATCTCGATATTGGAAAAGAATTAGGCAAGATTAGGAAGTTTTGCTTAGGACCATTGAAGGAATCTACAGGGAGTCTATCCCCTTTTCTATTTACAGTAGACCTTGGAGATTGCATGCTGACGTGGAGCACCACACCTAATCTCAGCTCCCAGTATAACTTGTAAGCCACTCATTTGCTGAGTTTACGGTGACCAGGGACCGAATACATAACCCTTTGATTGTAAGGTGAATGTTCTGCCGACTGAGCCACCTAGCCAAAAAAAGACCCACAAAGGGCCCATAATAAACTATAAAGCCAAAGAGGGCTAATGTAAAAGGAAGAGATATTATGTGAATACAGACCTGCAAGGCATAAGCAAAGGCTTCAATTAATAATGAGCATTCTGAAATTCCTCCTGATGTTAACCTAAAAATAGAAAGAAATTCTCTAGAATTTAAAACACTAAGTCTTATTAGACCTACCTGTCCCAGTTCTGATTTTAAACTTGACCAAAATGGAATTAATCCAGGAAAGATGTCTAAAAGTTGGAGTTTTTACAAGTTTTTATTTAATTTGGTTGGTCATTTTAATATTAACTTATAATAGAATACACTCATTTTGTTTTATAAGCATAACGTTTATAAGCATACTGAAGCTCAAATTTCCAGAAAAATTAAGCATATGCTAAGCATACCTTGAGGCTCAGCCAAAGAAAATTTTAGAATCATAATTTCCAAAACTTCAGAAAATAACAGAAGAATGAAGAAGAGAATTACAAACAAAATTGGTGATTTTATTTTCTTATAAATAACACAACTTTGTCTCTTAAGAATGTACACTTTCTAAACTTACAATAAGCTTTTCGTTTTTTTACCAAGCATAGGGTTAAGCATAGCCGAGGCTCAAAATTGAGCTTTACTTAAGCATAGTGAGCTTCAGCCGAAATTTACCGTATGCTTATAAAACAAAATGAGTGTATTATACTCTTACCGTAACTGTTTCATTTGGTTCGTGAATTCAAATGCATTGTTTTTGATTCCTTTACAAGTAACAGCTTGATTTAATTGATTTGTGAAAGTCAACAAACAATATTGTGTACCCACACCCTAAAAACAGAAAAGATTATAAATTGTACCAGATTGTATTTTAGATATCTCAGTCAGTTTTACCAGAATTTACTTTTTCTGCAAATCATCATGAAAAAGCCAACTGATTTCATTTTTCTGTTCATTTCAATATGTTCTTAAAGTTTTATTATAAACATTATCTTAAACACGAGTATATATGAAAAAGTTCATGTAACAAAGTGTTAGATAAGAAACAGCTTGGACAAAATATATCTTACTTGAACATTAAATGAAGTATCAAATGAAAGCTGACAAGTAGTGAAAAATGCATGAAAAAAAGGAATTTGAAGATCTTTATACTGTATTGAGTAAAATTTAAAAAAAAAATTTGTACCTCAACTCCAAACCAGTCAGTTTCAGATGGGGTATTCCCATTGTTGAAGAATCTAAATGAAATTAGAAAATAGTGAAAATAGTGAAAATTGTAAGATCATCAAGTTAATAAACTTGGATGTAGGTTTAACTTCTCTCTCTATGAGGCCCCCCAGCGGCACCCCTAATCACGCCATCACGCAAAAAATTTTCTCCATCACGCATCACAAAAATCGCTAAAATTTGTCATCACACAAAATATAGCGAAAAATAGCCCAAATCACGCATCACGCCTCAAATTTTTGCCCTATCACGCATCACGCCAAAATCTTGATCACGCCATCACTCAAAAAAAATCTCTAATCACGCCATCACGCAAGAAAAAAGTCCCAATCACGCCATCACGCAAATCCCTAGGGGGGCCTCCTCTATTGATTCTGGGTATTGTCAAAAATCAAAGGGATCATCAGATATTTGATATGTAGATTCCTTTCATGGTTTTTAAATTGAATCTTATTTGAATCTCAATTGAACATAATTTACTGCAATTATTTATGGTAAGCTAGACTTGAAACATTAATTTAGGTTTAGCCATCACTGTCTGTTTACCTAGATTCCTTACATGTAAAATTCAGAATGTAGTGGATGTACACCACATTGATTAAAATGTTGCATGCAGCCAATAACTACCCTGGGTTTATTGCAATATTACTTGTCTGGGTATATATACCAGAATCTAACAATAATTTAGTCAAATAAATAATAGTAGGAATTTAAGCATTAAAACAATGAAGCATTAATGCATAGTTTTAAATTTTTCAACATGACATTTAACTAGCAATAAGTCTATTACAATGCAATGTGCTCATTTGAGCTCATTGGAAGGCTATTTCAAACATAACGTAAACAAATAAATTATGTCATCAGATATCAAAATAGCCTAGTGGCCCGAGAGAGTTCAGACCATAATGTGTGAAAAACCATTTCTTGCCCACTTACAGCTTTTTTCTTTCTCATAACTCAAGAAACATTAGTCACATCTATAGACCTAACTCTTCAAACAAAATTTATGGAAACGCATATTTGGACTTTGTACTCTATGCTGCAAGCAAGCACTTAAGCTAGAGTCCCGCAAAAGCAGGACAAAAATCAGTTTTGAAGTTTGCAAAAAAATGCCACATAGAAGATCTTTCAAATTCAGTAAGTGAAAAGAGCAGTAAAAAATACAACTTTTCCATGTTTCAATTTTTTGCACCAAATCTTCAAAATGAAAATATATAATAAGATTCTAAGTTCTTCTTTTATTCAATGATTTCTTACGGCACTTTGTTGACTACACACGCAATTGTCCGTGCACTCTAAGAGGAACAAAGAAGTATGATTGATAAACTTGGTGGAGTTACCAAAACAAATTTGTTGTCAAAGAGATTTAAAAGTAAGTGAAAATACAGGCCAGATATCAACCAGTCCCATGTTTCGACCAATCGTCCCAAGCTAGAGCAGTTGACGGTAACAATCTAATTTTCTATATTTGTTTTTTTGCACACACCCCTGTAAAACTATGGTCTCAAGCCACCCTGTTGCTAAGATGTTGGCTTGAAATCCAAAATGAAACCACTGAAAATGAAAGTTAAATTGGCCTGCACTCCAAATCCTGTTACCTTGTTATAGGAGTTTTAGTCTATACTGGTTGTAATCAGACAGTGTCAATAGTTGTTTTGGAGAACGCAACAGCCTTTTGAAACAAATTGCTCCACATACATTCCTTTCCATCAGCCAATAAAAACTTGATAAATCATCTTGTCTCTAGGTAGGTAACTGTTGTGAAGTAATAATTAGTTATTCAATAGGCCATCCCATTCTCCAAAACAACTATCGAACAACAAGTACAAAACTAATCGAATGTAATTGAAGGTGAAGGCTTCTTCGTAAAAGCGAAAGACATGTACCTATTTTTCGGATCTGGTATGCGGGAATAGTGTCTGGACCTGCAGGCGACCTCGTAGGGTTGGGTATGGGTGTGGTTTGGGTGTGGTTACGTATCAGATTGGCTAGGAATTTGGTTATTATCAGTTAGGGTTAGAGTTGGAGCTAGAAAAAAGCACTCTTTTGTGATTTTCTCTTAATACAGTCTGGTCTGTAGTTTTTACAATATAAATAGCCATCAGAAACGCTCTTTCGGCATGAATCCGTGGCGCAGTGGATAAGGCATTGGGTTTCAAAACATCGGAACTTTGCATTTAGCAATAAGCAAAAAGCTCGTCCCAAAAAATCTGAACAATGGCAAAAAATGAAGTTTTCAGAATGTCAAAAATTTTTATATAGACACAAAGAATATCATTTCATGAACAATATGTGAAAAAATCAGAGCAGGAACATGCTCCATTGAAAAGTTATGACCAGATTTCCGATTTCCAGGCTAAAATCCCTGGAAAGCTCACAAAAATCAAGATTTTTACAAAATGGGCATATAAAGGCTACAAAGTAGTTTACCTTACCAAATGTTTTTAAAAATTGATAATTTTCAAGTTACTGAAGAAATTAAGTCATTTCAGATGTCCAATGGAGTTTTTAGGGGGTCTAAAATTCTGTTGCGCCGTGACGGAAAATCATAATTTCTAAATAAAATTGAACAAAGCAGAATTTTTTCAGTTTTTAAATGTTTAAAATATTAGACCTATTAGGACTGTTGAGAATCACTAAAGGAATTCACTCTAAAACACCAAGGTAATTCTTTAGTGTACTTTAAAGTTTGCGTTGCGCCGTGACGGAAAATCCAGGTTGGCGTTTTAAAATTATCTTTTCTCCAAAACTTGTTCATCAATCAACTTGATGTTTATATGACATGCTTAAACAAGTCATCTGGTAAATATTTAGCTGCTAAAATTTAATTTTAGACTTAGTCATACCTTAGAAATAGCCAATGGAAAAATACTAACAGATTTTTTTTCAAAAATGTTTCATTCTCATTTTTTTCCAAAAATGTCCATATTTTTTAAACAGTGCTAATTTTTCAGTATATGATTTTTGATCTTCGAAAATACATGCCTTGGGAAATATTTAATAATTGTTTTGATGGCAATATGTTGAAATACGATGAGAATAATATATTATTCATATTTGTGATTTTCATTGTTTCATCAAATTTTAAGCCAAAATGGGCCATTTATTGACCTTTCAAGAACCAATATCTTTCCAGCACATTCACAAAACCCCATGATGTTATATATCATTGAAAGCAAAATTTTTCATAGATTCTGAATATCTAATTCTTAAAATTCACAATTTTGTTGGGTGAGAGCTATAGTGCTTTAAGTAGTTTTTTCAACAGCTGGGACGAGCTTTTTGCTTATTGCTATTTAGTGGTTTCGAATCCCACCGGTGGCGATCTGTCGGTAAGTCATTCAGTAAGTTAGAAAACATAGTAAAAGACTCACAGAAAACCAGAAAGTCAGAAAAACTACGAACTAGAGACTGGAAAGTACGAAATAAGTCCAGATGTGTCTTTCGTCTTTACGACCGTAATTGAATAAAAGGGTCAAATAATTGTGATGCAATTATCAAACACAATTGAATCTCAATCGAACGGCTGGTTACTAGATAATATAAAAATTGTGTTCGACGATTGGTTCGATACGATTGATTGTCATACGTTTGATTGAGCTCCGATTATGTTTGTTTTATGTTCGATAGGTTTGATTACAATATTAAATTGGCCCACTCATTTAGGGCTTTAGCGTGGGTGGTCATCAATGCGTCAATGCCATCAATTTGGAAAATCAAATAAAAGCAAATGCAAAAAATACAATCGCACACGTGTGTGATCGCAGCAATAATAAATAATAACAGAATTTGATTGGCTATGTTTTCAACTGTCATTTGGAGCTTAGAAATTTATAATTATAGGACCCTGTCAACGCACCGGACTGTCCGGTGTATTTGTCCGGTGGCAAAAAGTATCCTTTTGCTACATCAGACGCAATAAGTCCGGTGTTGCATACAGGTAATTTTGGACGCCGGACATTTATGAAACAAAAAATTAAGAAACACCGGACCCACCGGACTGGTCATATCCAGTGTTTTGATTGTCCGGTGGTAAAAAAATTCTCATTTTACACCGGACTTTTGCGTGTCCGGTGTTCGTTAAGTCCGGTGCGTCAGCAGGGTCCTATAATTATAGCCCAAACCATGCTATTCATTTTGCCATCCATTATGTAAAGGAAGAAATCATAGCATGGATCTCCAAGCTGTTTGTTGCATTCTTTGCTTGTGTTCATGCTACAAAAAAATCTATTTCACATACTTGATCGAGGGAAGAATGTATGATGTCCTCAGATCCTCAAAATGTTGACTGTTTGCAACTGTTGCTTCCACTATGTAGATAACATCATAAACAGGTTTTTCTATCGTTTTAACAACCATGATTTTGCTACAGATTTTACTGATTGTGGATTCACCCAGCATGAAACTACAAACTCAAAGCTGAAAGTTTATCCGTGAAAATCTAGTAGGCTATGACTAGTAATTTTTACATTTTATCTGTAACATAGCGTAACTTTGTAAATGATAATACCATTATCGAAAATAGAGCTTACATATTACAACCCGCAATAGCCTATCACATAAAGAAATATTATTCATTTGCTCCCGACTGACTGAAATCGAAAGCAACTGGAATATCCGAGTTATTTTTTCCGAGTTTTTTTTCGAGTTATTTTGCGTGTGACGTCATTATGACTTAACAAACAGTGTTAAATGGGTAAAAGGGTAAAAAAGCAGAGATTTGGGAAATTCCGAAATTGAGTGGCAGTAATTTATGAAGTTTAATATAACTAGTTATTCTTGAAGTATTCATTTGTTTTTGTTTTATGACGTCATCACAAATGGCCTAAACTAAAAAGCAGGCTTTTATTTTTTAGCCAAAGCCCAAAATCTTAAAATTTAATAAAGTAACAGTGATTTTCATTTTCTACATAATACGCTTCTTTTGATGTATGTGATTCATCATACTAAGAGAGGGGTGGAGCTTCTTCCGAAAAATTACAGAAAATTTGGTTTGGATATGCATTAATTTAGCTAAGGATAGTGCGTCTGTTAAAAGTCAACAAGTGTCAGTGAAGCAGCTGAGACCAATACTTTTTCAATCCAATCCAGTGTTTGTATGAAATTAGGGGGCGTGCTACACTCTTTATGTGGACGGGAAATGAGTGCCTTCGAATCTCCTACAAAAGAGATCCATTTCTAGCTTTCGTATACCTTATCGGGGAAAACTTCGTTGGTGAAAATTTTCGTCGGGGAAAAATTCATCACTTGCTGGTAGTTGGTAAACGCATTAAGCCCTGACGAAGTTTTCCCCGATAAGTACCTTATTCGTTATTGACATTTATGGGAGGGCAGTAAATTTTCCGATAATCATTTCCCGCACATTTCAGTTGTTTTAACTGCAAGTTTTGGGGCCTCTATTCTCAAGAGGGAGATGGGGTGTTTTCCGCCAATCTTGCATATTAAATAAATTGAATTTTATTTAGATATGGGCTTTTGAAAATTTGCAGAAATGTTCACAACCATTCACAGAAAAAAATTTGGGTTGATGACGTCATCGCGAAATCGCAAAGGTGGTAATGACATTTTTACCAAATCATGTATAGCGTATTAAGGGCTCTGACCATAGTGAATTTTTCATAATTGCCGTGTTTAAAATGTGTTTTCTGACTGATGTAACCAACAAAACTATGGCATGCTATACATTTTCTCTTAGACAAACTATTCCTGAATCTGAAAATTTAAAAATTGCATTGGAAAAATTTGATGAAGTAGAAAATGAAGACTTTTGCGATGAAGAGTATTTCAACTTTGAAGAGCTTAGTTTCGGCGAAGAAAAAATATTTTGAAAAATTTTTCGCAGTTAAATGTTGTATCTTTTACTGAACAATAAAAACTTTTGCGGAAAATTTTTGTAAATGCTTCTTTGTCTCAAAATCTTCAAAATAGTGGTTTTTCATCAATTTTTTATCTGGATTTTGCTTAAAAAAACAGTTATAACTTTTGACACATCTATTTAGAAAAATTTTCCGCAAAATTTAAAATATTTCAATTCTTTGCAGACAGTTTGAAAAAAGTTCGAAACAAAAAGGTTAATTAGCCATTAAAACTTAGCACTTTTTATAAAAGAAGGTGGTGCAACATATTATTAACGTCTTTTTGAAGTTCATAACGTCATTTTTGCAATTACGTTCTTAATTACTTTTAAGGGGTTTGACTAAAAAGCAATTTATAAAGACAATTCTTTGTTAAAAGTGTTAAAGAATCTAAAACATAACTTTTATGTTCAGATACTAAAATCAATTTTCTGACTATGGTCAGAGCCCTTAAACGAGGTCACTTTGAAAAGCTAAAAAATAGCCGATATATATTGACGTTATGAAATTCGTCGAAAAAACACGTCATAGGTAAGATTCAAAGGACGTCATTAACATTATTGAAAAATGGCAATAACTTCAAATTTATCAAATTAGCAAGTAGCTGTCGGGCAGGGCATTCATAATAATCAAGAATGAACTTTTGAAGGCCGCATTCCCACCAGATCGTTTTATTGGAACGCCGTCTAAAAAGCTAGAGTAGAGATTTTTATCTGAGCATGCACTTTTCTCATTCCCTTGAATTGAAACCATTGCAAGCAGCACAATATCGAAAATATTTTTACAAAAGAAATAACAAACACCAAAATCAAATGTTTTTCTTCTCTCTGATTGGCTGACAAAAAAGAAACGAGGTGTACAGCTTAGCGCACACAGTATAATATCTTGATATTCCTTTCCCGTAACCATCTCGTTAATACGCTTCTTTTGAGCTATATCCTATATGCGAAGAGTAGTTAACTTTTAAGTAACAATTGGAAATGGTAGGAAAGTCGGGAAATAGGTTTTGACTTACCTTAACTCACCTGCTGAGTAGAGGCCTCATATCGAGTTATAAATAGAAAGAGACCCTTACTGTTACTGAATATGTATTAGCGAGTTTATGTATTTGCACTTTTGAGGACGGGCGGTAAAGTGATTGAAGCGATTTGGAATGGCCTAGCTCGCAGTTTTGACCCGCAAAATCTCGGCAAAATCGATGACGGTAAAGTGGCTGATTTACCGTCGTCCTCAGTCAGTCAGGATTTAGACAAATTAGAACCTTACCTTTACCGCCTCAGTTGCAGAAAAACACAGATACATAAACTCGGCAAAAAACACATTATCATACATAAATAAACTCGGTATTACTGCCTAAGGAAGAAGCAGCAACAAAAAGCGCTAGAGGGCGGCGGGTGGCAAGCACCCCACTCAAAGGATTAATGCGCCTGCGCATTGGCGAAATTCTGGAATTGCGCGCGCGAAAATCCATCAAACTGCTTTTAACCAGTTTGAGTTTACCATTGATAACGCCTGCAGTGAACAGCCTTTCTTATTCGGGTTGAAGCATCGAAATCTCGTAATATCTGGACAATCTTTACACATTGTATACAAAACAACATAATGGCAAATACCGAAGATGTCAAAGCTAAATTCAAGGTAACAATTTCACTTTAAGGGTTGAAAATCGAGAAATTTCGGTGTTTTACTCTGACAGCTAATATTAACTGCTTAGCTCAATTTTAGAAATTCTCTCTCTTTGAAGAAAAGGAGAAAAACTTGCACATCTCACTTTTGAACATCATCCACACTTCTTCTGTCTGAAAGAACAGTGCAGTGGGGTGTTCAAGATAAAAATAATAGTTATTGGCTATTGCTCTTTTCTGCAAATATTGCCAAAAGCGGCAATACACCGTTTAGGAGTCTCGCCATTTCACGGTACTCCATTGCAGAGGCCCGGTAAAAATGGTAGGTAAAAATGCGCACTTTAGTACTGTGAAAGGTTAGAGGAATGTAAACATTGTGAATTTTTGTCTCTCCTTTAAAGAGAATGATTTAGATATTTGAACATGATATCAATGATAATTTTATAAGTCTCTCCTGAAAATTTCACAAAAATTCATCAAGAGGAAAAGAAGTTATGATTAAAAGGAGTTCTTTACCTACCGTTTTTCTGCTATGTTTCCTTATGAGAACCAGATGTTTACCTACCGTTTTTTTACGGAGGAGAGTGAATTTTCCGTGATCGCTAAAATCAAAACAATGGAAAATTGGATTGACGCGTGCGCAGTCGACACTCCTAAACGGTGTAGAGTACCCTGCCCAGTTGGCGACCGAAATTTTTTTTATTCAAATTTTTCACTTACTTTTTACTTTTTTGAAAATCCTTTTCGACCAACGGTTAGACAACTTTTAACATGCTCTTCGTGTTTGTTTTGATTTTTTATTTGAGGCGATCTTCTTAGAATAAAAAACTTTCGAAGCGAGCGGTACTAGTGCCCAGTTCCCGACCGACGTACCAGTCTGCGACCGATCGCAAGAAGGAAAAAATCAGTGCTCTACTTGCAGGTAAGGTCATATTAATTGATCAGGATGATAAAAAAACTCATAAGCTTTCCCGTATTAAATTTATTTACACTCGTTCTTTTGTTTTAAAATAGCTTACTTACATTTCCCTTCGGCATGTTTTTTCAGAATTTTTCTTCAAGTCGCCATTTTTTTCGAAAGTTTGTTTTTGTTTTGTTTTGAAAGTGGCGGTCTATGGAGAGTCTTCATTTGATAAAAACGCGGGAATTTTTTATATCTATTCCAGACTTCTTTTTTTCTCTTCGCGTCTGGAATGTTTTGATCGCAATGTAGAGTCTTCTTTTTCATTTTTTGAGTTTGGTCGGTCGCAGACTGGACGTCAAATTTCGAAGCTGATTGCATCAACTTTTTTATCAATATTTCAAACGAAGGAAACTGTATCGAGCTGATTTTTACGGAAATGCTTTCTAACATATTTAGCGTTTTGGACAAGTATTTTTTGGAGTGGGAGTTGAAGCGTTTTTTCTTACGATGCTTTTTTGTCCACAGGTAGCCATTTTTTATTTTTTTCGAAAAATCCGGGTTTTTCATGTGCTTCCGTGCAAAGTTGGATCTTTCGGATTCTACTCGTTCTTTTCTAGAACTTTTTTTACACAGTACAGGAAATAGGTCAAGGCAGATTACTACCAAAAGAAATTCTTAAGAGGTTTGTTTTTGCATGACTTTTCTGGGTTCAAAGACGTTCGGTCGCCAACTAGACCGGTCGCCAACTGGGCAGGGTACTCTATTTGTTCAACAATGAAATGGTAAATCAGCAGAGTCTGGCGACCTCATCATGTGCGTTTGCTTAGGGTGAAATTTGAAATTGGCTATTTCAGAAAAAAATTGGATTAGGCATTAGGGGGTGGAAGGATAGGAATTTTCAGATAGAAAAGGAAGTCCAGTTATTTTCAAAGCACAATGGAAATGCTGCTTGATTTTTTATTTAAACCCATGGAAATTCCAGTGTGGAATTGGTGCACAGGCCACGCCAAAGGCGTAAAGACGATGTTGAATTCCTACGCGGAGGCGAAAATTTTTTAACGAAGGGAAAATTTGTTCGCCGCAGGCGCGTTTTTTTTAGCAGGGGGGTTTAGGGCAGGGGGCGCTGTTAGCCCCCCTAGTAGTCGAAGCCCCCGAAAACCCTGGGATGTTAAGCATTTTCACGCCTGAAAGTTGGCTTAGAATCTACTATTTTTCCTGGTTTGATGATTGAAAAAACTTGAAAGATATCTCCAGGGATTTTTTCAAGCACTTTGAGCTACTACCGTTTATGTATAATTAGATTGAGTTTCAGATGCGTGACAAAACGCGAGCGAAGCAATCGCGATTTGGAGCTGTAAGAAAATTTGTTACTCCAAATTTGGCCCTGGATTGCTTTAAACAAGAACAAAACGTGAATACATTAACGCCGCTTAATTAAAAATAGAAAGATTTTGGCCCATTTTACGGCGGTCCTTTTAACGCCGGCCCTTAATCACGCCACGCACGAGCCCAAAAATAACACCAATAAGGGCCGGCGTAAAAAGGGCCGATTAGGCCGATTACCTTTCCCGAATTGTTATTTAGGCTTTTTGACTTTTTTGTTTTAATGTTTGAATGTTTCTATTTAGTTTCATAAAATTGTATGTTGCAAAACTAAACAAATAAAAAAAGAATTATGAAAAAAGCACTACCGGTTCTTGAGTTATTTTGATTTGAAATTTCTTTATAAACAATAGAATTACATGGAAACGAGGCCGGGCTGTATGTTTTAGTTTTTATAAGGGATTTCACCTTGAACAAAAACAGTCATAAAAATTGATAGAAAAAAGCTTTCGAGCTCAAATTTTCAGCATGCACTTGTGTTTATAGGAGAAATACAAATATATAGTTTTCAATATGGTTTGAAGACCTTCGAAAAAAACCAAACAATTCGGGAAAGGTGTATAGAAAGAGTTGTGGCAAAAGCGAAAGAAGAAATAACAACAAATCTGCTTTTTTTTAGGAAAAAATCTACAAAAGAATTTACAAGTAATAATGAGGATTCTCTTAAAAATTCATTTCATCAAGAACAAATCTCACATACACCCCTGTCTCTTACTCTATTCTTTATCAAATTATGCGTGTTTCAAAGATCACTTTTATCAAATCGCGTTCTTCGAAACTTTTAAGAGTGTTTCAAAGATCACTTTTATCGAATCGCTTTTTTCGAAACTTTTAAGAGTGTTTCTAAGATCACTTTTATCAATTCGCTTTTTTCGAAACTTTTAAGAATGTTTCTAAGATCACTTTTATCAAATCGCTTTCTTCATAACTTTTAAGAGTGTTTCAAAGATCACTTTTATCGAATCGCTCTTTTCGAAACTTTTAAGAGTGTTTCTAAGATCACTTTTATCAAAGCGCTTTTTTCGAAACTTAAGAGTGTTTCTAAGATCACTTTTATCAAATCGCTTTCTTTGCTTCTTCACTTTCTTTTTTCGCTTTTTTCGAAACTTTTAAAAGTGTTTCTAAGATCGATCTTATCAAATCGCTTTTTTGTAACTTTTATGAGTGTTTCAAATATCACTTTTATCAAATCGCTTTATTCTTTGTGACTTTTAAGAGTGTTTCTCAGTTCACTTTTACCAAACTATCCACTTTCTCTATTACTGCAGCGAGTATTGTCCCAAGGTCACTTTATCTATAGCTTTACGTGTAACTTTCAAAAGCTAGCTTCTTATAAACGAGGTTAGAAAATATATTCTGCTAGTTGAAAAATTCCGACGAATGAATGACCGAGAAGATTTTAAGTTTTATCGACTGGATTTGATTTCAGTCGGACATAATGTCCGATTGCAGTCCTGCATTGTCCAAAATAATAATAAAGAATTTCAATGAGTGGGGCAGAGGTATACCAAACTTCATTTTTTATTAGGTTATTCTTATACAGGTTTTCTCTAAAAGATTATTAGTGGTAGGACAGGGGTATCTTCAAAGTTTTTCTTTTAACTTTAAATAGTCTGATTTTGTTTTTCAAATGTTGATTTGATTTGACAAGAAAAGTTCCTAAAGCTTCCTTATACCTCATCGACCCCGAATAGTTCTTTTAAAGCAATTTTGCTGTAAATCTGTAATGACTTTTATTTCAATTTTGACCCCTTCTATAAAGTTATCCTTTTGAAAAAAACTTTAATGAAAGAAGTAACTCAATAAGTAAATTCATTCCCCTTTCCAAAAATCCAAGTAAATGCAAAATAAATTTTCTTAGAAATCTTTTCCCATTAAAATCCATTTGTTGCGTATGTTAAACCGTTTGTGACAAACGGTTTTTTGAATGATTCTTTAAAAGCATTCGCGGCAAACGGAAAAGCATACTTCGCGTATAAACGGTTTTTTGAATGATTCTTTAAAAGCATTCGCGGCAAACGGAAAAGCATACTTCGCGTACGGTTTCATATCTCAAGTTTTCGTAAGCGTTCTTCACGAACGGTTTTCTTTTTAGGCCGTTCGTCACAAACGGGTTAAAAAGCATAAGCGAACGGTTAACCCGTTCGTCACGAATAGAAAAGCGTTCGTGTGTCCGAATCGAACGGTTTCTGTCTGACCCAGTAGTGTTGTCTTTACTCTATACTGATTAAAAACAAACAATTGAATTGGCGTTTCTGAGAAAACTGCTTTGAAACTTTTTTCTTGTAAATTTTTTTTTATATTTCAGATTGAGTTTCATAACCCAATCTTGGATTGAGTATTTTTGCCGGTATACGGTAGTAAAAAAGTGCTTAGAAAAATCCCTGATATCTCATATTTATTTAATAAATTCTGTTCGGAAGAAAGCGATACAGCGATAAAGGGGAACGGTAAACTGCGATCTCACGGGCGGACGGGTGGTTTCTGAGGCGAACGGTGTTATTCTTCCGCTTTGTCATCCGTGTTCGACTTTTTGCTTGAAGCTGAAAGAGAAACAATCCGGCGTATACTGCCAATGAAAATGCGCTATGCGTAAGATAAACATTGTGCATTAGACTAATGATTTATAATCGGATGAATTTCGGGTGAACAACAGATTACTGAGAAGAATGAATCGAATATTGCCGTTTGCTAAACTTATCGAAAATGGCAAGAAGTGCTCCTGTGTTCTGTCGTCGTGTGTTGTCCTGAAAATAAAAATTTGAGTATCAGTATCTTACTTTGTAGCTGCTCCTTACGCCAATACGCCAAAAGGAATTAGAGCCTCACGCCGAATATATTCGGAGTAGCGTGCACCATTTCCAGACTGGTGGAAATTCCTTAGAATTTGTCAAAATGCTTAAAGAAGCCAGACTGTCAGTGCCTATAGTAGCCAAATTAGGAATATTTTTCTTATTTTTTCCTAATTGGGAAGAAAAATATTCCTAACTTAGGAATATGGACAAACAACTAGATTAAAAAATTGCACGTTAAAAAGTACTTAATAAGATTCTTACCATTCTAGTGGGAAAGAAAGATTGAGCTCTTGAATTACTTGGGGGACCGATCTTTACTCTTGTCTCCCGAATAGACGTCCCCCGCTAATTGTTAAGAGAAAAAAATCCATCCACCCTGCTCTTATTAAGACTCCCCCCCGCTAATTAAATTCGAATAATTCAATATTTTATTACAGTGTAGATAGACCTTAAACTTGTTAAAATTTTCCTTTTTGTTAGTATTGTTTCTTATTTTACGTGTTTATTTGCTAAAGTTTCTTTTTTGTTGTTGAAATGGATATCAGTTAAAAAAAATTCTGTATTCAAATTACCCCCCCCCCCCCTCTTATTCCATCCCCCCTGCTTATTACAATTTAGAAAATCTTCCTACCCCCTGCTTATTTGGACACCCCCCCCCGTCCAGTGCTGCAAATAACGGCCGATGACCGGTCATTTTGTAGTTTCTACCGGTCATTCTGAAGCTCAGTTTTTCCATTTTGTCCGGTTAAAATTTTAGATTAGAGGCTTCTTAATAGCGCTTCTAATTAAAAGAGGAGTTTTTAAATCAAAATAGGTGTTTCAGCCAATCTAAAGGTCATTACAGACTAATATGGACCAGACCCCCTGCTCGTTACACTCGAAAATTTACCGGCCAACTGAAATTTCCCTATTTGCACCACTGCCCGTCTATTCAGGAGACAAGAGTAATTCCTAGAAATTTTCATTGTTATGTTCAAATACCTAAATCATTGACAATAAAAAGGACAATATTTACATTCCTCTAACCTTCCACAGTACTAAAGTGCGCATTTTTACCTACCGCCTTCACGGTGGAGATGCAAGACTTCTAAACGGTGTATTGTAGATGTAATGCGAGAATTGCAATCGAACCAATCAATGTAATCGAATATCAATAATTTGATTGTGTGTTTAGTTGATTCAGCATTCAATTCTTTCGATTGACACCTTATGCCACCTTCATTTAACTTCCTTTATATCTTGTTCTTCAGAAAAACCAAAGATGCCTTTTTTGCTGATTTAGCATTTCATTGTTGAAAAATAGCTGTCAATGATTGTAATTTTTATCTAAAACACCCCACTGCAGAATCTCTGAATCTTGCTTTTTCTTCTAGCACAATAAAAATTGCTTACAGTATTACCATTTCAACAATTTAAAAACAGTTCCACTAACACATTTTTTTGTTGCCTGTTTTGTTTGGGGTTACTTCATCTGTCCTACAACTATCACATCTAAAAGCAACCTTTCGAAATTCCAGAATGGTAAAAACCGCAAACATTAGAACCCGCGAAATGCAATTTTTCGTAAATTTTTTTGACCGCGAAAATTAGTTCCAATAAGGTAATTGACGAGATTGACGAGCGTTTTACTAAGCGCGAGCGCGATCGCGCACATCTTATTGAAAAGCATGGTATACCTTATATGGAAATTTAATTTTTTTCTCTTTTGTCTTAGCTTGTTCTTGTTGGGGATGGAGGTACTGGGAAGACAACCTTTGTTAAAAGACATTTAACTGGAGAATTTGAGAAAAAATATATTGGTTTGTATTTTTTTCATTTTAATTGCTTTCTTGGCTAATAATATTTTGATCTTAAACTTTTTTCAAAATAAAAAAAACGGGATCTGTTACCCAAAATAGGTAAACCCTTTGATATCCAACATTTTTTACTACCTGGTTCAGGTAAATGAAGTCTTTTGCAGTGTCACCACTACATTCCACTTTTTTTATGGCTTACTCTTAGGTTCCAAATAAACAGGGGGGGGTTCAAATAAACGGGAGGGTTGGAAAATTTTCTAGATTGTAATAAACGGGGGGGGGGGGAGTTGGAAATTGTACTTCTGAAACCCAAAGTAAGGTAAAAATAGGCTAAAATCAGGCTATTTAGAGCAAAATAAGGGGCCTTCTCTTTGACAGCTGAAAATATTCCTAGAGATTAATAAATGGGGGGGTCCTAATAAGGTCCGGGGGGTTGGAAAATTTTCGAAAAATTAACAAGCGGGGGGGGACGTTTATTTGGAACCTAAGAGTATGCTTAAAAATGCATATTAAATATATTCTAAATTTGTTTTTTACTTACCATTTCAGCTACACTTGGAGTCGAAATTCACCCTCTTAAGTTCTACACAAACTTTGGTCCTATTCAATTTAATTGTTGGGATACTGCAGGTCAAGAAAAATTTGGTGGACTTCGAGATGGCTATTATATAAGAGGAAACTGTGCTATTATCATGTTTGACGTCACTGCTCGTATTACATATAAAAATGTGCCAAATTGGCATAAGGATTTAGTTCGTGTATGTGAAAATATTCCAATTGTTTTGTGTGGAAACAAAGTCGATGTAAAAGAACGTAAAGTCAAAGCGAAATCAATCACATTCCACAGAAAGAAGAATCTCCAGGTGAGGTTTCAGTTTTTTTAATAAGCAACTAGGGCTCGAGCCCTTAAAAATTAGCCAGATTTTTTTCACTATCTCGTAAAGTAAAAGCTTTTTAGTTTTAATCCAAGCATGGCAAACAACAACCCAATAAGCATAAATATGGTATAATATCAGGGGTGGTCATAGCAAATTTTTCAGAAAATGAGGTTAGAATATCGAGCAACCCCAGGCCTGACCCAGGGGGGGGGGTGAAGCAGTTAGTACAAGACATCATGCCAGTTAGTACCGTGGTGGTGTGCCATATGAATTGGATAAAATCACTTAGTACTCAGATGTACTAACTGCAAAAAAGGGTGGTCCCTTGCTAAAAATTTGCCAAATTTTGGTACTAACTGTGTAAAAATAGGATTTTGTGAGAAAATTAAAAAAAAAGACCGTATTTTACCAAAAAGAATTTTTGGGAAGTAGATTTTTTTTCAAATCTTAAAAACAATTTGCTGGTTGCAATATAGCCCGGGGTCCACTTAAAGCTTTTTGATAGACTGGATGGCGCGATTAAGTGGCCCGGTAGTATATGGTAATATACTTTTGCCTAGGCGGACTGTAAAACAGTCCGCCAGATTTTAGTTGTTTTTGGAAGGTAAAAACAGTATGAAGCAATGTTTTTATTTGAGAATAAGGAATTGCAAATCTGTTATTGATGTTTGTTTCTCATTTTTGATTACATCTTTCAACTCCAAGTAGTTTTTTTTCTTATTTGGATTTTAAACATTCTTTTTCAAAATGGCGACCTCGCCAAACGCTCCTAGTCTACTTCACTGGACTCAGCGTCATCAGAAATTATCAAAAAGCAAAGTTCAGCCAGAAGTAGACTCTAGTCTAGTTGCAATAGAAATTTGATTTTCTAAAATGTTGTTTTTTCCTATTGAAAGCTATGGAAAATTGAATCATTTTTTTTAAGATATTAAATTTTATTTTATTTGATTTTATTGAATTTATGAAGGTCAAAAGCCTTTTTCAAGGCTATATTCAGTTAGTACTAACTGTACTAAGTGTACCAAGGTGGTGGTGTTACTAACTTCTTCCGAGAAAGCAGTTAGTAGGCATGATGTCTTGTAATAACTGCTTCACCCCCTCCCCCCCTGCCTGACCCAAAAAATGGAGCTTGCTTATAAAAAAAGATGTGTACTGACTCCTTGTAGGAGACGTTTTTCTGGTACCCCAATTCTAATGCAGTTGTGCCAAAATGCAAACGGTATCCCTTAACAAATAACTTTCTTTCTTGCTCTTTAGTACTACGATATCTCTGCCAAAAGTAACTACAATTTCGAAAAACCCTTCTTATGGTTGACACGTAAATTGACCGGTGAAGCTGAATTGGAATTCGTTGAAATGCCTGCCCTTCAACCACCAGAAGTTCAAATAGACCCTCTTCTTCAAAAACAATTCGAGAAAGATTTACAGGAAGCTCAAAATTGCGAACTCCCTGATGACGATGGGGATGATATCTAAAGAGGAAGACAAATTCAAATAATGAGAATTTTTCGCAATGGTTTAGTTTGGTATTTTATAATATTTCCAGAAGAAAGTGCTACATTTCAACCCCTAACCATCACACGATTGGTGATAACAATGTTCTTGTAAAATGCTTATTAACACAGAAGAATGAACTGGATATGTCGATAATAACACAACATTTCATTTGTACATAACATTAATGACCTGATTTTATCGCTTTTTCGATAGTAAACTTGCAAGAATCTAGCGTTCCACTTTTTAAAAACTCCTTACATTGAACGTTTTTTGGATAATTATTTATTTTTTCCAACACTGTGCATCAACGAAGTGTAATTCTACCAATGAAAATGTCTTACAATATGATCCAACTTTTCATAATACATTAAAAGATCAAATAATAAAGATTTCCTATCTTCTCCTATCTTTTGTATTGCATCCTTAAAACTTTTTACCATTGAAATTACAAAACTGGGATGTGATATTCTACCGTTTTAATCCCAGTTTTCTTCTTTTTTGCGAAGTTTTTAAGTGAGGAAGTATAATAAAAAGAAAACTTGGATATACAACAATAATTGTATTCTTTTTGTCTTCGAAGTGGTCTCGACCCATTTCTACATTAGTACTAGTAATCGTATGGTTTGGAGTGCAATTAACGATTAATCACGAGTAACAAAGAAAATAATAATTTACAGTCCGAAGGACGAGTGCAAATTATAGTATTTTCTCCTTTGTTACGAGTGGTTAATCGTTAATTGCACGACAGAACATACGATTCCGAGGTAATCGTCAGTAAACCATAGTTCTCTATTCTTTTTGTTTGTACATTTGAAAAACCTGTCTTTTTTCTTTTGTCTAAAAAGAAGCTATTGCAGTGCCATATTTTTGTTTTCATTAAAAAGAAGTCACTTCAATGCAAAATCACTTTGTGTTTTTATAATAGAGAAGTCTCTGTATTGCTAAACAGGGCGTGGGAGAGAGAAAGCAATAAAGTCAATAAAGGGAGCAAAAGTGTCCCCCCGCCGAAGAGCGCAAAAAGTGGTAATAGTGCAATTAACGATTAACCTCACTCCTCTAAACAAATCATATTCGATTAATTTTGCACAACTGACGATTAACATTCTAATTGACATGTTTGTACTCGAAAAATTATTTTAAAAAAGGCAAAAAAAGGTTTCAATTCACGTTATTAAAGTGACCTTGTTTGTAAGTTATTCAATAAATACCCTTTTTTAAACGCCCGTCCTGCCTAAAATCGAAAAAAACAATAGCCTGGAGCGTTGATCTAGTCTACTGTATCAGACCGCTCCGAGCGAGGGAGATATGACGTAGCCTAGCGTTGATCCGAATACTTAAAAATGGGATAAACTTTCGCGGATTTGCGTGTCATCCGCGAAATAAAGTCCCAATGGAAATTTGGAACGGCCTCGTCCGCGAAATATTTCCAAACAAAACTCAAAATATGTAAAATAAATACTATTTCAATGGTTACATAAATCAAAGAAGCGCAAATAATGCGTATTTCAACAACCAACATGCATGATTTAACAGTAAAAGTCACAAAATTGTGAAAATATTGCCACCCGCGAAATTTTTTGAATTTCGCGGATAGGTCCAACCGTAGGCTGCTTGCATCCTCTAACGAATTCGTGCTCCTTATACTACCTGCGGTTTTGTAGAAGTCTGCGATTCAGACTAGTCCAACCGCGAAAGTTTATCCCATTAAAGTAATACGGTAATTTTCTTTCCGCCAAAATTTATTATGGCGATTTGATATTTTTAGCTAAAAATCAAGAAAAAACGATGTTTTTAGGCAAATCGAGTCTAATGTGAACAAAAATTAAATTTTGTGAGAATTGATTTTGGCGAAGTAGCTAAAAATTTAAGGGCTCTGCCCATAGTGAATTTTTCATAACTGCCGTGTTTAAAATGTGTTTTCTGACTGATGTATGTAACCAACATAACTGGCATGTTATACATTTTCTGTTGGACAAACTATTCCTGAATCTGAAAATTCAAAAATTGTATTGAAAAAATTTGAAGAAGAAAATGAAGACTTTTGCGAGGAAGAGTATTTCAACTTTGAAGAGCTTAGTTTCGGCGAAAAAAAAAATATTTTGAAAATTTTTTCGCAGTATATGGTGAATCTTTTACCGAACAATAAATTTTTGCGGGAAACGCAAAATTTAAAATAGTTCAATTCTTTGTGGACAGTGTAAAGAAATTTTGAAACAAAAAAGTTAATTACCCATTAAAACTAAGCACTTTTTGTTAAAGAGGGTGATGCAACATATTATAAACATCTTTTTAAAGTTCATAACGTCATTTTTGCAATTAAATTCTTAATTACTCTTAAGGGATTCGATTAAAAAGCAATTTATAAAGGCAATTCTTTGTGAAAAGTGTTAAGGAACCTGAAATATAACTTTTATGTTCTAATACGTCTCAAAACCTAAATTTTTCCCAAAATCAATAAGCAGGGGGGGATGGTAAATTGTCCAAATGAAAGAGTCTCCTTCACTAGCTCGAAAATGGTTTTTTTTAATTCGACGTTTAAAGCACTGATTTCGGCTAATAAAGGCGTAAAACATTTGGATTTGAATTTGGGTTGTGGAAAATGTTGGAAAAGCTTAAAGCACGCTATGCCATCTGCTTCGGGTTTTAAATTACAGAAATCTCGAAATCTGTGGTTGAAGATTCCTCTCTCAAACCCCCGGGGGGGGGGCACTGGGTTTGCGGACTGACGGTATGTGCGGGCCAAAAATTGGCTTTTAAAATTGCACCCTTACAGTGCAGCAAAAATCAGTGAAAATCATACCCTTAGAGTGCATTTTCCCCCAAATTTTCGATCCCTTTCGTGCAAAAAATGGTCAAAATTCTAGCATTTTTGGTCAAAATATCTAGATTTTTCAAGAATTTTCTGAAATTTCTACCCTTACAGTGCATCTCTAGTTTTTCCGACCCTTACAGTGCATTTTAAACATATTGGAAAAGGTACCCTTAGGACCCGCACATACCCGTCGGTCCTTTTGCCCAGCTGCCCCCCCGGGCTCAAACCATGGAGGTATAAAGAAAGACAGGAGATGAATTTGTCGGTAATTGGTCGTTTAAGTCTTTTGATTTCTTTTATGTAATAAATCAAAAGAAATTCTAGGCTCGCCCGATCAAATACGACTTTTTAGTAGAACTCAAGTTTGCTCTGAACATTCTTATTATCAGCATCGAAGATTTCTAGCCTTCTAATATACGAGAATAAAATAAATTTAGCTCCACGAAATAAGTTTGCGTTCAATTTTGTCATCCATTAAATTTTGTTTTGAAAAGATATTTTCTCCAGCCAGAAAATAAAAAGTTCTTTATAAGCACACACAATTTCAGACCCAATTTGTAGACAAAAAGTCGCTGGATAATTTTGGAGGAAAGTATTAAGCAATAGAGTTCACCTTGAAGAAAATGTTGATCGAAAAATCTTGTCATTTGATGAAGGATTGCAAAGTTTACAGGCACTTTTTTAGTCCAAATATTTTACCAATGTCAGAAACAATGAATCTCGTCTCATTTTATTTCCAACACTTAAGTTAGCCAATAAGATTTCATCTATCATCAAAAGAGCTCATTAAAAATGCATGATATATGAGATTATGAGCATGCATAGCTCGTAATTTTTTTAATCGTAGGGCGAGCATGGTTACAATAGCATACTTCTCCTGTTTCTTTATACCTCCATGCTCAAACTCGTATCCCTTGGCTAAGGTTGGCTTGCTTTTTGGTGATTCTGGACTACAAAAACCCTTGGCTCGCTTTTTGGTGATTCTGGACTACACTTTTTTGGAGGTTACCCGGTTGTCCCCCGTTGTCGGCATTTTCTGTCCGGAGACTAAAAAATTGCTGACTCAGCAAATAAAAACAACTTTCGATTTCAAAGTTTTTCAACTCAGTCGGGCCCGACAAAAATAGACTGAACAAGCTCAGAGATCTTTGTGAAGTGCAGGTTGACACCGACTGTAAAAGCACCCAAAACACACCTACTGACTGATTTTCAAACATCAAAAGAATCCTGTTTGATCTGGTAATATCTGGTATTACTCTCTTCCAATTCAATTATTTTATTATTTTTCTCGCTCCAAGAGTCAAGACCTTTTAGTTATTTATCTGTTTATAATGGTTATAACCAGACAATCTCAATCGAACGGAATCGAGACACGATCGAACCAATCTCAATCGAACCAAATCGACGAACGGAATCGACCGATTAAAATTCGATTATCGAACGCAATCGAATCTCAATCAAATGTCAAAATTCTGGGTAATATTTAATTAGTTCGACTGGTTTGATCGTCGATTCCGTTCGATTGAGATCGTCTGGCTTTATTCTTGCAGCTTCCCAAAACATCCCCCAAGCTCTCAAGCATCACAAGCCGAACGAAATTACTTTCGATTTCCCGTAGAAATTATGCGATGAACAATCCGAGGGTCGACGATCGAACACAAACAAACGCAATCTAACATCAATCGAACTCAATCGAATATCAATCGAATCTGAAAATTGCGGTAATATTCGATTGAGATTTGATTGCGTTCGACAATAGACCTTTAACAATAGACAATAGGGTCATATTAAAAAGGTCTTGCTTTTAACCAGACGATCTCAATCGAACGGAATCGACGATCGAACCAGTCGAACCAAATCGAATGCAATCGACCGATTGAAATTCGATAGACCTTTTTTCAAAGAGGCCACCCTGTTGAATAATTATGTAGTCCAGCATAAAAACAATGATACAGCCATGCATAATTTTTAAGTATGCATGATACAGTAATTATGTATGGCTGTATTATTGTTTTTATGCTGGAGTACATAACTATTCAACATGGCTGCCTCTTTAAAAAAAGTTCTATCTTCCTGTATTTTGGAGCACGAAAAAACGACACCTTTTTGGTTTGCTCCGGGAAGGTCCTTCATTGTTCGGATCCCCCTTTCTTAAGGGGGGGATAACACCTTCCAAAAAAGTGAAGAAGGGGGGGGTCAAATTTTCATTAAAAAAAGGGGGGATAGCGAGTTTTCAGATCATGGCAGATTTCGCCGAGATCTCGGGGGCAGCACCTTTCCTTTTCCGAAGGGCAGGGGCAGATATTGCTTTATACCAAGGGTAGAAAGTGCAAGATTCCAAGGCTAAGGGAAGCATCTACAGACCATTGCCAACGTCCGCCATTTTTTCTTCCAAAAATGATTTTGACAAGATTACAGCGGCCAAAATTAATAAGTTTACGCCCATACTGCCCTTTTCAATAAAACGCAACCTTCCGCCCTGAAAAATATCGCCCTCGACACTATTGAACATCTCGATTGCGGTACCAAAACAAAGATAATAAATTTCGCATAAATACTCCTAAAAAATTTCGCACCTGCCGCGCCCTTTTTGCGCCTTCAACGCACAGCACTATCTCAGGGGCAGCATTTAAAAAGTCAAAACTGGGGGGATAGCAAGTAGTGGGGGATTGTTTAAGAAAGGGGGGTTGTTTAAGAAGGGGGGCTTACAAATATTGCAGATTATTTTCCAGCACTCTGTTATGAAATTTGGTCTGCATGAAGTTCTTTATTTTCACTAAAAAGTGGTATTATATTTACCAGACTTAATTTTTCTTTATACTGCTGTTTCCCTTCCTGTTTTACCATAAAAAATGTAGCCCAAAACCCTAGGCATTTTAAAAATGTTGGGGGGATGCCAGGGGATGCCAAGAAGGGGGGGGGGTCATTTAAGAAGGGGGGGTTCAGACCCCTTTCCGCACAATGTATATTAATAGCGGTAGTCTGATGTCATTACTGGTCATTAATGCATTGGGCCATTCCAGAAAATTTTTGCCTATTTGAGATATTTTACTAACTAGGCCAGAGAAAAATTTTAAACCTTTATTATTTGAATGCATGCCTTTTTAATACTCTTATATAAAAAAATTAAAAAATTCTAACTTGGTCATTAGTCAAAAAAGTCATTAAAACTGATTAGCCTCTGCAATGGAGTGCAAGGCTGAAAGCCACACGAATATGGTTCATCCTATAAAAGGAAGTTCATTCTATCGTTCTTTCTATTCCCCCAATTCTATCTTGAAGTGAAGGTGGTTGAACAAAACATTTTTGGCATATTGATGTAACTGACACAAAATGTGTCGGAAATTCCACTGTTTTTTGCCGCTTTTAATTCGATTGCCTTGGAAATTCATACATTTTCTTCTCTCGCCTTGGAAATTTTGAATTTTGGTGAAAACTTTTGCCCTTGGAAATCCCGTGACGTCCGCCCCATGTCACAGACAAATTCTGGAATGGCTCATTTTGTTTGTTTTCCACATCACACGTAATCACAATCACACGGTGATTGATAGATCCAGATAGACTCTATCATAGAGCCTTCATTCAGCCCTTGTTTTGAAATTTAAAGCCCCATCTTTACTCAGCAATTATAATTTCTGCCTTGGCTTGTCTGTCTTGGCTTGTCCGCCTTGAATATTTTTTCAATAAACAATGCGCAGCTTCACAGGATCTGTGGAACCTCTGATGTTAGCTATTTTATTAAATCACAGTAACATCACTATGCTGCACACGTCCTCCGTATGCCCTCTTCTCGTTCTTTGAAATTATTAGCATTTAATGATGACCAATACAAGAGAAGAGGTCGCCCTGCCAAGTCTTTGTTGGATCAAGTTGTTGGTCATAAAATGATTTCTATTAGTCAATTTTGTTCTCTTGCCTTAAGCAAGAAGTAATGATGTGAATTTGAATTTAATTAGTTCGACATGGGAAAATACCTCTAAGTGAATAGGCCTCATTTTGAGATACTTTCCCATATCCAACCATGTCCAGTAATGGGCGGTTGTAGAATTTTATTATTATTATAATGGTTTGATAAGAAATAACAATAGTCGGTCGGTCGGTCAAGTCCTTGAAAATAAAAAATCCAAATATTAACAAAGTTTTAACGAAGATGTCCCTCATTTCTGGGCATTTTGGCAGCAAGAAAAAGTTGTTATTTGTAGCAGTAATTCAATGTTGTAATAAAACTATTGAAACAGTTGAGCATTAATTACTAAGACCCGACTAAATAAAACTCTGACATTTTTTTCCCTGATAAAGGTATATATTTAAGTAACACCAGGTCCGAAGGCCCATTCTTGCTACATGATTTTATACAGGAAAGCTCATGAAACCAGTTAATCATTTTTCTCTTTGATTTTTTATTGTTTTCTTTTGTTGATTGTTTGCTTCAACGATATCATTTTCTTGAAATGGGCTCTTCCAGAAAAAATTTGATATAGGGGGGTGGACGACAGGAATTTTAAGATAAAAAAAGCACTCGGAAATCCAGTCAATTTTTCAAAGTGCTTCCACTCAATTTTTTATTTGAACCCTTAGAAATTCCTTATAATTTGTCAAACTTTTGAAAAAATGTCAGCAATTCCAGATTTTTCCACCACAAAATTGATTTTGTATTGGAAATCCGAAATTTTCCGATTTTCCGAAATCAGAAACTAGGGAAACTTATTTCCAAAAATCGGAAAATCAGGAAAACTTTTTTCTGAAAATCAGAAAATCGAGGAAACTTATCTTTCCAAAAACCGGGATAAGGGGAAAATTTTTTTCGGAAATCAGAAAATCAGGGACACTTTTGTGTGAGAGTTGGCAGGTCTGCCACCCCCTGTACGGACTACGGAAACACAAGAAAAATGTTCAACATTTATTTGATTGGAAAATTTCTAAAGCATATCTAATATTTTACTTTTTTTGTAATTAATCCATCATCTTCTTCCTTACCGTGAAGTCGAGTAACTTGCATCAGTGGAGGGAAACTTGCATATCCATCAAATGACTGGTGATCATTTTGAAAGAACGTGGCGGTCTATTGAAGGACTAATTACTAAAGCATAAATTTTTTTAATGATAACTTCATATAAGTGATTTGTCTTTTACAACAAAGCTGTTACCTAGGAACAAGATCCCGTTTGTACTGGCTGAGGGTTTTCGCAAACAACTATTTCAAATCAAATCTTTAATCTGAACCACTCTGATTTATGGCGGCGGAGTTTTAGTATTTTCTTGTACCGGATAGAAAGAATGAAGTCATTATCACTGCTTTCAATTTGCATGCTTTGAAAGTTTGGTGACTGTGAGTGAATTTCTTTAATGGTGTCAAAACAGAATATGTTATGGGTTTTTTTTCTATAAAGGCTTTTGTTGTTTTGTATCTTTTTGAATTTTGAAATTCAATCTTTTTTTGTTCAAATGGGTGTATATCATTTCTTTATAAGATGTTTTGTTGTCTTTAGTTGGATTGGGATCTAGGCATGCATAATTGATGGTTGCCTTACTAGCAGTTAGTCAGAGTTAGTCGCACTAATAAGAATATCCAGTCATTTTCAGGATGTATTTGCAACAACAAGGATTAGATTTCCGTAATCAAACTCAGGATCTCAAGACAATTAATTAAAATTGAAAATTTGAAATAAAACAGAATGACCGGTTGCTAACGTGCAGCAGCCAGCTAATCAACCAACCAAAATTTGTTATTTAACTCCTGAGATAGCACTTTGATTCGCTAGGCCTTGGTTATATGCTAAAGCAGATCTTTTTCTTGGGAATTTTTTCTTCAAATTAGGTTTTGAGATTGGCACAGGTGTCCAATCTTTTCATCTTTGGCTCAAAATTTAGGTAATTTTTCAATGTTTTTTTAATTTTTGATTTCATTAAAAAGGGCATCTTAGTGGCATTGTTTTTATAAAACCCTATAGAAGTTTTTCGGAGCATTCTTTTGCTTGCCAGTCATTTACATAATAAAGTGCTTTTCATAGGGTCCTCCAGGCTTCAGGTATCCCCAATAAAATTAGGTACCCCCAACGATTTAGGTACCCCCAAAGTTGTTTGGATTCTTAGGTAGCCCCCAGGATTTGGTACCCCCATTGAATTATGTTTTTTAGGTACCCCCTTTTTATCGCGTAGCAGAATAGAAGAATTTCTGCTCTTTTGTCATTCCTGAAATCCCATCAAAACCAGCCATACTTCCTCTCTTGTTCTTTTTATTTGTTGACATTTTTTTGCATTCTATTCTCTGTAATGATAAATTTGTGTCAGTTGTTGAAAGTGTTCAAAGAACACATAAGAGTAAGACATGTCTTTTCCCACAAATCCATGTGAAGAAATATCCAAAATAGGTGAAAATTATTAATATGAAAACAAATTAAAAAATATACTAAATTACATACAATTCTCAACTTCAGTTGAGCTAGAATCTGAGAATGTCTGTCTGTGAGTCACAGAAACTTTGGGGCAGGCTGGAGACTTCAAAAATGGTCCGATTGGGCTGAAATTTTGCACACTTGATCCTTGGGCGAATCCCTGGGGTTAAATTTTTCATTTTTTCAAAATTTTGATTTTTGGGGCCTGGGGACGAGTTTTTCGCCAAAACGAGGCTTAAACTTTGGGGCAGGCTGGAGACTTCAAAAATGGTCCGATTGGGCTGAAATTTTGCACACTTGATCCTTGGGCAAATCCCTGGGGTTATTTTTTTCATTTTTTCAAAATTTTAATTTTTGGGGTCTGGGGACGAGTTTTTCGCCAAAACGGGGCTAAAACTTTGGGGCAGGCTGGAGACTTCAAAAATGGTCCGATTGGGCTTAAATTTTGCACACTTGATCCTTGGGCCAATCCCTGGGGGTGTTTTTTTCATTTTTTCAAAATCTTGATTTTTGGGGCCTGGGGACGAGTTTTTCGCCAAAACGAGGCTAAAACCCAAAATGCTATAATTTTTCTTAAGCCATTAATTTTACAATTGGGCCTACGAATGATTTCAAAGATACTGAAGTTGAGCCAGTGCGGCTAGCACGTTCGACAGTCAAATAACTTATATGGAACTGCATCCAAAAGATTTTCACAAGTTATAAAAAAACATAACAACTTCAAGCTACCATGTTTGTTATGATAGAAACGCTTGGTCAGCAAAAATGCAATATTGTTGAATTTTAATCTCTTTCACTGGGGTTACTGTGAAATGTGGAAAATGATAAAAACAAAGGGTTTGGTTGAAAATTGAGAAATTGAGTAAAGTTAAGAAAAATATCTCACACAGAAAAAACAGCCCCCACCCTCACTGACGAGATTACAGGTCCCCCCGAACATATCAGGTACCCCCTGAAAGTGGGAATACTTCCAGGTACCTGGCTTTTTTAACACCTATTTTTTTAGGTACCCCCACTTAAAGTGGGGGGGGGGTGACGCCATGCTTTTGCAGCATTAATCTTTGATACATATTTCAGCGGGGTGCTAGTGTGGCTAACTGTAGACTAGATCTTAAAAATTCAACAAAATTTATTACTGACTGACCCGCTGACTAAATTTGAAGAAGTTTTTTCACATGAACAAAACCAATTATTAATGGTTGCTTCATAATTTGATTGGCGATTTTCTGTCAAAAACCTTTTAAACTTCCATGCTACCGCTAAAACTACACGCAAAATTTGAGTAATGATAAAATTTTGAATTTTTGTCCAAAACAAAACAAATTTTACCTAGAGTCCTTCAAAGAGCTCTAAGTCCCTTTTTCTCTGCGCTACTAACTTCAATCTTTTTTAAACGTATATACTCAGGAAAGAAAGATCCATGTTTTTTTGTGTTAACCCCTCAAACCAGAGTTTCAGTTCATGTTTTTCATTGTAATCATTTTAGAAAAAAAGCATAAAAAGTATTTCAGAGCT
Organism: Clytia hemisphaerica; assembly: GCF_902728285.1. Lineage (NCBI taxonomy): Eukaryota > Metazoa > Cnidaria > Hydrozoa > Leptothecata > Clytiidae > Clytia > Clytia hemisphaerica. Next base: position 661,010 of record NW_027104060.1, read on the forward strand.
TTCTTTCTGGATCATGGGGATTTAAACATTTTTATCCAACTCCTGAGATAATGAGACATGGTCAAAATTCCTTTGTCATCATGTAATTCTTTGTCAAATTGAAATTGTTGATTTTTGTTAATATCAATTTATGGACTGGTTTCTTGCAAAACTTATAGTTCACCTTCATAAAGGACGGGCGGAGGGGGGCTTTATACCCTCAAGATTTCATTGATGTGAAAACATGAAAATAGCAAGATGTCAAAGAGTAAAACAATAAAAAGAGTTGAAGGAGATAAGTAAAGAATCGAAAATAATAATGTAGCTCCTAAAATTGTTGAACACACCCAGACTATAATATTGACATTATTAGTAAAAATGTTTTATGTAATGAACTTCTCTTTTCCCCCGAATGTTTTTTAATTTAAAAAAGTCGAAGACATTTTAAATCGATTTTGTGATGACTAGACAAAGAAATTTGATCAGGGATGTATTGTCCAGATCATGACAAAGTATTCCAGATTAAAATTCCTTTATTCAATGGAAATTATTTTTTTCATCAGTTTAGATATGATTATCAGATTTCAATTTTCATTTGAATTGGATTTTAACAGTTTTTTAATAACTGGTAATATAATCTGATCTCTACAACTTTAAATGCATTTTTTGATTGGTTATTTATTTGGTCTCGACTTGGATTTTAACAGTTTTTTAATAACTGGTAATATAATCTAGTCTCTACAACTTTAAATGCATTTTTTGATTGGTTATTTATTTGGTCTCGACTACCTTACCAGTTTTCTTTTCTCTATAAATTAAGACAGACAGTCAGTACAGTTTATATTTTAATATCCTCGTAGCAGTAGTTCGAAATTTGAAGTCTGATTGAGTCTGGGTTTTTTTAAGATCAATGAATAGTGCTACTTCAAAGATTGATTGGCAATTTATTGAGACAGATCTGTGTCCAAAAAATCATTCTCGAGATGTTTTTGTCTGTATTCATCAAGCACGAGATTGAAATTCGAAATGATTTACTAATATTTTATAAAACTTCTGTTTAGTTTATCTGTAAGAAAAACAATAAGATGGCATCCAACGAGCAAATCCACAGCTTGGAGAAAGTCTTGGAAGACAAATTGGACGGAGAAGACTTGGCTGAGGTAAAAAGAATCCTATACGGTTCGCCATGTGAAAAAATCGACATCCCTCAAAATGTCTTAGACAATGCTTCAAAGAATGATTTTGAAGTTGTTGGCTACAAGATGACAGCAAAACCAGAATCTACACGAGCTCCAAGAATGGTTCGTATTGGTGCAATCCAAAATAAGATTGTGCTTCCAACCAGTGCACCTATTGGTGAACAAATCAAAGCAATGCATGACCGTTTGGGATTAATGATTGACGCTGCTGGGGAATCTGGTGTCAATGTGCTTTGTTTACAAGAAGCATGGACCATGCCTTTTGCTTTTTGTACACGCGAGAAACATCCTTGGATGCAATTTGCTGAGTCAGCTGAAAATGGTGCTACAACCTTGTTTTTACAAGAATTAGCCAAGAAATGGAACATGGTCATTGTTTCTCCTATTCTGGAAAGAGATGAAGAACACCAGGACACAATCTGGAATACTGCTGTTGTCATCTCAAACTTTGGACGTGTCATTGGGAAAAGCCGTAAGAACCACATCCCGAGAGTAGGTGATTTTAATGAATCTACCTATTATTCGGAAAGTGAGCTTGGCCATCCTGTCTTTGAAACTCAATTTGGTATGATTGGTATCAATATCTGTTATGGTCGACATCACCCGTTGAATTGGTTAGGATATAGTTTAAATGGAGCTGAGATTGTCTTCAACCCATCAGCCACTATTGGTGCATTGAGTGAGCCTTTATGGCCCATTGAAGCTAGATGTCATGCTATTGCTAATTGCTACTTTACAGTTGCCATCAACCGTGTTGGTACAGAGCATTTTGAGAATGAGTTCACTTCGGCCGATGGAAAACCTGCTCATAATGATTTTGGCCATTTTTATGGGTCCAGTTACGTAGCCGCTCCTAATGGGAGCCGCACACCAGGTCTATCACGGGTCAATGATGGGTTACTGGTGACAGAAGTGGATCTCAATTTGGTGAGACAGGTTCGTGACCGTTGGTGTTTTCAAATGACCCAACGTTTGCCAGTCTATCGAGATCTTCTCAACCAGGCTTCTAGCCCTGAATTCAAGAGGAAAATTATCCGTGAAAAAGTCAAAGAATGTTGGTGAATAACTGTGACTGTGGAAACTTTTGATACTCTTAGGGAATATTTTGGACTCGAGTATTTTTTGATAAATTCGATGGGTAGACTTCTTTGAAAATTCAACCGTTTTATAAGTTTTAATCGACATTTTATTATTACGTTTTTGTTTTGACTTGTATAGTATAAGGTAGAATAAGCTTTTTATATCTTTCGTGACTTTGCATATTGAAATGTAAAACCTCTTGATAATTATAAACTTTTGTTTGTAAACTTTTGTTTGTAATATTGTTTGTCCTTTTGTTTGAAAGGGTATCGGATATCTTTGACTCGTCATTATTTTTAATAAGCTGTTTTAGAGCTTTCTTGTAGCATTTTTGTTTATGTTAAAGACTTGCTTCGATTTTTTAAAAATCGCATTATTTTGTAACTTTTTTAGTAATTTTGACCAATTTTAAATTTGTAAACTATTCTTAGAAATTCTTTTAGATAATAATTTGACCTTGATAATTTTTCTAAAAAAGTTTTTACTTACCTTTTTACTTCCGAGTTCTTTATTCATTTAAAGCATAAAAATGTCTAAATTGTTAAAAGAAGGACAAGGTCTTTCATCAGAAACTCTAATACAGCCCTGTGTCACAGACCCACTGGGACCCCATCCCCACTGGAAAATTTGGTCCCTGATGGGAAAATACCCCAAAATTTCAGCCCCACTGGGAAATTGAATTTGATTTCATCCTCACTCGAAAACCAATGTCTAAAAATTGCACTCAAAAACCATGCCCACTGGATTTTTTAACGTTGGAGCAATAAAATTTCTATCCCCATTGGGATTTCGATAGGGATTTAGGGAAAAGTTCCACCGGGGCTGTTAGACAGGGGTGTTCTATTTCATATTATTTGCTTGCTTATAGTTGCAATGCATGAGACTCATTAAAAATTTTCTCCCAGCTGAAATTGAGCGAAAAATCTGAGTTTTTAGTTGTCACAATTTAACAAAAATTTTACTTTTTCCAGTATTTCATTTTAATGTCTAAACTTCTCTTTTTACACATTCTCATTTTAGATTAATTTCAATTACAAGGAGAAAATTTGCTAAGACCAGAACTCAAGAAAAAATGGTCAAATATAGTACTCTCTTCACCAGCTTAATTTTGCTGACGTTACAAAATGGCTCATCTGTGGCATCTATCTTGTTCAATGACAACATGAGGAGTTTTTCACATGCACAAAAAGAAGGGAAATGCATTGCAAACAAAGAATTAACATTATTTGAAAGAGCAGGTACAAGTTATAAAAATTCATATATTAATTATAAATTTATACATTTTTTGTCTCTCAAATGCATTCATTAGTCTAACTAAAATTCTATCACCAAAGATTTAGTCTCTAACGGTCGGTTTTCGGAGGCCCTGTCCGCACACACCCCTCATCTCATCATCCAACCTTAATAAAAGTATTTCAAAATTTTTCACATTGTAGAACACCAGGCGGTTACTAGGGTTGGCGGATGATATGGCGATATTCCTTATAACGTTTTCTTCTTCATTTTAAACTTATTCGATGGTTTCAAAACGCAGTTTTGTATAAGAACTCTTTCAGAATCACAAGGCTCGAATTTCCAAAATAAAAAATTACAAATTTTTAAGAATAAAGTGATACTGAGCCTCGAATCTTTGTAAAAAATATTTTTCTTGTTATTACATTCTTTAATAAGACAAACTAACTAACAGACTAATCTTTAAATGGAATATTATTTCTTAGGGTCAGATTGTTTTTAGGTGAGCCTGGAGTCATCACAGAACAATGGTTTACAAGTGAGAACGACTGCTTTGCTGCTGATTCCATTATAAGGTAAAAAGAATGTTTCAAATCTTACTGAAATACAGTTCACGCTCTCTGATTCGACGTTCTACTATTCGATACGCTCCATTATTCGATAAATATTGGAAGTCCCTGTCAACAAGAAACTCTTGTAAACGGCGCTCTACTATTCGATACGTTCCCTTATTCGATGAAAATCAGATTCATCTCAAATCAACTCTCTAATTCCATTTGTATGGGGAGTTGAATTTTCATCGAATAAGGGAGCGTATCAAATGATGTTCCTCTTGTTTTTGAGCGTTTCTTGGTGATAGTAGCTTTCAATACAGTTGACGCTCTCTAATTCGACGCTTTACTATTCGTACTCCCTTATTCGATGAAAATCCAATTCCCCTTAAAGATCGAATTAGAGAGCGTCAACTGTATTATCGAATGATGGAGTGTATCGAGTATGAAGAACTTTGAATTAGAGAGCATCAGCTTGTATTATTGCTTTTTGTTTTGCAGAAAACATTGAAATGACAATGTGCTTTGCTTACTATTGTGTACTTACTGAACAATTTGGCGATTGGTAGAGACGCTGAGAAAATTTAACTTGATAAAGATGAAGTTTACTAGGTTTTAGTGGTGTAGTAAGGCGAAAACGTAAACAAAACTCAAACAACTTCGTTTTCTTGTTACATTACACAGCAAAATAATTTGAACTTTCAGAGAGTTGTGCAATACTACAATCATGGACAAAAATATTTGAGACAAAGGGGACTTCCCTGCGAAATTTTAAATACCACAAATGATTTTTTAGCGCCTTAAACTACAATTGGAAAGTAGAGTTTTAACTCTGAGTTTTAACATGCGACTTAAGATAAAGGACCTTAGGATCTCAGGATTTAAAAGCTCAAACTTGTTTAAATAAGGCTTGGAATCAACCACCGAATCTCTCTAAAATCGAAATATTCATTGAAAGAAAGTGCAATTCTTGCCCGAACTTTAAATTCTGAAAAACGTTAAAATACACTAAAATGTCAATATATTTCTCGACCATAATTATACATAGAATTTTATTTTTCAGGTATTACATCGATAATGGTACAGTGCCTGCAATAGAAGGCTCCCTTTTTCTGATGCATGGCATAGGATGGGATAATGGTGCAAAAGCTGGACCCTGGGGCAACAAATGGGTCGGACAACTGGCCCAAAACGGTGGCTTGTACAATACAATCAGAATCCCGTACGGAAAATCTATTCGGGTAACCGTCACACCGCCTCGGTCCGGAGTTTATTGGTTTATCTTAAGAGGGGTTGAAAATTACGGTGTTGTAGTTGGAGATTTAGCTTTGCCGCCCACCGCCCGACTGAGATTACAAAAGATAGAGAATAAGCAATTTGACGTTTATGAGTATATTGATTTGGCGCGTTCGATTAAAGAGAATGGCTTGCTTTTTATGGTCACCTTGGCTGCTAATAGTACGGACTTCAATTACCTAGAAGGTAAGATTAATTTTCTTATATGTAGTTCGAAATGTGTATCTTTTTTATTGGCAAGAAAATAAGTCATAGGTAGAAGCCCTTTGAGCTAGGACTGTTGTTGCAGGGGTCAAAAGGGTTATAGGACCGCCTTTAATGAGTCTACTCAGAAATACAGTTTACTCTTGTTAATTCTTGATATGCGTAAGTCAAGATGACGTCATATTTTTTAACGGAAGCAGCCAAAAAAGCCGGTTTTTGACCTCTGTGTTTCTATTTTTAGTAACAGAGAGAGGTCAAATCCCGGCTTTTTTACGGTGTTTCCGCTAGAAAAATGACTTACGCATATCAAGAATTCGAACTCTAATGGGAGATCTTATTTATTCGAATTACAGAGATATTCGAACTATAGAGAGTATATTGAAAGGGGTTTTTCCTTGACTGGAAATTGGTTCAAATAAGGGAGGGTTTACTGTACGATGTTTGTTTTCTACGAAACTTACCTAGTAAAATGCCTGAGACTGAATGAAAATTTATATCTTAACTTTTTCTCCTTATCAGTACACAAAGTTCCAAACATTAAACATGACTACTCTCTCTTGGAGACAATTGGATTATCTTTGTAACGCGAGGCCCGTGCTGTACCGTACTTTACTGTACATTGAGTACTTAATTACAATAGTTAAGAAACAAAGACAAATATAATATATAAACCGTAAATGACAAATTTAGACGGTCATAATAAGAGATACTAAGATAAAAATGTATTTAACTGATTCTTCGATGATATGCTGTACGTTTTACAATCGATAAGTCTTTCGTTAAGTCTATGAACCATTCAATCTGTTCAACAATTTCAACACTAGTTGCGTTTGAATTCTTCGATATCTCTTCCGTTTCGCTGTTTTCATAATTAAACATAACCTAAGGGACTCCGCAATCTAATGAGCCCCTTCCCTGGACTAAAAACCTACCTCCCTCGAGGCTACAGGGGTCAGTCTGGTTCGCCAATCTGACTGATCTTTTGGTAGGACAAAAACCCTTGGTTCGTTAATAAAATAATAAATCTGTTATTGTCTTCTTCTGTTCCGTTTTGTTCTCCTCCATCGCTTGATAGGTTATTCGGTCCCTATATTGTCGGCAATCGCCGTATGTTCATGAAAAGAAATGTAATCGATTAATAAAGTTTAAGTACGTGACCTTGCGTTGCAAATGAGATGTCAAGTCTACTCCGTTCCTCCCTTTTAAATAAGAAATGCTCAGGGATTTGCATGCCGGTACTTTCGTCCGAAATCGTATAAGATATTCGGATTTCCGGATATTTTTTCAAAATATAGCGGAAATCGCACGATGGACCATAAAAAAATTAATTTGAGTACAATTCTGACCACTAGGTTGTTTTCGTCTTTGCACACGTGATCACACAGACGTACAATACCTTTCGTCCGGCACCGAAGATTTCTTCTTATCAGCTTTCTATTACAACAAAGGAGTTTACCACACTCAACATGCCGGTTTGACGTACTTTCAACATCCAGGAACGATGAGCGCTTACAAGATTTTTGCATCCGATCCTCTGATTTTTAAAGATTCTTTTCACCTTTTGTGGAGGCAATCTGAGGTATTTTTTTATTTGCTATCTTCGTTCGTTCGTTCGTTCGTTCGTTCGTTCGTTCGTTCGTTCGTTCGTTCGTTCGTTCGTTCGTTCGTTCGTTCGTTCGTTCGTTCGTTCGTTCGTTCGTTCGTTCGTTCGTTCGTTCGTTCGTTCGTTCGTCGTTCGTTCGTTCGTTCGTTCGTTCGTTCGTTCGTTCGTTCGTTCGTTCGTTCGTTCGTTCGTTCGTTCGTTCGTTCGTTCGTTCGTTCGTTTCGTTCGTTCGTTCGTTCGTTCGTTCGTTCGTTCGTTCGTTCGTTCGTTCGTTTTTCGTTCGTTCGTTCGTTCGTTCTTCGTTCCTTCGTTCCTTCGTTCCTTCGTTCCTTCGTTCCTTCGTTCCTTCGTTCGTTCGTTCGTTCGTTCGTTCGTTCGTTCGTTCGTTCGTTCGTTCGTTCGTTCGTTCGTTCGTTCGTTCGTTCGTTCGTTCGTTCGTTCGTTCGTTCGTTCGTTCGTTCGTTCGTTCGTTCGTTCCTTCGTTCCTTCGTTCCTTCGTTCCTTCGTTCCTTCGTTCCTTCGTTCCTTCGTTCCTTCGTTCGTTCCTTCGTTCCTTCGTTCGTTCCTTCGTTCCTTCGTTCGTTCGTTCGTTCGTTCCTTCGTTCCTTCGTTCCTTCGTTTCTAGGATTTTAATTGTTTCCACGGGGTCCACGGCCGGCTGGTTCGGATATACAGGAATTTTGGAAGGAGCGAGGATTCGAACCGATACCCTCTGGTTTCAGACGCCGACGTCTTGACTACTCGACCATTGATTTTATTTTCATTTTTCAGAGAAGGTTGTTTAAAAGTGCTAATTAAAAGTGCTGTACCTTTAAAGCACGTAACAGGTTTTAACGCACGACTGTTCGTTGCAACTTTGATCCTCCATTTACGCCCAGAATGCAGTAACTAACCAGAACCTGCTAGTTTATACTAGACGTCACGGTTTTTATCTACGTAGGAACTATTCCACTTACTGACTTTTTCGAATGTTTCGAGCCCAGGTTTCGGCTCCAAACATTCGATTTTTTAGACGCAACTTTAAACTTTTGAAGCTCTTCTCGTAGCAAAAGATTTTGAATTAGCGTCACTACACTTGAAAGGCTTCTATTTTTTGGAAAATCAATAAAATAAAACTCACAAATAAACGGAATGAAAAATGCCGGTTTTGGTGAGGTGCTTGCCAAGAACCTGCAAAATTATTCATTTTTTTCTTCTAGAAAAATGACAATGAATGTTACACGCGTACTGGCGCTGAGGAATGCGAGTTTCTCCCTGACGGAACTGCTACCTTGCGTTCGACAAAACAACAAATTGATTTGAATGTTCACAAGAAATATCCAACGTTGAATGAGAAGCCAATGTTTGCTGTGACCAACATTTCCAGCTATGTCTGGTTTTATGAATGGTAAAGTCTTGGGCGAAATCCTGTAATACACCTTTTCGACCGTAGCCGCCAATTGCCGAGCGGGCATTTTTTTTTCGCTTTATCCCACTAAAACCGTCCCAGTCCTTTTTTCGCACCTATAGACAATAGAAAAATGTGTCAAAAAAGGATTGGATCGAGTTTAGGGGATGATTAAATAATTAAATGGCACGCGCCTGACCGCGCGATTACGGTCGAAAAGGTGTATTAAGTCGTATTATGTCAAGAGTTAGACAATCGCCTAATGTTTTATCATTTGACATTGGGTTTTCTTTTCGTTTTCAGAAATAATTTTACATAAATTTAAAATAAAATAATTCATCAATTAAAAATAATGCCCAAAACTTTCACTTTGACTGATCTTTGATATTGGTTTTTTCTTTTCGTTTTTTTTTGTTTTTATATTTAGCGATTTAGATCCCTTTGCATGAAGGACTTTTTCTGTTTATTGAGTTATTTGTCAGAAAGTGTGTATTGTACATAAAAAATGGTGACGATTTTATGCAAGTAAATTTAGAGTTTTGGATAATATCTTTTTAATAAAGTTACGCAGATTCAAAATATTTAGATTTTTTAAAATAAATTTTTAAATTTTAATCATATACACAGAATTTTGTAGCGTTTTTTGTAGAGATTTTTATTAGAATTTATAACACTTTACTTAAAATTGAGAAACCACAAAAAATCATAATGGGGGCTTCCTTGTTTATTCGTTCGTGATCTTGATGTTAAAAGCTTTTATTTCATTACTTACACCCCTGCCTCACAGCCTCGTTGGAACTTCCTTCCCACAGTGGGGATGAAAATTCAGTTCGAAATCCCGGGGATAGAAATTCTATTGTCCCAAGGTCAAAAATGACAACAGGGATGGTTTTGGAGTGCAATTTTTTCCATAAAATTTTAGCAAAGTGAATTTTCCAGCAGGGCTGAAATTGTAGATTATCTTTCCCACAGGGGACGAAGTTTTTTTCTAATGGGGGCAGGTTTCCACCGGATCTGTGCACAGGGGTTTTTACTTTATTATCGATTTATTCCATAGCCTTTTTTTGCTTCGTTTCTTTCAGCTAAAAGAAATATAACAAAAAAAATTAAACAAATAATCATCGGATAACAACTATGGCACTGCTGAAATTATTTGAGCAAGACTTGGTGAAAACGTTAAAAGACTGCATAACTACTACACCGAAAGAGCCTAAAGAGAGTGCGGAGAAGGACACCCTTGATGGTATCGAAGATGATCTCCTCGTTAATGATAAACCAATCCTGGAAGAGCTTATTGCTGAGTCAGCAGTAATTGACAATGAAGATTACACGTCATTCAAGACCTCCATCCAAAACACGAAATACCCAATGAAACCATTTTATAAAACCTTAGCCCGTAATCTTTTCGCGCACATCGTAAGTATCAAAAGCATGACTGTCAAGGCTAGTGAATCAGGATCAACTGATCTTGGGCTAAATATTTTGAACCACGATTTTAAAGAGATCACTAAAAATGTTTTTCAGAAGATTTCAGCTACCTTTGAAAATGATGGAAATAATTTCGAAGAACTTTTAAAGGAATTGATTGCTGACTTACGTAAGAGTGACATTCTTGTGCTGATGGGACTGGGTCGAACAGAAGGTAGTTTGAACGTATTACCTCCAGATATGTACACCTTGAGGAGCTCCTTTCAACAAATTCATCACCCGAAATCAAAAATGACCGTGGGTGCACGCGCTCTTACAAAACACAGTCATCGGAGCAGTGAATTATTCTGGGGAGTTTGTACAGGGAAAGAGGAAGCTAAAAATGCGCATGCGCTAGAAATATTGGTCAAAATAATTAGCGATTGTTCATGGATTAATATTCACACGCTGCCGCATCAAACCTACGTTTTAGAGATGAGATCTAGTGTTGGATACGGGTTGCGATGGAAACATGATGGGACCATGTTTCGTGGATTCTTGGAACCTCAAATGGAGAATGGGCACGAGGTTGGCTGGAGACATTAATGCATTGCGCGTTTGGTCTGATTTGTTTGGAAGATCGAGGTTATCTGAGAAATGGTAAGTTTATATACTTTTCGTTATTTTCTCAGGTTAAAAAATCTAGCGGGGATAGTTTTGGAGTGCAATTTTTTCCATTGAATTTTATCAAAATCAATTTTCTAGTGGGGCTGAAATTTTTAGATTATTTTTCCCGCACATTTTGGCCAAAATTTTCGTTCATCGTACTTTTTTTTTGCATTGTTCTCAGGTCAAAAAATCTAACGGGGATGGTTTTGGAGTGCAATTTTTTCCATTTTAAAAATCTAATCAAAATCAATTTTCCAGTGGAGGTTATTTTACCTTTAATTATTCTAGTATCTTATGTATTGGTTTTCGTAATATCGAAATTTTGATTTTGCTATTTTTTGATTGGTTGATTTTTGCAAAAAGTTGCACATATGTGGCCATATTTTGTTGCTCTCCACCGTTTGGATTATAAGAAGTAAAGAAACCCGTTTTTGTCTGCGTTTTCTTAAATTACTTTGGGTTTTTAGCTTCTCTAAACTACAGAATCGTACAGCATTCTCAAATTTTAGTATGATTAATACTTTAAATGATGATTCACAACCCTGAAAATTTCTATAACAAAGATTTATGAAAAATTAAAAGTCGAAAGAAAAATCCATATCTCCCAGGTGTCCTCGCAGGAACAAAACGCATTTGTTTACCCCCCCCCCTACGCAATTTAAGACACAACTATGGAGTGTGTCTTTTCTCGATATAATTTTGAGATTTTTGAATTACATGAAAGGTGTATTGGGGAGGTGTTCCTTGGCTTCTAATAAACTGCTGCCCCGGCGAGCACTCCAGTTTAGAGAACTACAGGACTAAGCTTTTGAACTAACTGAAGCATCATAGAATAAATACTGTGTAAAAATTCAGAAGCTTCTCAATATTTTTGTCACTCTTTACTCGGTTTACTCGGAGTCCTCTATTCAGTTAACCCAGTTAAGTTTGGTGTTTATGATTAAAAAATTGACTATCAAATAGATCATTTTAACAATTTTACAATTTATGTAGTTTATTTCCCTAAGCCTGCTGTGCAAAAAGGAAAAATCGAGATCACGTTAATTTTTATTGATGGTACTTGCTTCCAAATCTATTGTAAACATCAGAATCTTAAAAACATGTACCCAGTTCTTAGTAAGAAAAGACCCATGACATGAAAGATTTCTATCTGAAGAAGCTAATCAAATTTCAGAAAACACTAAAACTTTTTCCCATATCATATGACAACAATCAAATGACCAATGAATTTATCGACTTTCTAACGCTTTAATAATTTAGTCAAGAGGATTACTTTAATGGTGTTTCAGAAATGATTTTTTGCCTTTCTTCTTCCTACAGGAATTATATTAACTGACTTACCCTATGGATATTGAAATGGATAACTTATTCCCAGGTGATTTTATTCTTTAAACCTGTATTTGATTCATTACATTTAGTCTAATGGAATCTAGAAATGTCGCATTTGACCTTCAGAATATACAGTTTGTTTATACCCAACTGGCACACAACGTTATTTCAACGTCTATCTAATGTTCATAACGTCCATAATAACATTTGATGAACGTTGAAACAACGTTGTGTGTCAGCTGGGTAAGAAAAAGGGCTACTTAATCGGTATGTATCGTAGGTCGGCTAGGTGCTTCCACAAAAAAAAATTAAATAGGTGGATTTATCAATTTTAAAGCTACGAGGAACTTGGATATGTTTAGAAATCTGCTAGGTAGAGATTTTAGCGAGTTTTTGTTTTTTCACTTGTGAGGACGGTAGAGTGCTTGGAGTGATTTGGAATAACCCGTAGAATTGAGGAGGGTGAAGAAGTGCTTCTTTACCGTCGTCCTCAGTCGATCAGGATCTAGACACATACACAAACTCGCTTTTAATTATAGGGGTGGCTGAATTGAAGTGGTTGCCTGAAAATTGCACACATAAACATTTTTTACGAAATGTCCAAAGTATGAGGTAATCTTTGTATGTCTCAGCCAATCAGAGCTTTATTCGACGTGTGTTCGTGATTTTTTACATGAATCTGCTGATAGGAAATTTGCGTATTCACCCTTTTTTTTTCAAATTCGGGATTTATTTTATGTTTTTATTAAAGACCATGGTCGCACGCCACGCTTCGCTCCGATACGAAACGGTTCCGAAACACTGTGTGAACGTTAAAATTTAAAACGTCAAAAAAAAGACGTTACAAAGAAAAACAGATCGAAACGGTTATGCTCCACTGTTCATCGGAACGGAACTGCTCCGTTTTCTTGCTCCAAAACGTTCTGAAATGAGTATGAACACTTTCTATCCGTAATAAATACCACACTGGAGCGATACGAAACCGTAATTTCTGAATGTATGGTCATAATTTCATAAACTTTTATCGGGTTTTAGAATAAAATTTATTTTGTTGTTGTTTTCATGTAATTTTTGAAAACGAAAGTGAAAATGGCGATGTCCTCTAGTCTACTTCACTGGACTTATCGCCATCAAAATCAACAAAAAGCAAAGTTCATTCAGAAGTAGAATTCACTTTCGTTTTCTAAATTTTCTTCCGACTTCGCCACTGCGTAGCGTCAACCCCCCTGACATTTGGGGGGGGGGTTTACACCCAAAATATTGCAAACAAAAACTGGGAGCTAAAATACAGCCAAATATTTGGGGGAACCTGATATTTTTTTTTGGGGGGGGGCTGGAATTTCAATGGCAAGGCTGGGGGCTGACTATTTCTTTTATTATTTTTCTTTATATCACCACATTTCTATCCAAAAACCTTTCATTTTACAGTTTATTGATTCTGTTTGTTTTCGAACGGTGCAATGTTGTGTTTCCTGAACGCATGTTTTAATAGCCGTAATGAACTCTTGATTTTCAGTTAAGCTCTAATCGTATGCTTTAAGATTCAGTGAAAAGTAAGAGATCTCTTAATCTTTATGTAATCCTAAGGCATCTTAATGCGTCTCAGATCAACGGGTTGAGCTTACACGGTATTAGAGAATTTTTAATAAGCTCTACTAAAGCAACTATTGGATCCCAACTTCCGTTACAGATTAGTTTGTGTCTATAAATATTTAAGGTACATGCTTTTGGCTCGTGCTTTATGTCATTTTTGACCTACTGTATATTTACGGGTAGTAAAAGATATGTAAGTTAGAAATGGGCCAATACTTTGGTTAGATTAAAATATTTAGTATCATGGGTATCAGAAGGGGAACTACGCCCACGCTCCTTTATTCGATGAAAATCCAATTTCCCGTTGGAAATCGAATTAGAGAGCATCAACTGTAAAAACAAAGCATACCTTTTGACACAGACTTCAGAATCTTACTTTAGTCATTATAGGAGATCCTGGAATGCACTTAATTAAGACAAAGTACTAAAGTGGTACTAGCCACCTATTGGATCCCAACTTCCGCTACAGATTAATTCGTGTCTATAAATATTTCAGGTACATGCTTTTGGCTCGTGCATCATGTCATTTTTGACCTACTGCACATTTACGGGTAGTAAAAGATATGTAAGTTAGATTGATTGATTGCAAATGAATTTTACAACCATTTACAACTAAAAAAGTTGATTTTTCTTTCCATGGCAGGTTGCCATGTTAAACCGGTAGTGTTTTTGTTTACAATGACGTATTGGAGCTAAATATTATTTTGTTTGTTGTTCATTTTGAGTCATCATTTGAAACAACTCCCAAGTAACAGATATTTCGAATGTAATAAGTTGAGCCGGAAAAACGGTAATATTTACTTTTGGGTACGCTCCATTGTTCGATAATATCGACAGTCACCTACAACAAGAAACTCTTATAAACGACGCTCCTCATCCGATACGCTACTTTTTCAATGAAAATCCAATTTCCCCTTTGGAAATCGAATTAGAGAGCATCAACTGTAAAAGCACTCACTGCACACCTTTTTGACAGACTTCAGAAATTTACTTTAGTTAATAGGAGATTCTGGAATGAATCAATTAAGACAAAGTACTGAAGTGGTACCAGCCACCCACTCCTTGAGGTGGTACTTTTGAGAACATCCAAACAATTTATTTTAGATTAAAAAAAAAACAGTTTTTCCTTTCAAATTTTACTTTGACTAATCCTTAAAATTTAAAAATGCTATGAGCTCCTAAAACCTTGCCATTTTGTTCATACAACGAAATACAAACAAACAAACATGTTTTCCTAGTTTTTCCTAGTTACTACTGGGGGCGTGCATACTTTACATATGTGTGACGTCATCAGCCTTTACCTATTTAATTAAATGCAATTTAGTCATGATTGGGAATTATACTAGAAGCAATTCCATTGGACTGCCCATAACACCATGTATTGTTAACTGTTCTATAGTATGACTAATTAAGGGCATGTTGTGCAAAAGATTCTGAATAGCTGATCTTTTTGTGTTGGGTTTTGTGTTTTTATACTATATTCGATTCTATTCTTAGCAACTCAATAGCCCACTCAATTTGACCTTGGATTCTATCATTTGTTTACTTTTGATTTTGTTTATATATTGCGTGAGTCATTTTTCTCCAGGGTGTATGATTGTTCGAAATAATGGGTTCAACCCTAAAAAAGGGGGTGTTAACGTTTATATATGCTGTTTTGGCAAATTCTCCAGAGTGCATAGTTATTCATTCGTTTGAGATATATATATAGTCTAGAAGTATAAAACCTTCAACTACTCAAAATGGAAACAATAAATACAAAAACCCACAAAACAAAAAGACAATACCAATACAACAAAAATCTAGAATGAACATTCACAGAAAATCAATCAGGTTGGAGTAGAAAAGGAAAATATGATGACATAGAAATCCGTCAATGTAAAACTAGTGATCTAAAATGACTTTAAGGAAGAAAGTAACTCAATATGAGTCAAAAAATATTTCAAGAAAACACATTATCTGTTCCTCAGTTTTCGACCTACACAGGATTTCGGCCATTTGTGAAAATATCCTCCTATATGATGGAAATAGGGTTGTGTAGGTAGGCCAAGCAGTGTTAATTAGACACCACCACAGATAAAAGATAGTAAAAAGATGTGTTTATTGAAAGTATAAAACGCGCGCAATAATATAAAATAAACTAAAACGTAACACGGAACCAGCCGAAGAAACTAAAATTACAATGAGAAAAGAAGTATACTTTCTACTAGACAAAGTTGCCACACCTTTGACACGTTTCTGCCACAACGTTGAAGAAAGCATACTAGAAGAGAAGGAACTGGGATTGGATTGCCACTATCCAACCCTGTGGCTCTCACACACATTTTACAGTTCAAAGAATAAGATGGAAAGAGTGGGGAAAGAATGAGAATTTTAAAAATAGGACTATAACCCGGTTCGAAGCCCCGTACACCGTGACCGCTCACCGCAAGAGCTGGCGAACGAGTGAATCTTGAGAGAGTTGAAATCTTGAAAATTCTGAAAAATGACGAACTATAACCCGTCGAAGACTGCAATCTAACTTTGCGTTTTCAGCACCTTGACATCGCATTCTTTGTATAAAAACTTTGGCTTTAACTTTCTAGTTTATATATCTATTTCTAAAAATGATAAAGCGTATTGGTCAAAAACAAAACCCAAATCTTCTGTGTCTTTTACACAGAATTCTTTGAAAACTGCTATGAAACATCTGATAAAAAATTGTTTTTTCAATGCAGGTGATATTGTTATGTGTCAAGTGATCGGGATTCCCATGGGAATCGATCCGGCGCCATTTTGGGCTAATCTTTTCCTCTACCAATACGAACAAAGGTATATGAGCAGGGTCATTGAGGAAAATAAGGTTAAGGCTCGCCATTTTCATTCGACTAAAAGATTCATTGATGATTTGTGTGCTATCAATGACGGTAACTTGTTTCAGTCTGTGTATAGAGATATCTATCCAGATGAGCTTGAACTCAAAATTGAGCACTCGGGTAATCATGCTTCTTTTTTAAACCTGGATATTACCATCAAAGACGGATATTTATTTATAAGTTGTTTGATAAACGGGATGCATTTCCTTTTTCCATAGTCCGAATGCCACATAAAGATAGCAACTTGCCAGAATCGATTTTTTATTCTTCTTTTGTTGGTGAACTTCTCAGGATTGCTCGTTCTACGTTACTTTTCGAGGACTTGAAAGTTAAAGCCAAAGTTTTTATACAAAGAATGCGATGTCAAGGTGCTGAAAACGCAAAGTTAGATTGCAGTCTTCGACGGGTTATAGTTCGTCATTTTTCAGAATTTTCAAGATTTCAACTCTCT
Organism: Clytia hemisphaerica; assembly: GCF_902728285.1. Taxonomy (NCBI): domain Eukaryota; kingdom Metazoa; phylum Cnidaria; class Hydrozoa; order Leptothecata; family Clytiidae; genus Clytia; species Clytia hemisphaerica. The sequence continues at coordinate 677,846 of NW_027104060.1, forward strand.
CAAGATTCACTCGTTCGCCAGCTCTTGCGGTGAGCGGTCACGGTGTACGGGGCTTCGAACCGGGTTATAGTCCGATTTTTTAAATTCTCATTCTTTCCCCACTCTTTCCATCTTATTCTTTGAACTGTAAAATGTGTGTGAGAGCCACATGGTTGGATAGTGGCAATCCAATCCCAGTTCCTTCTCTTCTAGTATGCTTTCTTCAACGTTGTGGCAGAAACGTGTCAAAGGTGTGGCAACTTTGTCTAGTAGAAAGTATACTTCTTTTCTCATTGTAATTTTAGTTTCTTCGGCTGGTTCCGTGGTTTTAATGTTTTAGTTTATTTTATATTATTGCGCGCGTTTTATACTTTCAATAAACACATCTTTTTACTATCTTTTATCTGTGGTGGTGTTTAATTAACACTGCTTGGCCTACCTACACAACCCTATTTCCATCATATAGGAGGATATTTTCGTAAAAGGCCGAAATCCTGTGTAGGTCGAAAACTGAGGAACAGATAATGTGTTTTCTTGAAATATTTTTTGACTCATATTGAGTTACTTCATACCATCTTAACTCATATTGAGTTACTTTCTTCCTTAAAGTCATTTTAGATTACTAGTTTTACATTGACGGATTTCTATGTCATCATATTTTCCTTTTCTACTCCAACCTGATTGATTTTCTGTGAATGTTCATTCTAGATTTTTGTTGTATTTGTATTGTCTTTTTGTTTTGTGGGTTTTTGTCTTTATTGTTTCCATTTTGAGTAGTTGAAGGTTTTATACTTCTAGACTATATATATATATAAATTTTACCAAAATACTATGACTAGTACTATAGGGGTGGGAAGCATCGAGAAATCCAGATCAGCTGATCTGGATTGCAAGATACTTCCCACCGATCATCATATCAGCAAGAACAACTAGAAAAAATATATTAGAAAATCATTTTCTCAACATAGCACTGTTGCAGAGACCATCTGTTGTAAGGGAGTTTTGATCAGTTACTTGATCTAGCAGAGTTTTAAATGGTCTTCCACGTTTCGTATACTTATCATCGTTGAACATCAACAGTTTAATGGAACGCTCGTGGGTCATACGAATAACATGTTTAGCATATTCCAGCTGCTGTTTTCCAATGAAATTGGACAAATCTGATGTACCACATATTTCATGGAGTCTTTTGTTGGTTACCTGATAACGGAAATCGTTGTTAGACTCATTTACGAAACGAAAACCACCTCTAATCATTCGACGTAGGAATCGACGATATGTGACGTTTAGTCGCTCAAGTTGGCTTGAATATAAATTCCAATTTTGGCATGAGTAGATTAAGCGACTACGTACATAACTATTTAAGAAGATGATACGAGTTTTCAAATGGACATTGAAATTTTGAAGAAGGTTGGTCATTTCTGCGAATTTGTTAGTCGCCTGTTGAATACGGTAATTAATCTCGATGTCACCGGTATTCGGTTCCTCAAAGTGAATGAAAGCTCCGAGATATTTGAACGTTTTGACGTTTTTGATATCAATGTTCCTCAATTTGATGATGGATTTTGGGTAATCCTGTTCGGTACAGTTAAGTATCATAGATTCGGTTTTCAAAGCGTTTATTGATAGTCCAAATCGAGTAAACGTTTGATCTAGAAAGTTGATAGAGCTTTGCAAATCTAGTTGACTGATGAGAAAAAGGATGAGATCGTCCGCGTATCCGCACCACGGTAATGTCGATGTCCCCCAATTGCGTAAATTGTTCTCTCTCATAGATATTCTATTTGCTCTAGAGATACTTCTTGGATTCAAACGGTATGAATGTTTATAGAAGTTGATACTTTCTGCATTGGCTTCACTCATAAAGACACGCATGACAAAATCGATGTAGAGATTAAAGAGGAACGGGCTCTCTGGTCCTCCTTGGCGGACTCCTGATGTAGTTTGAAAGGTATTTGATTCCTGGAAAGTGAGAGTTGTCTGTTTGTAGAGTTGTTCGAGTATGGTGAACAGTGGTGGTAGATTGTTATCGGGAAATCGCATTTTGATTGATTCGAATAACCAATGTCTCGGAATGTGATCAAATGCTGCAGATAAATCTACAAACAGTAGGAAGAGGGGCTGCTTCTTTCGGTTAGTGATTTGCTGTACACGTTTCAGTTCAAAAATGCCGTCCGTCGTCCCTCTATCTTTCCTGAAACCGTTTTGCTCATCACTAAGTTGAGCTTCATACCATGGTTGCAGGCGATTTAAGATAATGTTAGTCACAAGTTTGCATATTGTTGACCCTATGCTGATCCCTCTATATTTTGAGGGGTCTTGTTTGGAACCTTTATTTTTCCAAAGAGTTTTAAGGCGCGAGTTGCTCCATGCTTCTGGGATATCATTATTCATCCATAGGTTTGTTGTAATATGGTGGATTATTTGTGATAAGACGGGATCATCGCATAGTTTTAGAAGTTCAGGATCTACGTCATTATTAGCCTTATTGTTTTTTAAGCTGGCGATTTGTTTTTGGATTTCTTCAATAGTGGGTGGGCTGTCTTCAATATCTGTGTTTGCTGATATTTGACGAAGTTCTTGAATAAAACGAGGGAGATTATCATGATCATTGCGCAATTCGTTTGGCATTGTTTCATCTGGTCGTTGCGGGGGTTAAAATGAGATTTGAAATGTTCAAGAAGTTTATTTGGATCACATGAACTCGGGACTGGTTTAAGAGTACTATTTTGATTTTTGGCTCTTTGAAAAAGTTTTTCGATTTCTCTGTTAATGGCCAGTTGGTTGATCTGGTCTGCTTCTTGTTTAAGATAAACATTCTTGAGGTGTTTGGCACGATAACGAATTTTCTTTCGTACAGCTTTGATAGAATTTATATTTGCATTCTCAGTAACAAGTTTATCTCTGAGGTTAAACAGTTCATTCAATTTATCATCATTATGCCAGGGTTGACGTGAGACATTGTTCACTTTCTTTGGGAGGGTTTCGGTTGCAGCATCGTTTATTGCTTTCAGAAGGCTGTTGTTGAGGGTGTTGTTGTCTACGTCTAAGACTAAAGAATTCAACCTATTAATTGCCATAGTTTTAAAGTTTGTTGCAATTGTTTGATCTTTCAGGGCTGATAGATTGTGTTTGAGGGGTTGCTTTATTTTCTTTCTATTGATGAATCGAGCAGCTTTAGAAGTCGGGGTTTTGATTATGGCTGTTACGAGTCGATGGTCGCTGTCGAAGTCGAAGCTGTTGTAAACTCTGCAGTTTTTAACATACTGTCTAATCCAGCTACACGATAAAATAAAATCGTATACTTTTTGAGTTTTTCCGTCTGGTGAGTGCCAGGTTACCCTTCTACATTTCTTGTGGGTAAACCATGTATTAAGTACTGATTGATTTGTTTCGTTGAAGAAGGTGTGAAATCTTTGACCGTTGTCGTTAACTTCGAGATTATCAATTACTACGTTTTCTCTCAGTGAGGAATTATACCATGCCGCAGAGGTGGTTGCATTAAAGTCTCCTAAACATATGACTTTCCGACATTTTTCGACTTTCATTTGCTTTTTCAGTGTAGAATAAAACAAATTCTTACTACTTTCGGTTGCATCTTCGGTTGGGGCGTAGCAGTTGATTATCCGTAACGAGCATCCTTTTACATTTACATCGGCGATTATTATACGTGCATTGATATTTAGGATCTCTTCGACGAGAATGTCTTTATCAACTTTGACAGCTATTCCAACTCCATGGATACGTTTTAATGAATATCCTGACCAATAAACTTCATATTTAATATTTTCATTTGATATCAAAGCTGAACCGGTTTTGATGCGTCTCATCTCTTGCAGTCCACAAATCGATAGATTAGCTTTTCGTATTTCCTTTACAATTTGTTCAAGTTTTTGGTCTTCCCTGCCAGTTCGAACGTTGATCGTCCCGAGTTTCCAACGAAAGTTTTTTCGAGTCATATTTTGCTGATATGGTAATTTTCAACCAGGGTATTGGAGCGTGTGTGGTTAGTACTCTCGTTCCAAGACAATCAAAAATCGTCACACCATCTTGTCAGTGATTGTTGATGTGTTCTTCTTGGGTGTGGTGGACCTCTCTTAGTTGTGTAGGATTACCACCACACCCTTTGTTTTAGTTTTTGATTCTATAAGAAGAACTTATTCACTAATTCTTAATGGAGTGAATTTTTTTATATGTTATTTCGAATCTATCATTCAGGAACATTCCAACATTTCAGCAATGTGCTTTTCCAGAAAAAAATTGTAACCCCTATGTTGAGGACGTTTTTTTAGGGATAGGTGACCCCCCTGGATTTTTTTCTCCTTTTTTGGACCACCCTGGATTTTTGATCCCGTTTTACTTACCATCCTGGATTTTCCACCTTATTTTACTGACCGCCCTGGGCTTTTGCACTCGAAAAACCAGGCCAACCTGCATTTTTTTTTTCCAGACCACCCTGGACGTCACACCTCTTCACCTCCTCAACATAGGGGTACAGACTATTTCTGGAATAGCCCAATAACATACGCTAATGCCTGCCTGCATGCTTTGATGCGTTTATCAGAGATGCTGATTATATAACAACGCAACGTAACATCCTTTGAAAACGTGTTGAATCTCCCTCTTTTAATCATTATTCTTTATACCTTGGAAAGTCTATGAATTGGACTCGAGCCCCACTCGTTTTTTTATAAGAACAAACTAAATGCCAAAAATGCTAAAAACAAATTAAGAACATTTTAAGGCTTTTCGGACTCGAAAACAGGCCATTTCTTGGGAAAATGCCGGCAAAAATACTAATAAAACGGTGAAACTAAGAACAAGTTAAGAACACTTTTAAGTTTAAAACTTAAAAAGTTAAGAACATCGGATCCGAAGGTTTCAAAAATTTTGATGTTCTTATAAAAAAACGTATATTCTCTATACCTCGGAAAGTCTTTGATTTGACTCGAGACCTAAAATAGCTAAATATAGAAGAAGTGGTATTGATGTTTATAAAACCTGTTCATTCAAGTTTGATGTTTATAGTCGTGATGAAATTAGCAGACACCCTGGGGTAAATGTTAACTGATTATTTAGCCTGACTCCCACTAAGGGGTGTGTATGAAAGAAAATAGAGGCTATATTGTCTAAACAATTTCCTTTTCTACAATAGGACATGCTTAGGAAAGTTTAGAGGAAAATCGGTGTTGTAGTTGTTGTAAGCACAAAACACAGATTCGATGGAAAATTGTATTACCGGGTACCCTGATACTATTTGAGAAGCTTTTTAGTCCTGATTGATCTAGCCTTGTGTGCGGAGCTCAAGAACAGTGACTTTCATCAAAATTGGCTGAAAAAAATACCTAAATTGATTTTCCGAGTTGTTTCCATTTGTGTTCTTATAATAAAAAACCAATCAACCAATAGATTGTAAAGATTAAAGATTAAGGTTTTAATTAAATCAGGTGCTATTAACAATCTCTCATCTGTTTTTGATTGCATTAGTTTCAATATCACCCACTATTATAGTATTTAGAGGTATTATCATTGGAATATTTTGTTTTTAAATGATTTTAAGTGATTATCTCTCATTAGATGTTTGAGAAAGGGTGATGCTGGTCGTCGACTCTGTTCATTTAAAAATAAGTGAATTTTTGCTGATCTTTGGTTTGTAGAGGTGTTTTTTCCCTGGTGAAAATTGTAGATTCAAAAATGGGAGACAGCGAAATGGATATACCTTTAATTGAACAAGGTATGGTTTATTTTTGTTATTATTCTTATTATTATTATTAAAGCATGCACGTAATAGTATACTCTGTATCAGAGTGTATCTCGTGTTTATTGCTTCGTAGTAAAACAATGAATTTTGAAATTAGCCGTAGATCTCGGGTCTGTGAAGCATGTTATCAATAGTAAAGCTTTCTCTAAGTGACATGGAAAATTATAATTCGAGGTTTTTGAATGCTCAATTCTTGGTAATATTTATACATTGAGAAATTCTAATTTTGATAGAACTTTTATTCAAGGCTAAATTTTTGCCAAGTTCTAAGAATAATTTGAGGACAATTCAAGAACAAAAGGTGAAACTGACATTTAAAGAGCTAGAGAGTATACGAGCCTCTTTTAAGGAATAATACGGGTGTAATTAAATTATAGAAACAAAAGTTATGTCTGAAATTATGGTTTGAAATTTACTGGTTTACTGGTTTTTAATTTGATCAAATTAGGACCAGTAAGCTTGACTTCTTGCGGCCAGGCTATTATAAAGACATCGAGGAAGAAGCATTAGCGAGCCTCGGGTTTGCTTGGCTAGCACAAGAATCAACCTTTTCGACATTTGATTCCAATTGGTAGGGGTGTGGGCGTGTCCAACTAGGGCTGCTACCAGGATTAAGCAAATTGCGGAAAGGGGTCTGACTCCCCCCCTTCTTAAATGATCCCCCCCCCCTTCTTGACATTCCCCCAACCTTTTAAAATGCCTATCCCCCAAGGGTTTTGGGCTAAATTTTCTATGGTAAAAAGGGAGGGGAAACAGTAAAGAAAATTTAAGTCTGGCAAATAGAATACCACTTTTTAGTGAAAATAAAGAACTTCCTTTCATGCAGACCAAATTTCATAACAGTGCTGGAAAATAATCTACAATATATGTAAGCCCCCCCCCCTTCTTAAACGATCCCCCCTCCTTGCTACCCCCCCCCCCTTTTTAATGAAAATTTCTGATCTCCCCCCTTCTTCACTTTTTTGGAAGGTGTCATCTCCCCCCTTAAGAAAGGGGAGGTTCGAAGTATAAGTTGAATTTGTATGTATGTTTAAAATTTGAAGAGCAGACAAGAAAGCTACTATACTCGCAGCTCCAGCTGCCATTTTGAGACCCAACAAGGCCAGCTTCACTTTTAACGGATATATACAACGGATGCATTTTTCTCAGCACTACTCTATTGTTCTCAAACAATAGATCCATTACTTAGGTATCAAAAACTGAGCCTGCATATGCTTATGAACGCTTCGCTTATAGAAAAACATATAATCATATCCGAGTCCTTATTTTATAATTTGGTGGAAATTTCTCTTTAAAAACTTCGTTTTTTGATGAGAGATCACTTGCGCTTGAGGTAATCCCTTGTTATTCCTCCCCTTACTAATTAAGATGGTATTATCGAGTTCAGTTATACAAAGAAAATATTTTTTACATATATAAGAACAAACTATATAAGAACAATAAGACTTCGATGACCAAAATGTTAAGAACATTTTAAGGCTTTGTAGACTCTAAAATGGCCAATTTCTAAAGAAAATGGACAAAAATGCTCACAAAATGGTGAAAATAAAAACATGTAAGAACATTTTTAGGCTTAAAACTTAAAAGGTTAAGAACATCCTAAGGCTTAAAAAAAATTTTGGATGTTCTTATAAAAAAAACGTGTATTATTATATACGTCAGTCTCACTCTTTATTACCTATTTATTTATTCTTTGTTAAAAATAGGTTTTGTGACCCGCTGTTACCAAAAAAAACTGTTTATCCGAAAATGTTAATCCCATGTTCTATTTTCCGGCCTACATAACTTAATCCCTCCAGTGGGCATTGTCTATTATCTTGAATGGGTATTGTATTGAAATAGGGTCAAAATACTTATTTTCTTGTTCGTTTATAAAAACATGGTTGCGTTTTTAGCATGTTCTGACTAATCTTAGTTCCCTTCTCGTGTTCATTCATTTTTTGGTGAAGAACCTTCTGCTGACTCTCACTAATTCGAGCTCCAAAAGGGAATCTTATTTAATCGAATTACAGAGAGATTCGAATTAAAGAAAGAGTTTAACGAGGGTTTCTCCTTGACATGGACTAGAATTAGTTTGAATTGTAGAAAGATTCGAATAATAGAAGTTCTAATTGAATGGAAAGTCTTTTGAAAAGTCAACTTTATAGCACTACCACCTAACCAGAAAATAATTTCAAGTTTATCAAAGATGAACTTTAAAACTGAACCTACTCCGCTCACGCCCTATATAAAGGAGATCCGTATCTGTGAAGATAGCAAATTTTACCCTGGAAATTCAATTATATCCGAAAATTTTGGGATTACTACCCTGCAAATAAATTTCGAAAAAAGCAACATAAATATTATTGATGTCCTAAAGAAATATACTTTTTTCTGATTTCGTGTACTATCAAATTTACCCAAATTTAGGTCTAATTTTCTAATTTCAGTATACCAATGGACTATTTTACTCCCCCTACAAACGAGACTACCTTTATTAAATATATATTAGTCTAATGAATGGGAATAATTAAATAAGGCCGAAATATATTTGCGTATTTTAGAGGCCGAATTTTACAATATTTCATAACAAAATCGGTGTGTTGTTATTAAAAAGGATTTCGCCCCCTCGCTAATTTCAAGGGAAATTGTCCAGTGTTTTTGGTTTTGAATTTTTTGTCTTTTTTTACTCGTTTGAGCTTTGTTTCTAACTTTTATTTGATACTTTGTACAAAACAATTTTTCACCAGCCTCTTTCCTCCGAAAAATATCCAAATTTTCGATTGCACAATATGTTAAAAAATTTCTCTATAACTCGTGATAGAGAAGATTGAAATTGTGTGTTTTATATAATTATCGGTTTTCAAATTATTTGGAAATTTTGTTTGGATAAATGAAGATTTTGATGATAAACAAGTACAAATGTTTCACTTCTGATATATAATAGTTTTGATATAATTGATCGATTGTTGAATGATGAAACATCCCATTAATCGCTGACAAGACGTATCCGATTGAAATTTTCACACTCTAATGAAGTCTACAGTATTCGAAAAAGAAAAGCAACTGACGATTTATCACGTTATCTAACTTAACATTAGCCAATTCTCAATCAAAGAATAATTAAATTCATCAAGAACAAAAATTTTCAAGAATAGTTTGTTCTTATTATTCTCCAATTACACAAATGAAAGAATACAGAAAAACCATTTCGTGAATGAATAGCCTTCAACAGAACGCATCAATTAATCATCAGAACAAACCAACGGTACCGAGAACTAAGAAAATCGTTATCTGTACTTGGATCGCTTTTTGCAAACATTATTCTTGTTACTGTAAGTTTACTCTCTATGGTTCTGGACAGAAGACTTTTACACACTTTTAACTCTCTCTTTATTCTGAGCCTCCATAATTTGAATCGTCCTAAAATATTGATCCCCTTAGCCGGAAAGTAGTATGAAATACTCTCTGTAATTCGAAGAAGAACTCCTGGTCCCTTAAAGATCGAATTAGAGAGAACCAATCAGAAACTGTAAGAGTTTGTCTTCTTCCTAATTTTCTTTAAACTAGAAAAAGTCAATCGATTCTTCGCATAATTCAAATCAAATGATTAGCTTTGGCTTAGGTTAACCAAGCCTTTGTGTATCTAAGAGGACTCAAAGAATTTTACTATCATCCCTAATATTTTTAGTGATTTTTTCAGTTCTGACTCTATATCTTTTAAAGGCGGGTTCGTAGTTATATCCCCCAAGTGGTTTTCGTGATGGCGTGATGGGGACTTTTTTCTAGCGTGATAACGTGAATTTTTTTTCGTGATTGCGTGATCAGAGGTCAAAGCGCGATCGTGATTCGAAATATTTTTGAGCCGTGATGCGTGATTTGGACTTTTTCAAAGGGATGCGTGAATATCCAAATTTTTTACGGATTTTCGTGATCGTGATTGAAGACAAAAAGTTGCGTGATTTCGTGATCAGACTTTTCGCTAGGGGGCCTCTATAAATACGTTGTGGATTGCTTTCAAAATATATTATAAAAAATTATAGAATTTTTTGTGGTCAAATAGGGCCTTACTAACATGGCGTCAAAATCAAGTTTATTTGTTCTTCATACCGCAACCTTTTTTCCAGGGTTAAAATTTTTAGTACGATCTCTTACATAACAGTACAAAGGCTTTTCTTATGGCTTACATAGGGTCTACTATTAAGAAACTGTATCTTAACAAACCTTCCTTGAATTATTCATAAACCCTTATCCAACCATTTTATCGCATGTTTAAAGGGGTCTCGATCGTATTGCAAATTATGTTCTATTAAGATTTTACTGTGGCAATATTATATTTATCTTTGGTAAAATCAGACCGAATTAATGCGCTCCTTACTCAAGAAATCTAAATGTAAGTTGCACCTTTGCATTGACATCGCTATTCCACAATTTTTATAAGAACATTCAAAACTTTTGAAACCTTTGTATGTTCTCAACTCTTTGAGTTTTAAGCTTTAAAATGTTCTTAACATATTATTTTCACCATTTTTGTTCATTTTCCTAAAAAAATAGGTGTTTTAGGGTCTGCAAAGCCTTAAAATGTTTTTAACTTGTTCTTAATATTTTGGCCCTCGAAGCATGATGTTCTTGTATAGTTTGTTCTTATAAAAAAACGTGTACTGAAAGATTAACACAAATCAAAGTTTGTCTCTTCCATATTATTATTATTATTATTATAATGTAACAAAGTTCTAGGCGCACGAGGGCCTCTGGAACTGATCGTGAATATACAACGTATTTTACAATTGTCTTGTGTTGAATCTTTTCGGGTGTTTACTCCATGCAGTGTTGAGTCTTTCTTTGAAGACTTTGACTGTCTTTGCTTCAGCGACATCTTTTGGCAATTTATTCCAGGTTGGTATAGTTCGATAAAAGAAGGAATTCGTTTGTACACCACGGAGTCCATCGCTTCCAAAGTTTGGAATCATCTCAAAGTTGTGCCTTCTGTTTGGTCGCGTTCGACGGGCTATCTTGTTTGGGATGGTATCTTTTTCGTAATAGTTGATGTGCTTGTAAAGTTGGACCATGTCACAAAAGTGTCTTCTAAACTCGAGCGTAGGAAGATCTAATTCACGCAATCGTTCTTCATAAGACATATTACGACATTTTTGAACAAGTTTTGTTGCCCGTCTTTGTACTCCTTCAATCAGATTTACGTGTTTACGTAGAAACGGAGACCATACTGACTGAGCGTACTCCAGATGCGGGCGAACAAACGTACAATACAATGTTTTAAATGTACTTGTACTCATGTTTACAAATCCTCGATTGATTATGCCAAGTATCGCGTTTGCTTTTTTGACTTGCTTTGCAATGTGTTCTTCAAATGTAAGTTCTGAGTCAATGAGGATTCCAAGATCTTTTTCTTCAAAGACGTGTTCCAATTGGCGTCCATCTAGGGAATATGGATGAGCATGTTTGATGTTTCCAAACTTTCCTAGCGTCAGAACGTGACACTTTTCAGGATGGAATTGTAATAGCCAGTCTTTCGACCATTCTACAAGTGTGTCTATATCATTCTGAAGGGAAACAGAGTCTTCGATGCAGTTGACTTCTTTGAAGATTTTGGTATCATCAGCAAACAGTAGGATCAATGAGATGACCTTTTCAGGAAGATCATTGATGTATAGCACGAACAGTATTGGTCCCAGTACACTACCCTGTGGAATACCACTCACTACAGGGTCTGTAGTCGAGAAGGACTGGTTCACTTTTACTGATTGTGTTCGACCTGTTAGAAATGACGTTATCCATTTTAAGATTGAACCGTTGATGCCATATGCTGATAGTTTCTTGCATAGTCGACGGTGGGGTACAGTGTCGAAAGCCTTAGCAAAATCGAAGTAGATACTATCAACAACGTTTCCTTTCGAGATGCTCTCATAACATTTATCCAGATAGTACAAAAGCTGTGTCACGGTTGAACGGTTGTTAATGAAGCCATATTGTTTGTTCGATAAAAGATTATGATCGGAAAGGTGCTTCATGATGTGTTTCCTCAGTATTGATTCCATTAATTTGCACACTACTGATGTCAAACTAACAGGTCGATAATTGACTGCCAAATTCTGAGGTCCCTTGTTTTTGTAGATAGGTGTGACATGTGCCACCTTCCAATCTCGTGGTAATGAGCCTTCAACTAAAGATTTGTTCATGATTACAGCTAAGGGTAGAGACAGATAGTCAGATAATTCCGCTAGTATCCTAGGGTGTATTTCGTCTGGACCGAATGACTTATTATGGTTGAGCTCTTTCAATTGATTCTGTACCATCTCCTCAGAGATATGAATATCTCCGATGGATGAATCAGTTCTCTTTTCAAATGCAGGAAGCTCACCTACTGCTTCTTTTGTGAATACACTGCAGAACTGTCCTTGAAGTATATTGGCTTTTTCGTGATCTTCGTGCTTTAACGATGTTTTGACATTTAGTGATTCAAGTAGTGATGAAACTGTACTAGAAGATTTCATCTTGTTACGCACATGTGACCAGAAGATCTTCGGTTTGGTCTTTGCGTTATCACAAATTCTTTGTTCGTAGTTCCTGTGAGCTTGTCTCATCAATTTGTTCACTCTGTTTCTTACAGGGGTGTATTTTGCTCGATTGTATTCTTTTTCTTCGGGCGGTGATTTCATCCATCCACATCCATGGAGGCGTCTCTTCTCTGCTATTTCTTTCCGAAGTTGAACTCCAATAGGTATTTTACCTTTCTTCTTCCAGTTTTGACCACCGATGATCTTTATGGGTACAAAACGGTTTCGTATATCCAAAATCTTCTTTCGGAAAAGCTGCCAAAGCTCCTCGGTTGACTTAGAATTAGCCATCTCGGGAAATTGCTTGTACCAATCATCAGAGTTGAGATCTTGTTTCATTGCTTCAAAGTCTGCGTCCTCGTACTTGTATCTTTCTGATTTAGGTTTCAATACAGCATCACATTTGATACTGAAGGTCAAGCAACTATGATCGCTTAAACACAAAGGACTGAGATACTCTAGACATAGAGCTTGGTTAGCTTCACCTGTTAAAATGAGATCGACTAAAGATGGGTCGTCAGTCCCACGGCATATGATTCTTCCTTACAGCTATTTTTTAAATAAACGCCCCACCTAGAGGGGGAAGCATTTCTTTTCGAATGAGGCGTTTGTCAAAAAATGTTCCTTTAATGAACGGGCGTTTAAAATCAGAGGCGTTTATTCGAAGTAATATGGTAACCAACAAAGTCTCTTTTTTTTAATTTGAACAAGCTCTGATATCATCGAGCACTCTCGGCAGATAGAAGAACATAGACTTGTAATATGGTAACCAGAACTCTTGGAAGTTTGGACTACAAATTTATATGTGACATTTACATAACGTTGTGGTATGTGAGAGTTTTAAACCACTGCTCAGTTATAAGACCGTTGGAAGTTTATTTTATTAATACTATTTACTTGATTAGAGGTAAATTGCACAGCAGCTTATCCCCGGATCAGAATTCAATTTTGATTTAGGATATATTAAAAAGGCTTATTTAGTACCTCGCCTAACAACTCAATTCATTAAAAGGAAATAAAATGACGCTTTTGATAAATATGATCAAGTCTTAAGTATCTGGTTTTAATTGAACTTACTTCTAGAATTGGAAGCTTTTCAAAACAACTTAATCACAATGCTAGTCTGAATATTCGGTATAATCAGTGTAGTAGGTTGGCTTTGCTTGTGTTTGGTTGGTTCGTTCATCTTTTGACATGTCTTACAATAGGTTCTCCAACAACAACAACAGAAGTCTGAATTCAGGTATGGCGACAGTTTATAAATGATCTGCCTTTTAATCAACAATTTTGTTAATTTATTGCCACTCCTATCTATCTATGAGTAACTTATCGCACTGAAATTATTGATCAATTGAAGTACACATTTTTTAATAAGAACATCATAAATTTTAAATTTTCACCATTTTCACCATCTTGTGAGCTTTTTTTTCTCCATTTTCCTAAGAAAATAGGTGTTTTAGCGCCCGCAAAGCCTTTTAATATTCTTTTAAATAACTTGAACAACAACAAAGTCATCGTCCACTACACTAAATACTATGGCGAAATCATAAGTACAAAACTGTTCATCGTGGTCAAGCATGAGAGAAAAAATATAAATATTAACTGCCAGGGCTGTAAGCAAAGCTCCTGACCATCGGGCGATGTTTTTATTGCAAAAGAAGTTAGTTAAGAGAATTATTTAGAGTCATGGAAAAGCACTTGCTTTAGACTTTACTCGCAATCTTTACGAATAGTTTTCTCTTTTTGTGAAACTTTATAAGGGATTACCTCTGTCGTTAATTAACTTTAATCGCAACCATTATTTAGCAAAGATTAATCATGTAGAGGATTGCTAATTATGTTATTAGTATCTTCTAATGAGGTGACCATAAAAATTGAGACATGATTCTGATAGGTGTTTCTTATAGGAGTTTTTGTAAGGCGCTTTCTGATTGGTTTAGAAACCTATAGATGCTTATTTTAAGACAATGAAGATTTGCAGGTTATGTAAAACTGCGAAAATCGCTTGATCCTAAACCTCAAATCCGCAATCAAAATAGGAAGGATTTATTCGTTATTTCGAAGAGGTTAGGATCAACTCCTACGGAAACGAGATTTTAGTTAAGTGCTGTAGTCTGTAGTTGTAACACTTTGTTTTTTGTTGATGTATCGGAATGGCGAAAAGAAAGCTGGGTGTTTGCAATGGGAACTGTGTTAACAACAAGAAGAATGGTGGTGAGTTAGTTGCTTCGTCCTTCAAAGAAAAATTCAATCTCTTTAACTCGAACCTCTATAACTCGAATGTCTCCTTAACTCAGGCAAGTTTCTAGTCTATTTAACAATTTTCAATTAACAATGCCTTAACCTTACTCTATTTCTCGGAATTTCCTTAACTCGAACAAATTTGTGTTTTCCGTGCGTGTTCGAGTTAAAGAGACTTCACGTATAGGATTACTCATTGAGACACGTTCTGATTTATTATACGTTTTAAGATATTTTGGAAGACTATTTGATATCTACAATGGGGATTTCAATTCTCACTGCTTAAGAGTGTAAACGGCAAGGAACGATGGGTACTAAAAACTTCGCTCGTCATTTGTGGGAATACTTCTTTATCATGGATGTCATACGTCACCTCTAACTTATAAAGTCTCCAGTAATTCTATTTGCGGTTTTGGAAATTTAACTTTAACTTTAAAGTTAACTTTGGAGTATGAATTTCTTATCAATAATGAACTCTTTTGCATCCTCGCTTGAATTTGCCGTCATCTAGCCACTGATTACGTCATCCTAAAAATGTCAAGAGCCAAGCAATAGAGCGAAATTGATTTAAATTGTGTTATGGTCGGTCCCATATTTTGCAAAGGCCACTCTTTTTAATACCTCAAATATCGTCATAAAATTTCGTCAAAATTCAGCAAACATATGAAACATGGATGTAGATTCACTTTTTTGAAGTTTTAAAAGAGCCATGAGATTCATGAACGTTTCTACTCTTCATGATAGAGGTTTGTATGAGATGTGATTCATTTTAGAGAAAATTTGTAATATTATTTTTCAAATTTCTTATTTCGTAAACCGCCCATTATGGCTGTAAATTCCGTGCAAGAAAAGAAGAAAAAACGAAGTGAAGACGTAAACTTCTTCTTTTCGGCAGTATAGCGACAGTAGAGTTTAGAGCAAATGTAAACACATCCGTAACTGCTTACCTCCGTTTCTCAAAGTTATCCATATTTGTTGAAGAAGTCAAGACATGCAATCATGGTCGAAATATATTGAGATTTTAATGTATTTTAACGTTTTTCAGAATTTAACTGTAGTTTAACGCGCTAAAAAATCATTTGTGGTATTTAGAATTTCGCAGGGAAATCCCCTTTGTCTCAAATATTTTGTCCATGATTGTAGACTTCTTCTTTTCCTCTTTCCTAGCGCAGAATTTACAGCCGTAATGGGCGGTTTACGGAAAAAATAGCGGCAGTAGAGTTTAGAGTAGACGATGCTATTGTCCGTTAGAGGGATAGTAAAAAGCGGGAAAAATATATGCGCAGTAGAGTCAGGGTGGCAGGGCGTTTTACGGAAAATCTATTGGCGGTAGAACTTGGAACAACTATAAACACCTCCGCCACTGCTTATTCCGCCCCGGGCTAACTACCCATTCACAATTTTTCCCGCCTCCTAAACTATTCCCTTTTTTAGTGATCTTGTGTAGACGATAGGATCGTCTAAGTTTAGAGCAAAAGTAAATGCATCTGTAACTGTTTACTCGGCCCCGGGCTTACCTCCGTTTTTCAAATTATTCCCTATTTGTTGACTTTTTTTGTGAAGATGATAGAATCGTACATGTTTAAACTCGCTTACATGAGAGGACCCAGGAAATGGTGGAGGATCTTATTTCCAAAGTTTCTCTTGTCATTGGTCATATTTGGAGTTAAAAGTCAACCAAATTATTATAAATATCTTTAGTAAAAACTAATAATTTTGCGCCTCCTTTGTCCAAACGTGAGAAATAGTATAGACACATTCAAATTTGTCCATTTTTTTAGTACTTCGCGCGTAAAAGCAAAATAGATTATTTTCGGCCAATCAGACGCGAGGACAATGCCGCGCTATAGAATAACTGTTACCAATATACATATGAAGCCGATAAAAAGAGACTTTTCAAAGCTCCATCGCCATTTGACTGAGTGGTAAAACACTATCTATAAAAACAAGATATCTAAAGCCCTACCGGAGCCCTCTTTCAAAAATGGGTGGGCTATCCAAGTTGGTTATTGGCCTCCAAAAGCCTGTAAAACTTAAGTGCATTCAATGACGTCAAGAAGAGGCTTTACAATGTCCAAAAGATGTTTAATAATGGTTCTCAAATCAATATCTAAATGTGGTTTTATGTTTTCGATTGGAAAATCTGTCAACTTCTTGTGTATAAAAATGATTAAATCTACAAGGAAAGGTTATTTCGTGGATTCAATATTGTAATAGTTAAAGAGCAAGGTATTTTGTATGTATTTCGACGACAACATTGGGGTTATTTTGAACTATCAACAACAATTTTGCTGAGATCAGCATTTATTTTTTATAAATGGCAATGGTGGAGAAATATTTCCATTTATACGGTAATTTTAGTGACTCTTTTTTTAATAACCTATGATGTTTTCCTCCGAATTTACTTAACATCTACAGAATGAATACTGTCTTAACAGAAAGGGCTTGATTCCTTCTTAATTTCTTCAAATGCAATAGTAGTGTGGTTATCGTTCTCGACTCTCACTCCAGAGTCCGATTCCCGCTCGGTGCTATGATTCACTTGGCAAGTGAATGTGACTTTGCCCGGGTCAGCCCATACCATGTGATGTGAGGGAATCAGGTACATACTCTGACATAAGGAAAGAGGAAGTATGCCAGATATTGTATCTGGGGTGATGACATTGCTCATATGAATAAGCGTTCGTGAGAGAAAATCCTTTTTCCATACCTGTTGTCGATAAAGCCATGGCTCTGTTGTGAAGCAAGCACATGTTAATTCAAGAAACTTTAATAAAATCTCTTTCATTTAAGTTTCTTGATTGAACAGTGTCTTGAAAGCGCTATGATTTTCCTACCCTAGAATAGAGGCCCAGAATAGATAACTAATCCGGGATAGGGCCCATGCTGTCTGCTTGGGGGGGGTTCTCCTTTCGTTCTTCCTTCCTTCCAAATTCATTAAACTTCCATTCAGGGGGATGGACGAACCTTTTAAAGGCAGAAAAAAATATTTTGCGTGGATACCCCCTGGAAAATGGCAAAATGTGTTAGAGAGCTCTCGGAAAAATTATTTTCATACCTTAAGAGTGACGGTGGACGAACTAAAATAATCGGTCTCTTCCCCTCTGGTAATTTTAGAATAACTTTTTACCCTATGGAAAAATGAAAAAAATACTCCTATTACCCCATCCCCCTAGAAATGTTCGTCCAACTCCCTGTATGGATATAAAATGGAATGACCCATTCTAGTCCATCAAAACCCTTTTCGCAGAGTCAAATGTTTTAATGGCTGGTCTCCACTTGCGCGCGTTGCAATCGCACATTTGGCTTCAATCCTTTTTGCTTGGATAAAAGATTACGTCATAAAAATGTAGCGCGCGCTCGAAAAAAAAGTTGAACACATTTCAACTTTTTTTCAACTGTTACGTCAGATCGCGCCAATGGAATTGCTTCATTTTTCTTTTGACCAATAGCGTGGAGAAAGTGCGATCGCAGCGCGCGCAAGTGGAGACCGGCCTTAGGTAAACTATTTGACCTTAGGTCAAACTAGGGTCAGTCCCTCATTAAGCTAATTAGACGCTGAATTTCTCGGTGAATATTTTTAGTTACTGTAGTCATTATAATTAAGTCTGGTGATGTCATCATTGATCTAATAAAATGATAATTGCTAAGCATTCAAATTAAACTGACTTGAAATGTCAGCTTTTTTTAAGACTAGTGACTAGTTTGAAATTCTAATTATCAAATTAAGGATTTTCATACTTTGGGAAAATTTTGAGGTCCTTGCCCATTTTAAGGTTTTACCACTGAATTTGTGTTTCCTAATTAAGAATATTTCATTTGTTTTTTAGTTACTGCTCTTTCAAATACAATTTTCTGGAAAAATCAAACCAATTATTTAATCATAGTTGCCAAGCAACTAATTATCAAATCTTAACAAGATTAAATTTCGGATGAAGTTAAACTCACATTCGTATTTTCTCACGAGTTGTTACTTCACTTTCTTAGTAAATTTGACCACGCCTTTTCTTGTTTTAATGATATACGTTTTTTATAAGAACATCTTTTGGATGTTCTTAAATTTTAGATTTTTAAGCCTAAAGATGTTCTCAACATGTTCTTACTTTCACAATTTTTTGAGCATTTTTGTCTATTTTACTAAGAAATTGGGTATTTTAGGGTCAGCAAAGCCTTTAAATGTTCTTAACTTGTTCTTAACATTTCGGCATTCGAAGCCCCGTGATCTTATATAGTTTGCTCTTATAAAAAACGTGTAGTTTGTTGAGAGTTTAAGGTTTAACATGGATACATAATATCATTTGCTACACGCCTTCCCACTCACTTACTATAAAACCTGGTGTAGTCATCCCGTTACATATTATTATAGCCTGATTTTTGCATGGTTGAGCTGTACTTGAAATTTTCAAATGAAAAAGAACAATCAAAAAGGTTGTTAAATTTGTTGTATCATTTTCTGGATTTTTTTGTCTATAATGTTTTTTTGCTATTTGACGATAATTCTGGTTCACTTAATATAGACACAGAATGTACCGTAATTTTGTCTAATGTCGACTTCCGACCTCTTCTAATTCCGACACCCATCTTTAAAGCTTGGATGAAGGTGGGAGTCGTTGATTGAAACGTTATTTCTTTGCTGTCGTCAGAAGTGAAAACATCTTATTCAATCAGTGATTCCGACCTTCCTATGTTTTCCTATATCTCTGGAAAGGGTGTCGGGATTAGTTGAGGGATGTCAACATTGGACCAACTTAAGGTATTAAATCTCCATAACTTAAGTCCTATCATGTGGAAACCACCCTGGGGTGAAAAGGTCTTATTATATTGACATGGTTTCCTCTTACTACCAAAAAAAGACTGAAAATAGAACAATAGAACCTTCAAGTTTTCTTGAACATACTCAATTTTTGAAGGGTTATAAGATGTTTTTGTGACGTCAAGGAGTGGTTTCTACAAACACTTACAAACTTTCCAAGTGATGAAAGATGTATTAATATTTTGAACACGTAGTAAGGCCAGTTTGAAAACTTGATGACGCGCCAAGTTTTTTGCTTGTTTTTAACAGATGTTTGAGTTTATATTTGGAGCACTTAAAATCTACTTTAAGATTTTTTAAAGGATGACTTGAAATTTCATTTCAT
Organism: Clytia hemisphaerica; assembly: GCF_902728285.1. NCBI lineage: Eukaryota > Metazoa > Cnidaria > Hydrozoa > Leptothecata > Clytiidae > Clytia > Clytia hemisphaerica. The sequence goes on from NW_027104060.1 coordinate 697,519, forward strand.
GAAATTAGAAGTCCTTCAAGAAGTGAATATGGTCACTTTCCATGTATAGAGTAATGTTCTGTTTCGTTCTTCATTAGCGAGTTTATGTATTTCAGGACGGGGGCGTGAGTACTGAATCGATTTGAAATAACTCGCAATTATGACCCCCGAAATCGAGGACGGTAAAAGTGCTAATTTACCGTCGACCTCAGTCGATCAAGGTCTAGACAAATGAAATGCTTACCGTCTCTCTGTCCTAGAGAAACACACTTACATCAACTCTCTTTTTAGTGTTGCCAGGACGGTAATGCTTCCACGAGATCTTCACTATTGATATCGATTCCAATTATTACTTTTTCAGACGCTCGGAAAGGCTCAGCAGCTGCAAGGATGCTCAACAACGGAGTCTCCTTTGAAGATTCCCTAACTGAAGATGAACGTCCCGTCAAGGCTAAAGCAGGTGTCAGTGGTCCACAGGCTAATATTATGGATCAAATATCCAAGTCTATCGCAATGGAAACTGGATCTAAATATCGGAATTATTCATCCAAAAGACGGATTGAGAAGGATAAAACGGATCATTATCGGAAAGGACCCGCCCCGATTGAAGAATCCGATGCCATCACAAAATCGACTTTGAAAGCAACTTACGGAACTTTAGATTCTGATGTTGAGGATCTAGATTTCGAAGAAGTCAGACATCAAAACTCCAAGAATAATTATTATAATAAACTAAGGCTGACTACCAACGAGAAGGGGGATAATTTGGCGAGTTGTCGAGCTTTGATCGTTTATTTTTCTAAACTCGCCAAAAGTAAGGACGAAGAAGAGCTCATAGATTTAAATTTTGTTGAGTCGCTTTTGGATAATGGAGCAGACATCAACTTTCCTGACAAACATGGTCAAACAGTTTTACATGAGATTTCTAGAGGTTGGCATCCAGACGTAGCCCGCTTTGCAATCGAGCATGGAGCTGATTTGAATAAATGCGATTCTTTTGGGCGAACGTCCCTTCATTTAGCGGCAGCCGTTGATTATGACGACATGGTTCAATTCTTGGTTGACAATGGAGGTAAGTTCATTCTTTTAAATCCTAATATTGAAAATGTTCCATCGCGTCCTTTTAACTTTCTGACGTGGTAAGGTCTCACCACATCCCTCATTTTGATAATTTCCTCCTTTAGAAGCGTTTTAACACATCCCTGATATTGAAATTCACTTCAAAAAAGGTTTCCCGCGTCGTTCAAACTTTCTAACGTGGTGAGGTTTCACCACACCCCTTACTTAGAGCATTTCCTCCTTGAAAACGTATTACCACATCCCTAACATTCCTTACATTTCAAATTTCATCCAAAAAAGGTTTTCCCGCGTATTTTAAACTTTCTAACGTGTCAAGGGCTCACCACACCCCTTACTTGGAACATTTCCTTCATGGAACCGTTTTACCACATCCCTGATATTGAAAATTTCTTCCATTAAAAGCTTTGACATATTCTTACGATTGAAACATTTTGACAATGACTTTTTATTTCCTGCGCGGCTTCTTTTCATTTTCTTTTGTAATTTGTCTTAGGCTATAGCCCCTTACTTAGGAAATTACCTCCTTGGATACGTCTTATCACATCTCTAAATTCAAAACTTCTTGCATGGAAACTTATATAATAGAATCATTCATTTATATTGAATTTTTCCATAGCTGATCTTGGTGCAAAGACCTTTGGCGAAGAACAAACAGCAATGCATTATGCAGCTAAGAACAATGCAGCATCCTCAATCAAAGTTATGTTGAGATTAGGAGCACGAATCAATGATCGTGATTATAAGAGAAGAACGCCTCTCTTTGTGGCAGCTGAGACAGGTACTGTTGACGCTCTCTAATTCGATTTATAAAGGGATTATGATAAGGGAGTGTATCGAATAGCAGAGTGTTGTTTATGAGTGTCAACTGTATTCAAAAGATTTATTCCTGATTTCTTTTGAGTGATACAAAACTACCGGTAGAATGAAAACTCATAAGACATCTTTTTGAACATTATCACGCATGAAAAACCGTCCGTTTTCTTTGTTAGACCACTTTTAGAAATTATCCTTCCTATAATGAGTTTGTTTGAAAGAAAGTTCTTTTTTTATATTTATTTGTCTATCTAACAAAGTCGCTTGACCCATGGGTTTTCACTTTAGGTCTGTTTCACGTGGCTGGGTAGCTCAGTCGGTAGAACATTCGCTTGACAATCTAAGAGTTGTGAGTTCGATCCCCAGTCACCGCAAACTCAGCGAATGGGTAGTTAAGATTGGGTAATCTGATCCAAGCGGTAAGTTACTGGGAGCTGAGAGTAGATATTGTGCCTCACCTCAGCATTCGACCTCCCAGGTCTAGCGCAAATAGAAACGGGGATAGAATCCCTTACTCCCAGCTCCGCTGATAACCACCAAATAAGTATACCTTATCGGGGAAAACTTCGTCGGGGAAAATTTTCGTCGGGGAGAAATTCGTCACTTGCTAGTAGTTGGTAAACGCATTAAGGCTGGGGAAAATTTTCGTCGGGGAAAAATATTCGTCACTTGGCCAAAATTTCGTCACTTTTCCCCGACGAAGTTTTCCCCGATAAGTATACTTACTTACTTTATGTCTGTTTTAAGTGTCTTTCGTATTTAAGTTATTTTTGTTCTTGCTATATAGCTCGTACTGATGCAGCACGTTTTTTGATTGACCGAGGTGCACCGGCCGGTGTTTACGATTCTTCCGGAACTTCATGTTTATCCCTCATGATCGAAAAAATGCCTCAAATCGCATTAGAAGCTGTCGAACAATTTCATCTCCTTGATTTGGCGTTTCGAAAACATTATTATTATCTAAGTTACCTGGAACCAGATCCTGCTTTCATGGTGGAGTATATTCCGGAGTCGAAGAAAGAGAGAAAAGAACAGGTCGAACGACGAAAAGCGGAGAAGCGGCTTCTGAAAGACTCTGGACAACGAGTGACAAAGAAAGAAAAGTCATATGCTAAAACACCCCTGGAGGTAAATTAATTAATTGGATTACACGTTTGGGTTTCTTAATTAAGGCCGGTCTCCACTTGCGCGGGCTGTGATCGCACTTTTTCGAACAAAGCTTCCACACGCTATTGGTCAAAAGAAAAATGAAGCAATTCTATTAGCGCGATCTGATGTAGCGGTTGAAAAAAGTTGAAATGTATTCAACTTTTTTTTCGAGCACGTGCTACATTTTTATGACGTAATCTTTTTTCCAAGCAAAAAGGATTGAAGCCAAAAGGTGCGATCTTAGCGCGCGCAAGTGGAGACCGGCCTTTAATCTTAGTTGTAAAAAGTGTGGGACTGTATTGAGAGCTTTTAAAACTTTCACGACACCCCCCCCTTCCCAGACCATTTTGGATTTTGCTATAATGTGATATAATGTGTCACCGTATAATATAATTAGAGAAAGAAAGAAAAATCGTACGCCAGAACACTTATTGAGGTAAGTTCCATTGATAACATTTTTTATACCCATTGCCGTAAAATCCCAGTGATATTCAGACAACATAACCAATCGACACTTATCAACCCTTTAAGCGTGAGGAAACGAGGAAACTGAGTTAAAGTTTACCAGAAAAAGAAGCTGAAAAAGAACCAATGGAATTGCTTCATTTTTTAACCGACAAATGACCTTACAAAAATATTAAAAAGTTTTCACTCATTTCGCGCGAAAGAGGAGACCGACCTTTAGTAAGAAAATCAATGACTTCAGACATGTGACGTTATTTTTCTTGTTAAACTCCATCCCAGGCCCCTCGCCCTTGATAGGGTGTTTGATAGGTCCCAGTCCCCAAACTCACTCAATTTATCTGAACATTTCTTTCTCACCAGGTTATTGTCCAATACGATCAACTTGATATTATCATGCATCCCGTTTTCCAACGTTTGTTACACGTCAAATGGAACCTGTTCGGAAAACGAGGCTCAGCAAAGATGTTGGCGTTGAATTTCCTTTATACCTTGATCTGGACCATCCTCGGTATCTTGATTCCCAGAGATCATCGATATTATACACCATTCTCGGACATGTGGTGGAGACCAGTGCTGGAGATCAGTGGCGTGTCGTTGACTATTTACTTCATATTCATGGTAAGTTAACCTCATTTAGACGATTTTCTTAACGCCTCAAATACCCGGAAGACGTTTATATACGTTTTAGATTTGCCAATATACCGAGTCCCAGACTTAAGGCCATAGCTCCTGACCACTTGATTTAAAAGGGCATAAATGTTTTTAGAACAAATATGAAAATACCTTTCCCAGGGCTACTTAGACTACACAATATATTGGTGAGCAATATCCGACAATATAGTTTGCGGACCGTAATGTACGAAAACAACAGGTGCTCTATTTTAAAAAACTTATTTTCTTTCTGTAACCGATCCCCCTATATCGTTGGTATATTGCAAATCGAGCTGACAATATATTGTGGACACTTTTTCAATATTTTGCCGGCACTCAGCAATATATTATCAATATATTGCCTGACATATATGTGGAATCCAAGGGTTGTGGGTTCGATCCCAGATCAACACCAACTTAGCGAATGAATAGCTGGGGTTGGATAATCTGATCCAAGCGGTAAGTTAGTTGGAGCTGAGAGTAGGTGTGGCGCCAAACATTTGCATTCGTTCTCTCAGGGCTAGCGCAATTGGAAAAGGGGATAAACACCCTCATTCCCGGCTCCCGACTCCGCCGGCAGCCACCAGATTAATATACTAGCGAGTTTAAGTATGTGTGTTTTTCAGCGACGGAGACGGTAAGGTTCTAATTTGGCTAGATCATGACCAGCTGAGGACGATGGTAAATCAGCACTTTTACCGTCCTCGATTTTGCGGGGCGGAATTGCGGGTTTTTCCAAATCGCTTCAGTCACTCTACCGTCCTCAAAAGTGCAAATACATAAACTCGGTACTTACTCACTCATGACAGGAAATATCAGAGGTTCGAAGCAACGAAAAGAAACACAACAACTGGAGACAATGGAGAACAAGGCACATGGAGAAAGATTTGGAATATTGTCATCCTCGGTGGCCTGAAGAAAAACAATATTTGACTTCAGAACTTCTTCAAATTCGTGGATATCAAAGAACTTATTTCAGGGATCCATGGAATATCTTTGAATGGGTGCGTATCCTAGCTGGCACATAGCGTTGTTTCAACTTTCATCTAACGTTATATGGACGTTGTGAACGTTAAATAAACGTTGAAACAACGTTGTGTGCCAGCTGGGATTCAAAATCTTCAATAATGTAGAATGTATCTTTGAAATGACGTTGTTCCACTATTTTTCTTCTTGGCTCCAAACGATAAATTTAAGTTTAGAAAGGATCTCATTTAATAGGAATACGGCATTTTCAGGGTATGAATCTTGTCCATGTTTAATGAGCTCAGAATCTTCATTTTTGAGTTTAAGGATTTTGTTTGAAGAATATAACTTGTCCTCTTGAGAGCTCAAATCTTTTCAACGATTAATGAGTTTGTTCGTTCAGAATCTTAGTAATAGATCTTATCGCAGTTTTCGATTTTTCTAAAAAAGTGATGCATTGTGGGACTGTTTCGGGAGTATTACAATAGAATTCCCTTGAGGAAAATTTCTAAGACATTTATATTGTAATACTCCCGAAACAATCCCATAATGCATCGCTTTTTTAGAAAAATTCCGATAAGATCTATTTACGTGAGACGCAGTACATTTTTCTAATTGAGCCATTCCCTCATTCTCGTTTCCAGATCTCTTACTTGGTCGTGCTCACCTTGGTTTTCACCCGCGTCCTTTCCGTTGCTAGTAACAATCATACCGCCGCTGAGGTTCATCCTAAAGTTTATGCGTTAGGTTTGATTGTGCTTTGGTTGCGCTTCATGAGATCGTGTCGTGTCTTTCAAACACTTGGTCCTTTCATCGCTATTTTGGGTAAGTTGTTATTTTTCATTTCTTTAAAATTGGAGTTCTTTCACCTCAAAAGAGCTGGTGAACCTCTCTGTGTGTTATTGGCTTTTTGATGCTTACTTGTAGCACCAGATAATTCTCTGGCGTCCATCAGTAACGTAAATAAAGCCTGGAGTATACGGTGACGATGTTGAGAGCTTGTAGTTCTTTTCAAAGTTTTTCCGTCTCAGAGAATTTAGAATAAATTCATTTCTGCTTCAAAATCTCAATACTCTACCCCCACGGTAATCATGCAAAATAAATTTTTTCACACAAGATATTTTTTACATTCATCGTAAATTTAACTATTTCTCTTTTCGCTTTACAGGTTCAGTCGTTGTAGACACAGCGAAGTTTTCTTTCCTGTTGTTCGAATTCTTTGTTCCGTATACAGTTGGATTCTGGATAATCTTTGGAGGACCTGAGAATGCTTCCAAGATGACGAAGAACGACTGGAACCAATTTAATGATTTGACTTTCAGTGTGTTTAGCGTAAGTTTCTCTAAACATTTGTTTTTTGTAAGAACATCCAAAATTTATGAAGCTTAACTTTTTGAGTTTTAAGTCTAAAGATTTTCTTAACATTCTTATTTTCATCATTTTTTGAGCATTTTTGTATATTTCCCTAAGAAATCGGGAGTTTTAGAGTCTACGAAGCCTTAAAATGTTCCTTAACTTGTTCAACAATTGGCCATTGAAGCCTTATATTCCCATATAGTTTGTTCTTGTAAACAACGTGTAACTAATAGAGACTTTTTTTTACAGATGACATTGATGGGTGGTTTTGATTGGGCAGGACTTGTGGCAGTTGACCGTTTGATGGCTCAAATATTATGTGGTTCTTATTTCGCTCTTGCTGGAGTGGTCTGTATGAATCTGTATATCGCTTTGTTATCAGATACATTCGCCCGTGTGTACGCCCAGGCTAAAGCAACAGCTGTCATGCAACAGGCTAAAACCATTATCAAGTTGGAAGGGAAATTGGCCAAGTTTTATCGCTCCAAATACGCACATTATTTCCATAAAGAGTGCTCACCCCAGGTAAATAATTAATATCAAGAGGACATTTTAGGAATATTCTGTTATAATGCCTCCTGTTTCATAGTTTAGGTCTAAACTTATTTCGTTTTTATGATTTTTGTTGGCGAAAAGAACGGTGGGAACTTCCAAACGTTTTCGCCAACAAAAATCATAAAAAAGAAATAAGTTTAGACCTAAATTACCTGTTCTATATACCTTTTTAAAAAGCCACCAGACCATAGATGAAAAATATTCTTTTTTTTCACGCTTAAATAATCTCAGATACATCATATGTATCAAGCTAAGTCTTGAGGAGTTCTCATGATGAAAAATCTATTATTTTCTTAATATAAGAATAAATAACTTTTAACTTGAATATCTCAACTTAAAAAGAGTTAGTCGAAAATCTTCTTAGGTGTTGTCTACAGGACTTTAAAAGCTAAAGATCTCAAATTATCTGATTATCCAGTCACAAAATTACCCTTAAACACACCATTCATATCATTTACTTACCAGTTTCTTTACCAGACTCTTTCATCAATAAGTTACACGATAAAGTTTACTTTGACCCAGGGCCCCCGAGGGCCGAAGTGAGGAAGCAAAGTATTGAAGTATATTGACGTTGACAATGGTTGGGTAGCGGAGAAAAATTCTGAATTGTGAGGGGTTGAAAGAAACATTTTAGGACCCACTTAGAGTCAATTTGAAAATAATTTATGGAGAAAAAAACGAGAGTTTTCAAAATAGCCTAAAAAAGCGAGGGCCCCATGGCCTCCAACGTTGACATGGCCATTTGACCACTTTTCACAAGCTCGTACCTTTTCACCCAATAGGAAGTGTACACTCGTGATGAGTCTCAAAACATCGATGAACACGAGAATGGAATGTTGGAACGCGTGTCACGGCAAATTGTCAACAGGATTGATTCTATGGAAGAAAATGTTATAGGCCAACACAAGAAACTACAGGTATGGTAATGCATGCAAACTTCTCATAATTCAGTGCTTCTACTATACATTTTAGACTTAAAAAGATCTAACATTGCTCTTGATCTTCATCTCGAATCAAAGTCTTTCTACTGACATGAAAGTAGAGCGACCGTAGTACAGTGGTAGAGCATCCGGCTACGGTTCACAATTTGTGGGTTCAACCCCCAGCCGGGTCATACCAAAGATTCCCAAAATGGTACTTGATGCCTCTCTGCTTGATGCTCAGCAACTAAGAGAAGGATCAAGGGTAAGTGGAGAAATCCAGGGAGAAAGAGTGGCGCCCTCCCCTACCTTCGGGTAGATAGCTATCGAAATAGGAGCCTTCGGGTCGCCTCCGACTGCGGTCGCAGACTTACTTACTTAGAGCGTCCGGCTAAGGTACGCATGGGTTTTATGTTCGACCCCGAGCCGAGTCATACCAAAGATCCCAAAATGGTACTCGATGCCTCTCGGCTTGATGCTCAGTGACGGCACATGGTTAGGGAAGAAATCTATGGAAAGGCCTTGCGTCTTATTCTATATTCGGGTAGACAGCTAAAGAAAAGGCAGCTCTCGGGTCGCTCATGACTGTGGTTGCAAATAGTCATCGCATACAGATCAGGAAAAGCGGTTACATCACTGTTTAAGTATTTGAAGGACTGAAATTCTATTCTTTTTTGAACCCTTTTTAGCCTGTCGCGAGTTTCAGAAATATTTATAAAGTAAGAGTCTGATGTTCTAATATATACTACCCTTTCCTTTACAGCTTTATCAACAATCAAACGAGGGAGTATTGAACGCTCCTCCCTTGGACATAGTAGACAATGGAGATGGAGGGAACGACGACGGCTTTGGTGGATCAGGTAGCCTCGGAGGAGGAGGTAGCAGTGGGGATGCAGGCTGTAGAGTGCTGATGAACCGATTCATGGAGATACAGAATCACCAGTATCAAGATGTCAAGGATGAAATGGACGACATCAAGTCTATGCTGAATGATATCTTTTCCATCATTCAAGGAGGGAGCTTCCAACCTCCTAGTGGTAGTCAGTTGGCACTAGGCGGTAGCCAGCAACCTCTTTTAGGGATTCACCCACCAGCACCTCAGCCATCAACCCACCTATTGAAATCAGCATCGCTACCAAGAGGCTCACCACATCCACCACCGATCATGAGACGAAGAGGTTCGGAACCCCCAGCAGAGATATCCTCCCTTCTTAAAAACATCCAAGATCTAGTGAACATCGACCCTGATCAAGAAAATAATCTTACTTCCAAAAGCACCGGTAACCTGCCTGTCCTACCCTCACCTGTTACAGAACATCCCGCTGATGTTCCCTATCCTATGAGGACTGACCAGAACCCCTACCCACCAGGAACCCTCCCACCTATTGATGCCAACAACGTGTATCCACCAGCTCACATCCCAATCGGTCAGCCTCCTCCTGCAATGAACCCGTACCCACCTGTATCAAAATCATACCCTTCTTTGAACAAGACTGCAGCTTACCCTCCAGATACAAGCATGGCTGCTTACCCACCAGGATCAGGGAGTAACCCACCACCCTCACAGAAGACAAGTAGTGCCATCTATCCTCCCTTGACCAATATGGACCGGAAAACATCGTCAAATCAAGAAATCAGTAAAAACAGAGCTAGAAGCCTCCGCCAACAAGAAGCCAATCCTCAATCGAATCGAACGCCCCCGCCAAGCCGTTTTGGGCGTGATTCGTCTGCTCAGAATACACCAGCTTTGAACCGTAACACTTTCAACCAGGAACCAAATAGCGACGGATCAACGGCTTCAACCTTAACTCTCAACACATCACAAAATAACGTCGAAGACAATTTAAATGATTACGATACAGAAATCATGTATCAAAATAGCGCCCCAAATACGCCAGGGCGTAATAATGGGCGGAGAAGGCGTCGAAAACAACATAAGAAACAATCATCTATGGATGGTGGTATACCCATGAATTACACGGAAACCATGTAGAATAATTACAATTGGTTGTACAGTTTTTATACCCAATACATTTACTGCTATTCAATTGGTTTCTGTAAAGAATTTCTTTCTCGGTTGAAAAGCAGTCAACCAGAGGAGAAAATTGTTCGAAGGGTTTCTCAGCTATTTGAAATCGCTTACTCCAAAACAAGATGTGTATAATTTTATAACAAAATTTACAACTATGAAAAAGATATGATGATACGAAAATGCTTAGAATATTCAGCTTACATTTATATTTGAAGGCGAACCACCCATCCGGTTAGCTTGTTTGACAATATTATAATTTGAGCTTGATATCGATTTCCAGCTTCATTAAGTAATAAACAAAAAACACTAAAATATTGGATAAATTCTTGATGGAAAAAATATAGCTGTCATGGTTCAAATTTCTGATTGAAGAGGAGGACTGTAAGGTCTACAGGGCTGAAAAACTCAACTACTTTTACCAAAATAGTTTGAAATAAATGTTATTATGTTTGTTGACAGAAATATGGCATTAACAAAAAGGAATATTATTTAGATTTTAACCCACACAACAATATATTTAAAGAAAATAATTTATTTTTTTCAACATTTATCAACAGGGATGTATAAGAATTTTTTTTTTGTTTTTTGATGACGTTTTTTATTATTGGTATACTTTAAAAATATATATAAGTATTGTATTTTATTTTAAATGATTATTTTTATCTCACACCCCTGTGTCACAGCCCCGTTGGAAAATTTGGCAAAAATGCGCCCCGATGGGAAAGTACCCTGGAATCATTCGAAATTCAATGTATAAAAATTTGTACCCCAAGACCATCCCCACTGGATTTTTTTACCTTGGAACAATAGAATTTCTACCCCCATTGGGATTTCGATAGGAATTTTTATCCCCACTTAGGAAAAAAGTCCCACCAGGGCTGTGAGACAGGGTTGATATCTCATAACAATACCATCAAATGGAGATTTTTTCATATGATAAGCCATGAGGTATAAAAATAATTCGAACGTTTTGAAATGAATCTAAGGTATAGTAGGGTTAAAGTAGCCGTTGTTTTACTAACAGTTTTCTTATTGTTTTGATTTTTCTTACTTAATTGACTTCGCCCTATACGTTTTTCGTAATAAGAACATTCAAAATTTTTGACCTTTTATGACTTTTTGAGTTTCAATCCCTAAAAATTCTCAACATGCTCTTATTTTCACTATTTTGTTGGTATTTTTGCTTATTTTCCTAAGAAATCAGGCGTGTTAGAGTTTTAGAGTCTGCAAAGCATTAAAATATTCTTTGTTCTTATAGAAAAAACATACTTAAGAAATTCGTATCTCTCTGTGTCAGGGCTAAGTGTTTCATCTGTATAACTATTAATTTCAATTATCTTGCTGGAAAAATGCATTGAAAAACAATTTGTTAGACAGATGCATTTGTTACCAACTACCATTACATATTGTATCAAGGCCACTTAAACACCCTAAATTACAAAATGCCAGGATTCTTAGCTTTATTGTTTCATCGTCTTGTAAATCGATTTCGCAAAAGTTAGAATCCAAAAACTTAGAGGATTAATTGTGTTTCACGTGAAACACGTTTCTTTTGTAAGAACAAACTATATAAGAACATAAGGCTTCGATGACCCAAATATTAAGAACAAGTTAAGAACAAAAAAATACTCATAAAATGGGGAAAATAAGAACATTTTCAGGCTTAAAACTTAAAAATTTAAGAATATCCGAAGACTTTAAAAATGTTGGCTGTTCTTATAACTACAAATGTGTTTTTTAATTATTTTTTTTTTTTTTTCTTTTTTCAGCCTTTTTATATTCTCTCGCCAAAAAAACAATATTGGATTAAACAGTTACCTGGTTGGAAAGCTCATAGATATCACTTTGAAAAGCTTCAAGAATTTATAGATTGTTCTTTCAACCCACTCAAGGAACTTAATGGACACCCTCCATGCAAAGTAAGATGCATTCTGATCAGATGTTCTTTCCAAAAGTCCTGCTAATTTTTAAGAAGATTACTAGCTGAGAATAAAATTAACATGACGTTTTGTTTTTCCGAAAACCATTTCTTTTGACTGTATCCTTTATTTTTATTTTTTACGTATATCAATCAAATGGTTTCGTCAAACCACTTAATCAAGTTGCTGAGTGAAGGTTGAGTCATGGCTGACTGGTTTAAATAATCCAAGATTTTTTGGTCGCATCTTTAAAGGTAAATTTTCATAACTTCTTTGTTGTCTTTATTGAAAATATTTCCACCACAATCGATTATGCAAAGCTCGTCACTTAGTGGTTTTGAGCACTCTGGTGACAATAGCAGTCTATGCTCGCTTACCCAAGCCGCACTGATGAGTCCTGGGAAGGACTAGTCTGAATCGCAGACCTCTACAAAACCCCAGGTAGTATAGGAGCACGAATCCATTAGTGGATGCCAGCAGCCTAGGGAAGGACGAAACACGTGTCTACTACGTCTATGGATAGATATTTTAAGAGTATATAAAGTTAATGAGCCCTCCCAAGTGGTTTTCATGATGGTGTGATAGGGACTTTTTTCTAGCGTGATTACGTGAATTTTCTTTCTTGATTGCATGATCAGAGGTCAAAGCGTGATCGTGATTTGAAAGATTTTCGAGCTGTGATACGTGATTTGGACTTTTTCACAGGGATGCGTGATCATCCAAGATTTTTGCTGATTTTCGTGATCGTGATTGAAGACAAAAAATTGCGTAATATCGTGATCAGACTTATCGCTGGGGGGCCTCTTTAGTCATAATATAGTTGTGCAAGTTGCTCTGGGTGTGAAGTTAACGCGACCTTAGCTCGGTTTATTTGATGTAACTTTCTGATAAAATTTCTCTTTGAAATAACCAGTTATGTCAAAGTAACCCAACTGGCTCGACATTATCATAACAATGTCTATGTGACGCGTCCTTAACGTTCATATAACGTTAGATGAACGTTGAAACAACGTTCCAGTTGGTCTGGACACATAACCAGATGAAAAATTGACAAGTTAAGGAGATATTGTTAACAGTTTATATGCGGATTATCTTTGGAAAAGGTCATGGAATGTATTTGACGAACCAAATGGACTTTAGAAACGGTCTAGCTAAAATATTTAAGAAGTTACTGTACCTATGTTTTTTTTTTCAGTCAGTTGTCAAATTATTGAAGGGTATTTGATAGCTAAACCACGCCTTAATTTTAGATTGTTAACTTGATTTTGTTGACGGTGTTTCATTATTTCTAATGTTCCCTTTTTTTATAGAAATGGCGCGTAATAGCCATTCAAAAGAAAAGTCTTTTGGCTATGGTTTGCAACCACCACCAATCATGGGTACAACCGATGACTTTGACAAACAAAGCATAATCGATCAATTAAGGAGGTCGATGGTGACGTCAGAAGATACAGGTGGTGGAGGATTGAAATATCGAAATTATTCGTCGAAAAGACGTATTGAAAAAGATAAAACTGATTATTACCGAAAAGGTTTGTCTATACATTAGCGAGTTCCACTTTGATGATTTTCATAAAATAGAATAAGCCTTTCAAGTGTTTTGACGCAAATTCGAGTTTTTCAATACTACATGAGCTTCGAATGTTTAAAGTGACGTCAAAAAATTGAATGTTTGGAGCCCAAGAATCTGGGCTCAAAACATTCAAAAAAGTTGCAAAGTGGAATAGACGTTACAGCGTAGAAAAAATGCCGCGACGTCTAGTATAGGCTAACTGTACATTGGCTTTCTATTTCACACGAATCTCCCATCAGGGAATCATCAGCCATTTGGGGGAAATGTATGTATGGAAACTTGTGATGAGTTGGAATCATCTATAGTGTGCACTCTATTTTGTTTACACGTGAAAACCACTCCCAAGAGAGTTATTGTAATAAGGCTGACAGGGTTTCTACATTGTAGCAAAAAAAACGCACATTAAAAGCCATGGATCATAGTTTGTTTAAATCGATCGTCAATCTTTTTCCATAAGGAAATTTCCCTCCGATGGCTGATAATGGAAGGTTCACTTAAAATAAGAAAGTCAGTGTTCAGGAAATTCCCGATCGTGAAACTATCATTCTACCTTATATGATTTCCAAACAGATCCACTACGGGTCAGATTTAATTTACTTTAACTTCACGTCAAACCAATTCCTCTCTTGTTATTTCAGGTCCTGCACCAATTGAGGACTCAGACGCTTTAACAAAATCGACCTTGAAAGCGACTTACGGGACTTTAGATTCTGATGTTGAGGATCTAGATTTCGAAGAAGTCAGACACCAAAACTCCAAGAATAATTATTATAATAAGCTAAGGATAACTACTAATGAAAGAGGGGACAATTTGGCGAGTTGTCGAGCTTTGATCGTTTATTTTTCTAAACTCGCCAAAAGTAAGGATGAAGAAGAGCTCATAGATTTAAATTTCGTTGAGTCGCTTTTGGATAATGGGGCAGATATCAACTTCCCTGACAAACACGGTCAAACAGCTTTACATGAAATAGCGAGAGGTTGGCATCCAGACGTAGCCCGCTTTGCAATCGAGCATGGAGCTGATTTGAATAAATGTGATTCATTTGGGCGGACGCCCCTTCATTTGGCGGCAGCCGTTGATTATGACGACATGGTTCAATTTTTAGTTGACAATGGAGGTATGCAACGATTTTCCATTATTTTAATCTTTACCATATGTCTTTCATTGAAATAGGTTGCCACACTCCACCATTGAAAATGGATGACAACGAACCCCGGGGGGGGGGGGTACTAGGGTTGCGAGCTGACGGGGGGTGCTGCCCGACTTTCGAACTTTGGACCCTTACCGGGACTAAAAAAGAGAAAACAAAGGAACATTTTGGGAATTTTACGATCCTTAGCGGGACAAATTTGACCAAATTTCGATCTTTCAGGAGGTAAAAAGTCGAAATTTTCCTATTTTCCCGACCTTTAGTGGGACTGAAATTTGATTTTCTGATTTTTCCAACTCTTAGCAGGACTTTGGAAGTCCAAAAAAGGTACCCTTAAGGGCGGCACATACCGTACCCTCCATTTGCCTAAGTACCCCACCCCCTCCCCCGGGCAACGAACATGAAGTACCTTAAGTTAAAAAATGGATGACTACATTACTAACCTTAGCATGAGTTATCACAGGCATAACATTTTAAATAAATTACCAAATTCCTATAGTTAATAACAAATTACCACATCCTTAACATTTTGCAAATATATGATATTGAAATTTGAGACACTTATTGCTGAAAATGACTTTCCACATACCTGACATTGAAAATGATATAGCACATCCCTACTAATGAAACAATTCAAACATCTCTAATTTTGAAAAACGTTACTACGTACAAACACCTGAAAACGTTTTACCACAAACATAATCATCAATGAACATGAACCAGCATATTCCAAAAATCAAAAATGAATTACCACAGTCCCAACTTCGAAAATGAATTACCACAACCCTAACTTTGAAAATGAAATACCACAGTCCTAACTTTGAAAATAGATTACCACAGCCTTAACTTTGAAAATGAATTATCACAGTCCTAACTTTGAAAATAGATTATCACATTGTTAACTTTGATAATGAATTACCACAACCCTAACTTTGAAAATTAATTACCACAACCCTAACTTTGAAAATTAATTACCACAGTCCTAACTTTAATAATAGATTACCACATTGTTAACTTTGAAATGAATTACCATAGCCCTAACTTTGAAAATGAATTACCACATTGTTAACTTTGAAAATGAATCACCACATACATAATACTAAAGAATACATTTTCAATCAATTCATTGTGTCAAATTCCCATAAACCTTCCTTTTACTTTTCATTCCATAGCTGATCTTGGTGCAAAGACATACGGCGAAGAGCAAACAGCAATGCATTATGCAGCCAAGAACAATGCAGCTTCTTCAATCAAAGTCATGTTGAGATTGGGAGCAGCTATCAATGATCGAGATTATAAAAAGAGAACACCCCTCTTCGTTGCAGCTGAGACTGGTAAACAGTTTTTTTTGTAATTATGTCGACTCTCTACGGCCAACAATTTTCTACGAATTAGAGAAATATTCGAATTACAGAGAGTAATTTAAACCACTTTTCAGCTGAGACGACCTATTTTTTAGTTCGAATTGCAGAAAGATTCGAATAAAAGAGCTTCGAATTAGAGAGAGTCGACTGTATTGCATTTCCATGCGCAGAGACGAGTTGCATCCATTTAAGAAATTGTGTTTTTATATATATAATTAGTGCTGAGAAGTACTACCTACGTCATCTTTCCGAAAGCTACATTTACATTGCACCTTGTTTTATTACTGATCTAACATTTTTATTTTTTATAGCAAGAACCGATGCCGCCCGGTTCCTTATTGAGAATGGGGCGCCTGCAGGGGTGTACGACTCGTCTGGAACACCATGTCTTTCCCTTATGATTGAAAAAATGCCTAATATTGCAATTGAGGCTGTCGAACAATTTCATCTCCTGGATTTGGCGTTTCGAAAACATTATTATTACCTCAGTTACCTGGAACCAGATCCTCACTACATGGTGGATTACATTCCGGAGTCGAAGCGTGAACGCAAGGAGCAGAGAGAGCGACGAAAAGCTGAAGAGAAACTGATCAAAGATACTGGACAATCTATTATCAAGAAAGAAAAATCGTACGCTAAGACTCCTCTAGAGGTAATATAATTAGTTTTGTTTGGATTTGAAGAACTTCTCTTTTACTACACAGTATGCTATCATATAAAATATTGTAAAAGTGCTCTCGAAATATTTATATTGGTGCACGCAATATATTGACAGCTCGATTTGCAATATTCCAACAATATGAGGGGGTTGTTTACAGAAAGTACTTTTTTTCATAATTCGTCTTACTTTTTCATTATATCAATGCTTATAAAAAATTGACTGATGTAGCTTTTCTACTAGCAAATCTGTGGATCTGGCTCCCTTGAACTTCTTTTATAATTATTTTCTCATTTTAACAGGTTATTGTTCAATACGATCAACTTGATATTATCATGCATCCCGTTTTCCAACGTTTGTTACACGTCAAATGGAACTTGTTTGGCAAACGAGGCTCAGCAAAGATGTTGGCGTTGAATCTGTTGGATACGTTGATTTGGACCATCTTGGGGATTCTTTTGCCAAGAGACCATCAATATTATTATCCATTTGCAGACAACTGGTGGCGATTGGCTTTGGAATTATTTGGGGTTTTGATGACTGTATATTTTATTGTGATGGTAAGGTATTTTTATCATTCATCCAAATATCCATGTACCGAGTATTGAAAACAAATTACTACATTCCTAATCACTGAAAATTGATTTCCACATTCTTAACGCCCTAAAAAATACCCTATCACCTAAAAATATATGCGCAACAATGAAAATGAATTACCACATCCTTAGCATTGAAAATATTTTACCACAACTCTAACATCGAAAGTCAAGTCCTAAATACCTAACACCTGAAAATGAATTACCACATCCCTGATATTGAAAATGATTTACCACACCCCTAATATTGAAAGTCAAGTCCTAAATACCTAACACCTGAAAATAAATTACATCATCCCTAGCATTAAAATTGCTTTCCATATTCCTAATATAGGAATTGTCACAACCCTAATTTTCAAAATGATTTACCACTTCTCTAACTTGAAAATGACTTACCTAAGCATAAACTACCATATACCTGACTTTGAGAAATGTTTTACCACATCCCCAACATCGAAAGTTAAGTTCTAAATACCTAACACTTGAAAAAATCACCATATCCTTGTCGACATTGAGAATGATATACAACACTCCTTGCATTTAAAATGAATCACCCAATGCACAATTACTACACACGTTGTTCATTTGAAATTGTTTTTATTAGTGTTTTTCTTAAGGTGATAAAAGCAACACTATTATTGAGCCAAAATATTCTACCATTCAAAGTCCCCTATTATTCTACCATTCATTTCCTCGAACACGTAGGAGCTAACTGAGGTTCGGAATAATGAAAAGAAGCATAATCATTGGCGCCAATGGAGAACACGACACATGGAAAAAGATTTGGAATATTGTCATCCACGTTGGCCTGAAGAAAGACAATATTTGACTTCAGAGCTTCTTCAAATTCGTGGATATCAAAGAACTTATTTCAGAGATCCTTGGAATATTATCGAGTGGGTAAGTCAAGAATCTTTTAGGTTTCAAAGTATCAAGGTCCATCACAACTGGCTTGTTGACCAGAAATTTTCTTTCCCCACTGGAATTATTCCCACTGGAATAATAGAAGTTTTCCCCACTGAGAGAAAAGTTCAACTGGGGCACTGAGACAGGGGTGTATCATTTTGTTCAGAGAGCATCGCCGAAAATTCTTTTATTTTCACTTTACTTTTTTTCTCTTACCACGTATTTGATATGGCAATTTATTGAACAGTCTGCTTTAAGAGTCAGTGATCTCAGAGGGTTTCGAAACCATCAACAGATCTTAACAATCTTGTACCCAGAGCCATTTGCACCACTTGTCGACTTTACTGATGAACGGGATACAATCTTTCGTGGATGCTTTCAAAATCATAAAAAAGCGACTGGGTTACTAAGGGACTGGGTATATTAGCTCAACACATTCACTGCACAGTACGAGTATTCATGATATGCACCACTGCAATGTCTTACTGTGATGTCTTCTAACATTACATCACGGACCCAGTAGCTGATTGGCTGTACACGCTGTTTTTTTATAAGAATACACTTTATAAGAATGTCCATGATGAAAATGGCCAGAAAATGAAGAATATACTAAGAATATCACCATCATAGAATTTTGCTACTCAAGCTAAGAATGCCATTTTTAGACCATTTTTTAGTCAATTAGGATCCTAACCTAAGGATGCTGTAAGGATATTTTAGGATGATTTTCCCAAAAAAGTTAAGAATATCCATGATGAAATGGATTTACACCATTCTTATAAAAAAAAGCGTGTAGGTGACGTAAAATCAATCAATACGCTACTTGCAACCAATCAGCTGTTGCATCCGTGGAAGACATTGCAATGATGCATATCATAAATACTCGTAGAAGACGGGTTAGAATACCGGTAGAGCTGTAATTTTGTATAAATGTCAATTATGCGTCGATTGGTATACAATTAGAAGGAATTTGAAGCAAGACTCAGGTCACGGGAGCCTCAGAAAGTCAAACTTTCGATAAAATTCTAAGAGGTTGAATTTCTTATTTCTGTGTTATCGCAAATAATGTTTTTCTTTGTTTATAGATTTCATACTCTGTTGTCTTAACGCTAATCTTCACACGTATTCTGGCTGTTGCTACAAGTAATATGGCCATCGCAGAATTCCATCCTAAAGTTTATGCGTTGGGTTTGATTGTAATTTGGTTGCGTTTCATGAGATCGTGTCGTGTGTTTCAAACGCTTGGTCCTTTCATTGCTATTTTGGGTAAGTTGTTATTTTTAAAGGTGGAGTTATTTCACAACAAAAGTCTTAATGAAGCATTTCTACCTCAACATTCTCAATAGCTTGAACTGCTTTGACCACTGTATAGATATTCATTGCTATCCTTGGTAAGCTATATAGTTTAAAAGTTTAGAATTTGCTTTAAGTAACTATTGCTTCTACTCTGTTGATTAGTAGAAAGGATTCGATCACAGATTCGCACCTCACTGGACTGTGCTCGAATCCCAAGCACTTCCAAAGAGTGTTAGGGAATCACTACTTTTAGCTATAACTTTTATGAAAACTAGCTTTCTTATCTTAAAAAAAGACCATCAGAATCCGCTGATTTGTTGGAGATAATTATATCTCCGAAAATGATTCTCAAAAGAGTTTTTCTGATTGATGTTGTTCTTTGTACTAAAATATCTAGCCATTGTAATTCCTATACCTTTTTATTCACCAGGCTCAGTCGTTGTGGACACAGCCAAATTTTCATTTTTGTTGTTCGAGTTTTTCATCCCTTACACCGTTGGATTCTGGATAATCTTTGGAGGACCTGAAAATGCTTCCAAGATGATCAAAAACGACTGGGAGAATTTCAATGACCTGACCTTCAGTGTTTTTGGGGTGAGTTTGTGTTGTTAATTCTTTGTTTGGATTTTTCTAGATGTGAGGTCACGTTGAAATTTGTAATTCGATTGCTAATGAAAGGACCTTTAAAATCCGGAGCTTGTTCAACTATTTATGCCATAAAATTTTTTTCTAAAGTTCGTCTCACTTTCTATACCCTATTCTCACAGATCCAATGGGACCCCTTCCCACTGGAAAAATTGACCAAAACATCGTCCCCGGTAGAAATTCATTCTCCAATTTTTGTCCCCACTGACAATTATCAAATAAACCAATTCTCACTGCAAAGTATTATGCAATTTTTTCATCCCACTGAATTTTCTGATTCGATAACAAAAGATAAGAAATCCCCAGTCATAAAAAATATAGGAATGTCAATCCCCATCGAGTTTCAGTCCGTTATTTTTTTCCCCACTGGCTGAAAAGATCCTACCGGTTCTGTGAGAAGAGGGTGTCTTTTTTAACAATTTCTCAGCACCCATTTTAATTTATGGCATTTTAAAAAACTATTCACCGTTGGAAAGATATTTAAAAGAAGAGTAATCTAAAAGATAAGAGATATTTGAGATGTTGAAAAAGAAGAAGAAACCAAACACAAATTGAACAAAATTTGAAATCAGTAAGGTTAAAAGATTCTAAAGATTATCTATCTATCTATTAGATTATTCTCCTTGGAAATATCTTTCCAACATGGTGTATAGCTTTTCAATATAGCATAAATTCGTGGTGTGAAATGGTTAAAAAAGTGTTCATATTTTGAAACAGACTTCAGTACTTCAAAATATTCTTTCTTGATTTAGATGACTCTAATGGATAACTATGATTTCAATGGATTGGTTGCAGTTGATCGTTTGATGGCTCAAATCTTATGTGGAAGTTATTTAGCACTAGCCGGAGTGGTCTGCTTAAACATGTACATCGCCCTGCTATCAGATACATTCGCTCGTGTTTACTCCCAGGCTAAAGCAACAGCTGTCATGCAACAGGCTAAGACAATAATTGCGCTGGAAGGAAAACTTAATAAATTTCACAAATCGAAATATGCTCATTACATGCTTCGAGAGTGCTCGCCTCAGGTTAGTTTAACACTTAATCCGGAAAGATTTCGCTACAACTGGGGAGGGGGTACTGGATTTGCGAGGTAACAGATATGTCCGACCCAAAGTTCAAAAATCGACTCTTTGAGAGAACGAATTTGGACGGTTTTGTGATCCTTTGAGAGGTTTTTTTTCCTCCAATTTTTAGCCCAAAATTACAAGATTCCATGACCCTTTGAGGGTAGATTTTTCGATATTTCGTAATTTTGGGATCCTTTTAGAGATTTTATTGATAATCTATCGTTTTTGTACCCCTTTGAGAGACTTTCGTGGGCTTACAAAAGGAAACCTTATGGCTCGCTAAACTCACGTTTTCTGTATCTGTATCAAATGATGATTGAAAAAAAAGGTTTGCATATAAAAGTTGTTATCGATTACCCAGATGAAAATGAGCGAATAATACGAAGACGGGTTAAAAAAAGTGGATCTAACTGTTAGAATCCTTATATTATTCTATTCTAAGTAAAGCTCTGGATCTTCTTTTTACACAGGAAGTATACACGCGTGATGAATCAAGCGAAGATGGCAGCTATGAAGGAGAGCAATTTGATCGCATCGGGCGCCAAATTGCAAAACGAATCGACACCTTGGAGGAGAACATCATTCTGCGATACAACCGTAACAGCGGTAGAAAACAAAAAAGCAGTGACAATCAAAACAACAAAACAGAATCTGGTCAAAAGAAGAATTTCCCGAACCGCCTTTCTTATTCTTCTTTCATGGATGGCGACAACTCAAGTAATGACAGCGATGGCGGACCGCCCCCTTTCGGAGAGGCGGTTGGTAGAGGTTCATCGGGTTGTAAACAACAGATCAAAAAAGTAGCAGAATTCCAACGGGAACAATTTAATGACCTACAAGATGAGATTGCCAATATCAGATCAATTTTATCGAATATTTCTTCGTTATTGTTAGCACAGCAAGGGGATAACCAAGCAGTGGTTGCTTTACCAAAATTGAATGCAGCCCCTTCAGAATTTGCCTATCCACCGCCAGATGCTCCCTTTACCCCATCTGCTATTGGCTACCCACCACCAGAAGCCCCTTTTACTCCATCTGCTATCGGCTACCCACCCCCTGCTACCTCCTTTTCGAAGTCTCCTGCCCTCTATCCACCAACTGTTGACGATAACAACAACTCAATATTTGAGTCACAGTCAACCCTGGTCGAATCGCCTACTCAAGCGGTGACCCCACCTCCAGAGATAGCTGACATTATCAATTCAGTAGGCTCCCTCATGAATGCTGATCAAACAGAAACCAACCAGTTTACTCACAAGAAGACCCCTCCCTCCAGTGACGGGACAGCCACTCCAGTCATGAAACCGAAAACAAATCCTCGTCCTGTACCTACTCCTCGAGGCAGAACACAGAGCAATGGAACCCATCCACCACGACCTTCCCCAAGTCTTGCTCGATCCATCTCAACCAACAGCCCTCTCTACCCACCTTTGGTTGAAGACCAAGATTTCGGCTTCCCGCCACCTTCGATCAACGTATCCACCCCTGTTATCAACAAGAAACGCTTCAACGAAAGCTTTGATGAAGACCTTCGAAGCCAAACCCTACCTTTGATTGATCGCTCGAAAGGCCCCAATAGAAGTAAATCTGTATCCAACGTTGCTGTTATGGATTCTCCTCTCCTTGATGCTGATGATGCATCGGGATATCAATCTCTACCAAGATCATCAAGTGGACGAAGGCGGAGACGAAAGAAAACGCCTTCACCTCACCCAAATAAAAATGATTATCAATTGTTCTCAAATGGAAATGGATCAGTCATGTCAAAATCAACTGAAATGCTTTGAAAATATAACGATAAAAAGACGATAACGATAAAAATTTGACGTTTAAACGACTTCGAGTTCGTTGTGTCGTGAAAAAGATAATTTAGTATGTTGTCCAAAATTTGACCAATAACCCCTCTTCTCACAGACCCGGAAAGATTTTTCCAGCCAGTCGGGGTAAAAATTAATAGACTGAGAGTTGATGAGGATTGATAGTCCCATGTTTTTTATGGTATAGGATTTGAATTCCATTTTTTCAAGTCAGAGAATAGACCTTTTCATAAATTACGTCACAAACATCAATTGCCTCGTTTCAAAATTATTGCCATGGTGATTAACTCCCAGCGGATTTTATTAAAGCTACTTTTTATTTATAGAAAAATCATTTAATGTCTCAAGGGACATAGTCACCATGGTAATTGTTTGAATACAAGGCAAGTGATGTTCGTGACGTAATTTATTAAAAGGCCTATTCAGTGGGGATGGAAATAATGGCATAATATTTTACATTGAGGATTTGCTTATCTGATTATTTTCATCGGGGACAAAAATTGAAGTATAATTTCAGCTAGGGACGAGAAGGGGGTGTAATCACGAGATATTGGCTTTCTTGAATGCTGGATCATTGGTGGTAATGTTCGAGTTTGTGGGACTGTTACATATTTCGTTAACAACAATACGATATAAAGATGTGTTCCAAAATAGTCGCACTAAAGCTTTTTTCACATGTACGTAAAATCTTACTTTAGACCTTACGAAAAATCATTCGTAAGGCTGTCTTTTGGGAATTTCCCCGACATTATGTAGAGTTTTTGTTGATTAAGAGGGACTTTTCCTTCCGTTCAAAACTTTTTGAACGTAAGCAAACTCTAAGGCCTTAAAATACTACGTAAGCTTAGAGAAATTCCACACTCTTCAAGGTCTTAAGTAAAATTTTACGTACATGTGAAAAAAGCTTAAAGACAATATTGATATACATAGTGTCCTAGAAAACTAGACTCTGAAGGAGTATTTAAGCACATTTTAAGACACATTTAACTCTTAGAAAAGGAGAAACATTTTTAAAGGGCGTTTTATTTAAATCCTTATTACTAGCTTATATGAATGCACTCAGATGCACTATAAAAATATAATAATTAACTGAGAATAAGATGGACTCGAATGGAAAGAGTAAATAATATTATGTTCAAACAAATTTATTTTTCTAAATCCATAAAAAAAGTTATAAAAGTTTATACTAAACTGGATATCAAAACTTACAGTGTCCTAAAATTGGGTTGACTATAAATTCATCATAGAACTTTTCCAAATATGAATAAAGTAAAAAAATATATTGTTCGTCCCCAATATAGATGATCTTGTGGCAATTTTTAAAAGCAAAAGCTCAGGCATTATTATGCACCTGGAAAAACAGTGACGTACAAATCTCTACAAATACAAATACAAAATTGAACTAAACCTAAAAATAAAATTATATCACTATTTTTCCAGACACATGAACCCTGAGAATTTATAGTTTTCTGTCAAATCCATACAAAGAATACAACGAAACGTCATTTTTTAAAAAGTAGTAAAATTGGACAAATGAAATATAAAACTTAGTAAATTTGATGAATGTTTTTAAAAACTGCCACGAGAAATCTATGGGATATTTTATACGAAAATGCACTTAAAATTTTTAGTTATTTACAATTCGTCATCGTGAGGGGGTGGTGGAACATCTTCTTGTTCCTTCTTTGTGAATCCTTTCGATTCAACCGTTTCACAGATTTTCTCTGTGTCCATATCTGCTACTGCAATTCGCTGGAGAAAAATCAATATAACATAGTTATTGCTAGAATATATTTCTTAAAATAAAATCTTTACCTTTCAATGAAAACACTTATAGGAGATTTAGCAAGTTTTTAACAAGTTGCAAAGTACCTTTGTTATTTGACTGAACATTTGACTAGGAATAAATTTAATCATGAATAGACCCCTAAATTTGACTCCTAAAGTAGATTTGAGAGATTCAAATATATCGAGAATAAAGCCTAAAATTTGTATACCTCTTCTGAATCGTCATTTTTGACAAAAACGAGTTCAGGATCTGCACCACCAATATATTTTACTTGAAAATTTTGGCTTTATTTATAAAAAAGGACAGTTAAGAAAAAATATGATAAAGAATACTGATTCTAGGTGATATCTTTAAGGAAATATGAGATACAAGTCAGACATTGACCTTTTTGTCCAACCCACTTAAAAATGCTGCAGGTGTTGCGTGGTATTGAGGGAATTTTCAGAAGATCTATAATCCTAAATTTTCTAAGTGGGTTTTGAACATTACATTTTCGCAGGCAGAACACCCCATTTTTTGCATTTTTCAGTCAGTTTAACCTGAAAATCTTTCATAGTTACATGTATGATAATGAGCTTAAAATACAATTGGTATATGTATCATAATCCTAGTTTATTACAAAGAGCATTCGAAGTCTAATTTCTGCTTTTTGGCACCATCAGAAAAGATTTCAGATTATATTGTTTCTCAGGCAAAACCCCATTTTCCAGTTTTTGGTCAATTTTGCCCCATAAATCACAATTTTTTGAATTTTTTGTGTACGATATTTAACTGTTACAATTCTACTTTTCTCCAAGGAACATTTTGTGTCCAATTTTAGGGTTGTAACACCAACACAACATATTTCAAACTTTTCACTCAGGCAAAATGTCATTTTTAGCAGTTTTCAGCCAAATGTTGACCTGAAAACTAGTTTTTTGCTATTTGTGTGTATGAGAGAGCTATATATCATTGTTCCATTACAATATAATCCTACTTTTTTCCAAGGACCATTTTGGGCCTAATTTGAGGGCTGTAGCACCAACACAGTAACAATTGGTCCATTTAGGATGTAAGTGTATAGCCAAAGGTCTGTTATTTGAAGGGCACAAAAATTTTGAGACTTTTAAACTTATCAATTACCATTAAAATATAAGTTTTCTTTGAAAAGATACTAAAGATTGGCATGATCATTGATGAAAGCCTTCACCTATAAAAGATTAGTATTAAATATAAATAGCTGCATATTCCATGGAATACAGCAAAAATATATGATGCACAAGTTAAATCAAAACTCAATTTTCCCCTATCTGACTATGTACGGTGTTTAAAAGTTTTTCCTCATAAAATTAAGATTAAAGATTAATATAGTATTCCTCAAATCATCAGATTCCACAAATTGGATGAGTATCATAAAGTACAAAATCAAAAACAAAGTATTACAAGGTAAGAAGTAGTAAGAAGAGATATATTTAAATACAATGAGAATTTATTACCTTAGGAAGGCGGTTCAATCGTCACCCACCACAAGTCTGAAAATAAGAATAAAAAGCCAGTGAGACGCAAAATTTAGTAGTATATATTAAAACCACTTGAAACAATTGGAGTGGCCTATATCTATTTCCTTTATTAGGCTATTCCAAAAAAAATTCATGTACGACAAACTTGATTTTCTTTATGATGAACCATATAGATGAAGCCATAGTCTACGGCCGGGTCAGAAATTATTTTTTTTTTCACCCGGCCAGTTTCCGGAAACACTATACAGTATACATTTTTTTTTTGCTCCTTACTTAAAAAATATTTTTTCATTTATTTATTATTATTGTTCCATCAGCGAAAATAACTCGGAAAAACTTCATGCTAATATAGAAATAGAAAAATAGAAATAGAAAACTTTCCTCATCAATCCCCCTGGAAATTTTGAATGGAGTTTATTAGGGGCAGTTACATCAATATGCCTTCTTACCTGTCTTTAAAAATATAAATAAAAGTAATCACGGAAAAGGACGCGAAAAAAAAGACATAAGTGTGAGAACAGAGTAATCAAACTCGTTAGAAAAAGTACCATTAGAAGTCATAAAAAATCAACCTGAATAAATGCAATCGAAATCCCAGAGAACTTCATAATTCCCCAAACAACATTACATTACTATGCCAAACTCCCATTACATAAATTTTACAATTACGTCAGAGTAAGACTACGCTCGCCACCGAAGAGGTTTATTTGGAAAGGGTAATTACATTTTATTGTTCACTTCTTTTTTAAAGATTGGCCGGGTTGGAAAAGTATGAATTTCTTTGTACATATTTTACCTACCCCAAATATTTAGGAGGCTGAGTTTTAAACAAATGGTCAAGTTGAAACGAACGATAATGTATCAAGGTCTGTTTTATTTACCCCCTGGTGACTTAACAAAAGAGACTTAACTCGATGCTACAATCCAATTATTGAAAGTTTGTCTCGGCCTTTTTACAATGAGCGAGACATACGTTCTCTGATTACGCAATTTTCATATTGACGTTTTCGAGGCATTTTGATGTAACTGAGGGGGAAGAACCCTCTGGAAAGTAAAATTTTGTGAAAAAGGGGCCGGAAAATAACTTTTTATGCCACCTCAAGTGAAAAGAACCCACTGGAAATCTTTAATAACTCCTGGAAGGGCCTCAAAACCTTAATGATCCCCTTGGAGATTATAAAAAATGAACAACAAAAACATCTTGGTGGGAAAATCCAAAAAATCCAAAGCCCCCCCAGGAAGAGTTAAAAAGAAGCTGAAGCTTTTACCTCGAGTCTTGCAGATTTGTATTCAGCTTTACATAATGATACCAGGAGAAGACTGGCAAGAAGGAAAATTGCCTTCATTTTGTCGAGAAAATTTCAGCCTTCGTCACTCTGATTTGACTGTGGAAAAGAGTGAAAAGTGACTGATGATGTGGAAATTTTGGAGCTTTTGTTTACAGCCCGTGCTAGATCTCATCCATTCACGGATGTAAACAATGGATTGTAAAGTTTACAGACTTGTAATTTTGAGTAACTATATACCTGTTTCATATAAATTGACGATTTTAGAAATTTAACCAAAATTAATTGTGTTGTAATATTAAAAAAAAAAAAAAAATTGAGCAATTAATATATAAAAACACTAATTGTGACCTAATAAACTGTTTACACTTGAGTCTGGGTTATAAATAATAATTTAAGAAACTTCAAGTTGTTTCCGCGCGCTAATGAAATTCCGAGAAATCGCGGTCTGACTGCAGACCTTCCCACTGACTTTTTACTTTTTAAAATTTTTAAATCTACTTTTTGTTACATTTTGCTACCTTTAACTAAATATACAGGTAGACACCAGTGGAAATTGTTGATGGAGTAATTGAGTGGTAAGAAGCTTTTTTGATGTCTGTTAATTCAAAGGGAGGGGGGTGTTAAATCAGTAGACACCCCTTCATCTTCAAAAACCTGATGAACCTGGGGCTTGGTGGGGTGGGTGCCCCTGCGGCACTTATTATTGTCCTGACAGTTTCATATTTGTTAAAATGCAACTCGTAACTCGTAAAAAGTAACTCGCAACTCTTGGTTCTAAGTACAACTCGGAACTCTGAACTCGCATATGAAAAATCCTCTATAAAAACAAAGCTGTTTTACTCACACAGTCTGGGAAATCCTCTCAATTGCACGCTTATGTTCCGAGGCCGTAAGAGCGGAATTGCACGGTTAATCAAAATGGCAGAATTTTTATACACGCTTATCGAAATTGTTCTGAAACGGGCGGTAAGCGTTAAGCAAGGTTGACAGGTGACGGCTTTTGCGGTAAGCGTGCAATTCCAGGGGATGTCAATCGAAAAATTCGATTGTCGAATCGATCGAAGTCAATCGAAGTCGATCGAAGTGATCGGTCGAATCAATCGAAGTCGATCGAAGTGATTGTCGAATCGATCGAAGTCGATCGAAGATTTACATTTTTTTCCTCTTAACGATCGACTTCGATCGACTTCGATTGACTTCGATTGACTTCGATCGACTTCGATCGATTCGACAATCGAATTTAACTTGTAACTTGTTACTTGCTTGCGGCAAATAATTTCACCCACATTGTGTCTCCTTTTTGCCTTAAGGTCGGTCTCCACTTTAGCGCGCTGCGATAGCTCTTCTTTGAACAAAGCTTCCACGCTATTGATCAAAAGAAATATGAAGCAATTCCATTGGCGTGATCTGATGTAACAATCACTCGCTTGAAAAGCAAGCGCACGCTGCGTTTTTCTCAAAGCAAAAATGATTGAAGCCAAAGTTGCGATCGCAGCGCGCGCTAGTGGAGACCGAACTTTAGGAGTCCCCCCCCCTAATCACGCCATCACGCAAAAGATTTTTCTCCATCACGCATCATGAAAGTCGTTAAAATGTGTCATCACGCAAAAAATAGCGAAATATAGCCCAAATCACGCATCACCATCACGCCTCAAATTTTTGCCCTATCATCACGCATCACGTCAAATTCTTGATCACGCTACCACGCCAAAAAAATCTCTAATCACGCCATCATGCAAGAAAAAAGTCCCAATCACGCCATCATGCAAACCGCTTTAGGTTCGAAAGAATATTGGTTTTTATAAGTGGGAAGTTTCACTACCGAATCACCACACTTTTGAATTATTCTAATTTTTAGACGACTTCTGGCATACATAACATAACACAGCAAAGCCCCTTTCATGAAACAATTAATGTCGATCAAAATGCTGCATCATTCAATATTGGAGTGAGCATGTAGGTTAGTTAATTTCCTATTTTTGTTTAGCTGAAAATCAGTTTTAATCCCTCTTGACCTCGATTGGCTGATTGTGATGAATAAACTCTTTGTGGGTTACTTTTCTGGGAGACAATTTATATCATGATTAAATTAGTCAAGTACCGTAAGTCTAGATGACTTCGGCCACTTTTGACCATTTTTATTTTCGTTTGCAATAAATATTGATTGTACGAGCATGAAACTTCTTATACATCATCTTGAAGTCCCTCAAATTAATGTGTTAGAATTTCACAACCTAAAAGTATTTCCTTCGAAAGTAATAACCCAAAGAAGCCCAAAAAGTAGCAAAAGATAACTTCGGCCAGCCTCAAAATCAAACATATGAAAATATATCTGTCTGTTAGTAATTACGGCTCGTTAATTGTTCATGTATATTTTTACGATTACTTGGCAGTAAACTGGTTTGGTGGGATCGTGTTAAGTACTAACAACGTGCCAATTAATTAATTGTTTTTCCGATTTCATTTTTAAGGCTCTGTCCTCTTTGGAATCAGGATGGATCAAGAAACGAAGTTTATAAGAACAAACAAACTCTGCAAGCATTTGCTTTGCGTTTGTTGTTTTACCGAAGCTGTAACGATTACATTTCAAAAAGAAAAGCAAGCAACAGACGAACATAATAATCTGCCCTACCCGTCATTCTTCTAATTTAATCCGTCCTCGAATTAGTACGAATTAATTATTTTGGCAAAATGAAATAATTTATCTAACTCTAATTATTAGTACGAGTCCATGATCACGAATTTCTGATTTTCCTCTGATTTAGTACGATAAAGGTCAAATTTTCCTCTAATTATAGTACGAATAGTAAAAATAAACGAATTTTTTTTGTTTCAAAGACACTTTCTTTTTTAAAAAAACATGAAAAAATTTTATCTAATCTAATTTACATATCAAATGGATCGTCTTCAGTCAGATCGTCTCCACTGTCTAGGATGGTATTAGCTTTTTCCATGCATTTTGAATAAAATTCGCCACTTCGGACTTTCGAAGGATCTGTGGTAGTTATTCCGCATACATCAAATGATTTCATTATCATTATCATTATTAACGATATTGGCTCGTTCTTGGTGTAGATAGAAATTACATATGATCGATTCGAAATTTTTGAACCCCTAATTTAATACGATTTGATATCTCTTTTACTCTAATTATTAGTACGACAGTCAACGTCAATTTCCAAGGTATTTTATTTCCTCTTATTATTAGTACGACCCCTTCAAAATAATTATTTTTTCCGGAGGATTAAATTAAAAGAATGACGGTACACACTTGTACAGAACCCGTTGGGACCTAACACTGGAAATTGCAGTCGTAAATTTCTATTGCAAAATATGTTATAGGGGAAGAACATTTGGGGTTTAATTAAGTCGGGGAAAAATTGTGACGGGATAAACTGGGAATCAAACGCAAGTGTAAAATTTGATGATACTCTGTTTGGTTATTGTAAAGCCGCTGGTATATGTGGACATAAACGGATGATATCCACTGTCCCGGACATTTACTGACACACATGGACGTACATTTTTTATATTTCATATATAATAGAACACCCCTTTCTCAGTGACCCAGTGAAGTTTTGAAACCCACCGGGTCTGACTATAGGATCTCCAAAACTCACTAAGTGATAACTTTTAACTTCGTCGGGTAGGGAAAAATCGACTTTCAAGTAATATTCCAAAAATTCTCAAAAAAAATTAACGATTGTTGACCGGGGTAAGACCATAAATAAGATCTTTGATTTGGGTTATATGTAATTTCTTTCACCGGGTTATCCATCGAGTGGGGCTGACCGGGTCACTGGTATAGGGGTATAATAAAAATATTTGCATATTTAATCTCCGTGGATACAGTCGGGTGCATAATTCTTAGCGCTTCGATGGTGAATAAATGATTTTCCTGCCATGTTTTAGTCAAGTTGACAATTAAGGGTAATGTCTACCTGAGAACGATCTCGATTATCGGTTCATCCAGTGGTTCCTATAAAAGACAACGAATGAATAAAAATAGGTGTATTCAGGGCTTCCATTACGTTAGCTCTTTAGATAGAAAGCACAATCAAACCCATCGAATATTTATTAGACATGTAAAGAAATTTACAGTTAACGTTAATCTCAAAACTTAATAAGCGGGGGGGGGGTAATAAAAATGTCCTGGGTGGAAAATTTTCGAAAAATTATTAGGGAGTACTTACTTGTACACTATTCTGCACTTTCACGGTATCCCTCCTTTTTATGTCATTATATACCGTTACGCGCCATTGATACTACCTAGAACGCAAATGTTAATGTCAAAATCCTGGAAATTAGAAGATGTAACTTTACTTTATCTATGTTGGGATAAATTTTTGTCATTCAGTAGTCAACGAACTAAAATAGGGGTGCATGACAAAATTGTTAAGATACATATTAAAATGGTATAAAGGATGACGATAAAACCAGGTGAAAACATTCGAGAACGAAATACCTTTTCCTAATTGTATGCCCTCCAATATGACGATGCGTTAACTTCTCAATCCGGAATACTTGATAGCTGTACCATTATTCGACTTGTCGATTTGGAATATCTTGAAAGAAAAGCAATGTATTCAAATTATTTAAATCTTCAACCGGCAAAACCACATTTAACCGATCAAATATGAAACAGTTACACACAACAGCGTTTCAAAACCTTTTCTAACATTTTTAAATGTCCATCATGTGGCGCTAGAATATCTTTAAATCCCTAAACCGGCGAAATTCTGGATTCATTGACTTAAATCAAAATACCTTACGTGTCCGCCGTTTAGGTGGATTAAACTCTGTGGAGTAATTTAAAAAGACGGTAAATTAGTGACTTACATGAATTTTCGCCCTTTTCGCGAAACTTAGTTCTTGCTAAATTGAAAATCCGTTATAACTAAAGAAATTGGTGCGTATTTCCTTCGTTGCAAGGAAGGGGTGTAATGTGTATTTCCTTCGTTGCGAGAAAGGGGTGTAATGTGTATACCCTCCGTTGCGAGAAAGGGGTGTAATGTGTATTCCCTTCGTTGCGAGAAAGGGGTGTAATGTGTATTCCCTTCGTTGCAAGAAAGGGGTGTAATGTGTATTCCCTTCGTTGCGAGAAAGGGGTGTAATGTGTATTCCCTTCGTTGCAAGAAAGGGGTGTAATGTGTATTCCCTTCGTTGAAAGAAAGAGGTGTAATGTGTATTCTCTTCGTTGCGAGACAGGGAAATAGGAAAGCTCACATACACACTATATCTTTCTGCAATCTTTTATAATCACGGTTTCAAAAAAGACGGTGAAAGATTTCCGTTTATTTTTGCCCCATTTTGGCTAGGAATAAATATTCTTGTTTTTTCTATTGTACCATCCGAAAGACCTTTATTGTGGCCAAACGTGTAGAAGAAATGAATGTGATTCATTCATTCTATAAAAAGTTACAGCCCTTCAAAGTCGGCCGAAGTTAACAGAGCGTGGCCGAAGACATCTGGGTTTACGGTACGTTTTCTTAAAGGTTGGCACGGCAATTGACAGATCGTAAATATAGTAAAGCCTCCAATTAACGGACAAGCGGACATTTCTATCTTTCACAGCCATCTTTTAGTCAAAGCGTCATAAAAAATTCCAAATGTGGAAATTTCTAATTATAGTGGACAAACTTATTACTTAGCGGATACAAACCCATTTTTCCGACGGTGCTACTAATTGAAGGCTCTGGCTCTATTAGTGTTCTCGTCTTTTTGGCGTCGTTTTACGAATTCACCAGAATTAAAAGCCACTATGATGGTAGCGTATCTCTATCTCAACACGCGATTTTTTGATCACTCGGTGTCGAGGAAAAAGCCGTGGTCGTCTGGTACAGATATATAACGCCAATCTCATAATCTCGCACCGTGAAGTTTTTGTGGGTTTGATTCTCTCTGATCGAAAGTGATCGTTTAATATCGATGCAGTCGATCGCTCGAAGTCATTCGTAGTCGATCGAAGTCAATCGTAGTCGATCAATCGAAGTCGATCGAAGTCAATCGAAGTCGATCGAAGTCAGTCGTAGTCGATCGAAGTCAATCGAAATCGATCGAAGATTTACATTTTTTTAAAGGTTTGATCGACTTCGATCGATTCGACAATCACTTCGATTGACTTCGATTGATTCGACCAATCATTTCGATCGACTTCGATTGACTTCGATTGCTTCGATCGCTTCGATCGGCTTCGATCGCTTCGATTGACATCCCCTGGGCAATTGCACGCTTTTCCTTCCGAAAGCTCTGTTGAATTTCAAAAGCCTAGGGCAGTTTTACTCAAAATTTATCGTAGAAGAAGATTCCGTAAAAATGGATTGCCCGTTCAGTTAGTCACACTAGCGTCCCGCCAAAATGCGTATCAAAGATTAATGATGCGAAAGCGCTATATCGTTTACTTGACTCTCAAGCAAAGAAATGCGCCGCAAAATTTCTAAGGAGATTCATGAAAAAATAACCCGGCGCTTTTTAATGAAATTAACATTTTCAAAAACTTTGAGAAATTGCCTAAAATTTGAGCCATAGATGAAAAAATTTGAGCCAAGCCAACCTTGAAAACTAATTTGAAGATCAACTTACCAAGAAAAAGATCTACGGGGGAGGCGGAACCCACCTAGATCCGCGCACCGCCGGATAGGCTATCTCCCGGAAATTTCGCCGGACCTCAAACAATGACCCATTTACATGTGCGGAATTGTTTTTACTTTAGCGTATAAACAAGGCCTTAAAAATCGAAGCGCTGTCTCGGGAATTGAATGACAAATTTTGGTTGGTTGATTTTGGCTGCTGCACGTTTTATTTTGTTTTCAACTTTCAAGTTTTAATTAATATTGTCTTGCGAACTTGATTCAAGTAACTCTCATCCTTGTTGTTGAAATGTATCCTGTAGATGACTGATGTTGTTTTTTCTGAAAGCTTAATTTCCTAGTGTGACTAACTGCCGTTAAACCATGCCTTCGCCCGAATTAGAGAATTCTGAACCCCTTGAAATCCCTAAGCAATTTCAACCGGGGCGCGAGCGGGCGTAAATTATAACCATGCAATTGCGCGCTTACGCCCTCGGAACATAAGCGTGCAATTGAGAGGATTTCCCAGACTGTCACAAATCAGCATGATTCTTTTATAAAAACCAAGTTGTATATTTAAAAAAAAACATTCTTAAAAGTTGAGTTGCAAGCAAGAATTAACAAAAACAATGCAGGGTTTAGTTTGAGATGAATAAAATTTCATTTCTATAACAATGATCAGGATAAAACCTTCATTCAAAGTGATTTCTAGCAGTTTCTAGGCGTGCATTTTACAGTGGAATATAAAATATCACGTGCGATAAATCACACGCCTTGTTTTTCAAACAAACAAACTAACCCTAACCCTAACGACGATGTACAAAAAAAAATGCAGCCGGGTGACGACGAAATAAATTTTTCACCCACAGCCGGTGGACCAGAAACAAAGTTGTTTTTCAGGTTCGCCTAAGTCATGACAGATTTAAGCTTTAGTTCATATTTTCCATGCAACCATCATCAGGGCATAATTTCAGTTCATTCATTATAGTAGAAATGAATGATGATTTCTCAAGACCCTAGAAAACGAAACAATTAAAAAACATGTCTTTATCCTTTAGAGGACAAATATAAGTACATTTTGTGAAAATTTCAAGTCCCTAGCACTTTCCTATCCGGAATTATCTTGATTCCGATTTAGAGGGATCTCAACCGGGATGAGGACGGGATAGAGGGATCTCTCGAAAACGAAAGTGCCCAATAACTGTTGAACAGTTTGATGTATCAAAAATTTTTTTTCCTACTTTTACATTGCTATAAGGAGATTTTATATACCAAATTTAATCTCCTTATGAGCACTACTTAAGGAGATACAAGGGATATTAGCCAAAATAATCCCAATTTTACAAAAGTTCCAATGAAAGATCACTGTGTTATAGGTTTGCCAAAAAAAAACCCTTGTCAAAATATTTTCATCTTCATTAAGTTACAGTCAATAGACCTGCCAACTTAAGATGTTCATTTTGCACGAGATAAAAATGTTGAAGCAAAATCCGAAATTTTAGCCTAGTTTTCTGATTTTTTCAAAAATCTCGAAAATCCAGGAAACTTTTTTGTAAAAATTGGAAAAATCAGGGAAACTTTTTTCCAAAAAATGGGGTACAGTATACTTTAGGCGTACAAACTTTCGCGAGCAGAAACTTTCGCGAGGACGAAAAATCGCAAAATTCACGACATTTACTTTCGCGAATTTAACGGAAAAATATATTTCGCGAGCATAAACTTTCGCGAATCAAAACGTAGAATTGAGAATTTTCACATGAAAAAATGGCTCAGAGGGACAAATACTTCTTGGATTGGCTTGAAACATTTGTCCTTTGACTTATTAGTCTTATAGCAGGCTAAAAAGTGCCATAAAAGTTACATTTTATTCAAAGTTTGAAGATTTACAAATTATCTATTTTGTCAAAAATTTTTCGCGAGTATAAACTTTCGCGAATGGCCCTTCCTAGAATTTTTAAATGTACTTACTTTCGCGAAAAGGGCCAAAATTCGCGAAAATCGCGAAAGTTTCTGCTCGCAAAAGTTTGTACGCCTAAAGTATATGAGAAATGAAACTTTTTCAGAAATTGCTTGAGACAGTGTGGAAATGCCTGAGTCTCACGCTCAATGAATGAGTTGACACTTCTGAGCCAATATGGCAATTTCAAAATTTTTGCTGTCAAAGGATAGCCTATATATAACCCAAAGGGTCCCTAAAAACCAAATTGTCAAAAAATCTCAAAGGAAAGTGGTTTAAGAATTTTAGCGAAAGACTAGCACTACCACAATAACTTCATAAATTGGGGATTTTAGCACCAAAAGCAGAGTTATCTTAGGAAACATGAAAATTTCTTTGAAATCGTTTAATATTATATTTCTTTACTTAGTGCTAATGGTCGGAGAATAAGATACCTTTTTCATCAATAAGGGATTGCGGCCTTAGAGAAATCGCTATCATTCCCATCTTTAATGAAGGATGACAGATGTTTAAATGAGGGATCTTGACATTAGACCAACTTACTACAGACCTTTTACTTAGGCAGACCAGACAGTCTATTGAATAACAAATTACTACACCCTGGGCCAGTAAAAAAAATGGTATAAATTCTTTTGTTTCTACACTTCAGCTAATACATGTAGAAATATCTTGAAATCTGGATTTCCTTATTTGACACCATTGTTTGACTCTTTGTTATAGAAATCATAAAGTATTTTTTAAGTGATGGGTACTTTAAAGGAAAAGGAGTGTCTCCAACGATCAAGAGCTGCATGTTTAGAAAATATTCGAAATCTAAATGTATGGGGCAGTGGATTACATGACATTTCTATTGTGCAGCAGCTGGTTAACTTGGAAGTATTAAATTTAAGTGTCAACAATGTTTACACACTTCAAAATTTATCTCATTGTCCAAGAATCAAGGAAATTTATTTGCGAAAAAATAAAATAAGTGATTTAAAGGAGATCAAATTTCTTAGAAATTTGCCAAATCTGCAAGTGTTATGGATTGCTGATAACCCTTGCAGCGAGACAAATGAAACCTATAGATACACTGTTTTAAAAAATTTACCAAATCTCATAAAACTCGATAGTTCTGTTGTAACCAAGGAAGATCGAGAACTTGCACAAGAAAGAGGCATACTTTATGAAAATGATATTGAGTTACCTTGTTTTGATGGACTAGAACTTGATAAAACACTAACCACTGAAGCACTTCGCTCATTTTTCAAGAATCAGAAGTCGGTGAATGAAGATATTCCTAACGAAGAATATGAAAAAGTTGAAGTTGCTGAAATTACACTACCCCCTGATGAGGAGCTGCCCAAAGATAATAATCCTTCTGAAAACAACAATAATATTGAAAACATTTCAGGATCACCTCTTGTTGAAGACAGCTTGAAGGAGGTCTTACCGGCTCAAGAAGAAAAAGATCTTCAGAATACTTCAACCATTGAAAATGAAGCCTCCTCTACCACTGAATCGTCTCTTCCAAGAAGCTTGTCTCATAAATCGAATACATTGGCAGCAGTGTTATTGCTTATTGATGACTTGAATGAAGATGAACTGGAAGAAGTACAATCTGTAACCAAACAAATGCTTGACGCAAAATCATCTAAAGTTACAGAGTCAATTTTGGTAGATTAATAATATATCACACAAGCAGACACAAGTATAACTGTTGATTAAAATGAACTTGACAAAAATCAACCCACATTCTTCATATCATGGCTGGTTTCAATTAGAGGGGGTATTCACCACAAAATTTTCGGTTCATGTTCATAATTCTGCTGGTCTAGCTGCATTTGTGTAATAAGGTTTATCCTACTAGTGTTTTTCTAAAGTCTGTCTCAAAATAATATACAGCTGAGACAAAAATGGCTGTAACTTTTGATAGAATTTGAATCAAGTTGCGATTTTGTGCTCGTTAAAAAGATATTTGTGAGGGGAATATTATCAAGTAAAAAATTTGGAAGAAAAAAGAAAAAGAAAATGAAAAATGAAGAAGAAAAAAATCAACTTCTTGTAGAAATGTGGTATAATTACCATTTTCACAGGAGCAGCATTTTGTTTTGAAAAGATCTTTAATACCCTTTCTGCAGCTATTAAAACCTATAACTACCATATCTCATTCTATCATCAAATATATATATAATATATATTATTCATTTAGATCAGTGTAAACTTTATACCCTAAAATAATTTTTTTATATAAGTTGTTTTTAAAACCTTGATTATAATGTTAAAATTGTATGTAAATATTTCGATTAATAAATTAAAAATTTATTTTTATTTGATTTTGACCCTTCAAATATAAGGCTTTGTCCCTGTTTCATAGATTCAAAGTTAAATGTTAAAAATGGAAACACAAGCATGAATTATTTTCCAAAATTTATAGCTATCTCCTCCTCTATTACATTTATTAGCTTTATGATGGTTTTTAAAAATAATTCCCTAATTGGTCAAATTTAAAAATTCATTTTCAAATTTCAATATTTATTAGATTATAATAAAAAAATAGCTGTCAATGAAAAATATAATACAAGATAATTGTACAAAAGATTGAACTTTAATCATCAAAGCTGATGGAGAACAATTCGATTGGTCAATATAGATCACATGATCCACCAAAGAACTTTGCAGTCAGGTACGATTACCATATGAAATTCCTCCTTATTCGCATTCCACCTCTTTACATTCTCTTTGATAATTTTGATTTTAATCACTTTTGACTATCTCAAAACCCTTTTATTAATCAGGGAAACTCAGATGAGTGCATTTATAAAACGAAATAAAACTGCTTCTGCTTCTACCATTTCTCATTATTATGAGAAGAGTTGCTCAACTTTTGTTATAAAACTGCTCTTTTAATTTAGAGCAGCAACGCTCAACAGATACTCTATGAGGAGAAGATAAAAACTTTCAAAGTACTATTTCTCATGTACACAAATTTACAAAATGCAACTAACACGAGAAGAAACCTATTCATATTAAATTCTTTGCTTATGATTTTGTACAAAAACATTAAACAGCAAACTTACAAAATGCAACTAATATAAGAAAACTCCTATTCATTTTCAATTCTTTGCTTATGATTTTGTAGGGTTACTTTTTGGAAGGTGAAACCAGGGAGTGTAATTCCAACGAATCGATATCAACAAAACATCGAGCTTGCAGAAGAAGCACATGAATTGGTTGACCAATATAATAAGGTTTGTTGTCGTTGCAATCTCAAAAAATTAGACAATTTGATACTTTTGTCACAAGTTTTGAAAAGAAAGAAAAGGTATTATCGCATTGATAATTTCACATGACACTTCTACTGCAAAAACTTTGGAAAATATGATACATGGAAAAATCAAAATATAGTAACCACATCCTTTTTTATCGTTCAGCATATCAGAGTATCCATGTAATAATTTTAGGTACTAGATATCATTACCCCCTGATAAATCTGGATAAATTGGGGCTCTTAGACCCCTTCCATGTGGACTGTGGTGAAAATATTATGATGATAATCGAAATACCATTTTATGATTTCCAGGTTCGTTGTTGTGTCCTCAAAGAATTAGGCAATTGATGCTTTTATGTTTGAGTTTTAAGTTTGAAAAAAAAAGAAAAGGTATTTTCGAATTGATACTTTCCACATCTTTGATGGCTGTTCTATTACCAAATACTCCAGATAATACAGGATAATATGATTTATTCTGGCTGTTATGTAAAGTATGCTTTTTGAATGCAACAAACCGCTATAAGTTTCATTTTCAAGATATTGTGGGGTCGAATGACATGACATAAAAGCTTTCTATCTTTCTTTCTGTATCTGTCAGAGCATCAAAGCAATAATTTTAAATACTTGTTATCTTATTGGCCAAAACTTAGACCGGTCTTAATTTTAGTTGGCCCAAATTTTAGTCGGCCCTAATTTTAGTCACCAAGTCAAAATTTAGTCACTTAGGGCCGACTAAGTTTTGGCCGATAAGGTAGATAAACTTGAGCTATAAGACCCCTTCCCATGTTGTGATGAAAAGATTGAGTAAATAATCTAAATACCATTTTGTGATTTCCAAAGGAGGAGGAGAAAGAAGAGATTATGATCCACTGGCAAGAGAAATTGTTCAGCTCCAGAGAATTCGATCATTACAATGATCCGTTGAATTGTATCAGTGCTCTGGAGAAGAAATATCATGACGATATCCAATACATTAAAAGGTTTATTAGAGACAAGTAGTAAATCAATGACTATGAATGAATTTAAAGTCATTAAAAGAAACAATTAAAAAGGAAAAACATTCGAATGTTCGATTTGTGTGAACGTTTTATGTGAATTTCTCTACAATATACCGGGTGGGCCACAAAAAAGTTTCTCTCTTTTAAACTAATTTTCTCGAAATCTAAAAGTTTTAAAAGAACCGTTCCTATTTCATTAGAAAGAAGAAAAATAAACTTAAATTTTGATGGGTCATTTATTGAATTCGATTCATTAGATCAAAAGTTATGCTCAATTGAATAAAAAAAGTTACTTTCGGAAAATGCTCAAAAACGTTAAAAATCGACTTATCAAATTAAACAGAAGCATAATTATATGATATATCAGTATTTTCGTTTCAGTCATTAAAATGATAATTAGCTGTCAAAAATGCCTTTTTGTTATTTAAAAGAAGGTTGAATTTCAATGAAAGGAAAGAAATTCGTCGAAAAAGGCCAAATAATCTGGTAAAATTCATAAAAATACATTAAATATGGGTTTCGAGGTAGATCCAGCCTTACATAGACTTTATCCAGTCTAGAACCAAAAATCTGAGGAAAGCTAAATTAAATTGATTTTGATGAAGATTTTAAATCCTTTCGACCCTTCAGTTTCAAAATTTATGTGTTTTTTACTGAAAAATGCTCTTAATCATGTAAAGTCTATTGCGATTGCTAGTTTTTTAATAAAAATTTTGATAGGTCGATTTTTAACGTTTTCGGGCACTTTCTGAAAGTAACTTTTTTATTCAATTGAGCATAACTTTTGATCTAATAAACCGAATTTATCAAATGACCCATCAAAATTTAAGTTTATCTTTTTTCTTTCCAATGGAATAAGAATCATTCTTGTAAAATTTTTCGATTTCGAGAAAATCAGTTTCAAAGAGAGAAACTTTTTTGTGGCGCACCCGGTAGAAAACTTGAAATTTTTGTTTTTGTCTTTGGGTATATAATAAAACATTTACGGTTTACGTTGATTATTGGATCTATTATAACCCTCGATGATGAATATTACATCACCTGGGGTTAATAAATCTTAATAACCAACTTTTACCTATTTAATATCTGCTTAATATTCTCTATCCTTTCATTCATCATATACTGCTTAAGGTTTAATTAAATTGATTGGAATCTTTTATAAATGGATTGG
Organism: Clytia hemisphaerica; assembly: GCF_902728285.1. Lineage (NCBI taxonomy): Eukaryota > Metazoa > Cnidaria > Hydrozoa > Leptothecata > Clytiidae > Clytia > Clytia hemisphaerica. The sequence goes on from NW_027104060.1 coordinate 739,002, forward strand.
TTTTCATGTTCCTTGTTTTTAATATTGAATGAAAATATTTCAAGTATTTTAGAATTTTGTAAGTTTTCATACACCGGCTTCTCACAGACCCGGTGGTAGGATTTTTAGCCAGTGAGGGTAAAAATAATTGACAAAAACTCGATGGGGAGATTGATATTACTATGTTTTTATGGTCGGGAATTTGAATTCCAGTGTTTAGCCAACAAATTCAGTATGGATGAAAAAAAGAGCACATATTTTTGAGCGAGAATATGTTTATTTGATTATTTTCGAGAGAGACAAAAATAGGAGTATGATTTTTCACTAGGGACGATATTTTTGCCAATTATTTTAGTGAGACGGGATCCGACCAGGTCTGTGTGAAAGGGTGTTTTCATTTCAAGCATACTTTGTCTCTACTACTACTTACTAGATTGTATTATTCTATTGGTCATTTTTCTCCATAGTTCACAAGGGGATCGTCCAAACCAACGAATCTTCACCTACATTGATTCAGATACGGCAGCCATGTTGCACGAATTCAGTCAAGTCACCTTATCAGAAAGTGAACATCAGAACGTCTTGATGGATAAAATGTCACAAAACAGATACACAGGTTCCTTCAAACCTCAAGCAAAGCTAAATCAAGCAGGTATGATTATGTATCTTCAATACCCTGCAATTGTGGTACATTTTTAATAATATCACTTCATGGATTTGATTTTACAACAAGCTTTCATTTTAAGTACGGTTATTGTTTTTGATTCCATTTACACCTTTTTAGACTTTCTAAATCATCATTTCAGGCTTATATCTAGTCACGATTTGGTTATTGCTTACTTACTGCACGATTTGACGCCCGTTGTTCCCAGCAGCTGAGGTTGACGCCTTCCTACGATGCTCGTACGCAAGGCTGACCTATCATGATCAGTCATGTCGACAGTTTTATTAATTAATTTGAGGTCGTCTTATGTCTTTAGACGCAATATAGAATCCACAGAAAGTCTTCAAGAGAAAAAAAAACAATGACTGCTCAAAATGATGTAATGAACCATTATCTAGACTATGCTCGCTTAATTTAATGGTACAAATTTTGTGCCCAATTTTGAATAAATTTTACCCAATTACTCAAACTCTATTTCCCTTTATTTAATTCATAACAGGTCTACGTAGAAGGAACATCGTCACCAATGATCCAACACAAGCTATGAAGTCCAACAGAATCATCTCAACACCGGTCAAAGTAATGAAGTTTATGGTGGATGTGGGTTCAACCAACTCCAATGGTGTCAGAATCGAAGATGAACGAGTCATTTGTACTGTCAAAGTGAGTAAACAATCTTTTGAATATCTTATTCATATAGGGAAAAACTCTTGACAAAGAGGCATTTAGCATCGATATATTGTTAGGACGTCTGGTGCCTTGAGTGTAATCTAAACATTCGAATAGCTCTTTTTTATTGACGTTTCTTTTAAATCACTTCAATACAAATCCTTGTCTTGTCTCGCATTTTACACCATTTTGATACCATCGTCCAAAAGAATTTTCCTTGTATTTTCGGTACCACTGACCGCTTTGCTAGGGGTAGATAGCACATAATATCCTATATAAAACATTACAGGCTTTTTATTAGAATATCTTCTATAAGAATATCAGGGTGAAACTCGGCCAAATCGTAAAAATACCCTCTACGGCAAGTTTCACAGATTTTGATAAGAATAGAGTCACCATCAATTGTGGCAATTTCTTAAGCATACTTGACCCTCATCCAAAGTACAATATTGCTATAAAAATGCGTGTAGTGTTTCATATAAGATATCTGTGGTTGATAGGCGTATAAGAATTTCAATCCTGTGATTTTTAAAACATCCGAAAGATGAGAACCTTCTTAATCAGATTTTTCTTCTTTTAGATACACTTGTGTTATTGATACATCGTCTAAAAGAATTTTCCTTGCATTTTTGTTCCCACTGACCGCACTGCTATGGGTTGATAGGCGTTTAAGAATTTCAATCCCGTTGTGATTTTTAAGACATGTGAAAGACGTGAACCTTGTTAATCAGATTTTCTTCTTTTAGATCAATGCCAACGGCTTAATAGTCATTCAACCTGATATTGAAATGGATGAGATTTATACCCTGGAAACCTATCACGAGACACGAAGCGTGTACCGCTACCAAATCGAACACGCGTCGGACGAAATGTCGAAAGATGAAAAGCAACAAGAATCTAAGCTATTCAGTGAACTCTATAACAGGCATGCGCAATTAATGGCTTCGCAAATTGGGACAGATATGGCATTATTACCGAAAAGGAACGACCTCTTTGTTTACAATTTTTGTGAGATAGTATTAGGGAGAGATTTTGAATACGACAGCTTGTATGTTGTATATACACTTGATTTACCGGACGGCTGGTATACTAACGATTATGAAAGTTTGACTGGTGTCACTCATCGATGCTCTATGAACAAGGTAAACTCATCGAGAGATCGCAGATTTTAAATTACAGTTTAATCTCTATAACTCGAACCTGCACGGGGAACACAAATTTGGAGTTTTGGAGTATGGTTTATAAGGCACTTTTAACTGAAAGGGCAATAAAACTTGTTCGAGTTAAGGATACATTCGAGTTGTAGAGGTTCGAGTTAAAGAGAGACTTTACTGTAATATATTTCTATAAAAGTCAAACTCTGTACAATATTTTAACGGCGTGAGCTTTAGAAGATCATCTTCAGATTTGGCTGATTTTCTTTACGGACACAAAGTAATGAAACAGAGTGAATAATGAGAGCTATAAGGATTTTTTTGGAACTGCGATATTATGACTATCTGAATATTTCATTTTATGGCCCATGAAACACTATGTCAATACACGTTATTGAAGTTATTAAAGCTTTTTCATTATTATTTTTTAAGTCTTCCCTAACATATGCAATTGCGATAAAAAAAGTGCCAAATTCTTCAAATTCAAACTTCCAAATTTCCATATAGTTTTCTCTTCACAAAAATCAGTTAAGGTGAGTTTTGGGTAACTCCATTTGTATTGCTTGTTCTTTACTGAAGTATAAATGGGTGAAAAAGAAATCGAGTAAATATCAATGATTAATTTTACTTACAGAACAAAATGGCGAATTTTAGTTACCCATTTCAATTCCAACTTCAATACACATGGCCAGAAGAAAATCCATGTGAATTCATCAAATGGCCGACCCTCTTCTTCGAAGTTTACTCTCTGGACTCATGGCAACGCCATCGCATCGAAGGTTATGGTTATTGCCAATTGCCAGATATCGCTGGATCAACATGTTTCGAATTGGATCTGTGGAGACCGAAGGGTGATTCAAGAAACGATGAGATTCGTAGATTCTTTATAGGAGGTAGGCTTTTTTATTTTGGTTATGGTAAATTATTTAGATAGAGTCGATATTTTACGGCGTGAATAGCTAGTAATATAGGACTTTTAGACAGTCTTTCGATTGTTTTCACGGGGTTCACGGCCAGCCAACTCGGCTATCTATGAACGGAACATTGGAGTTAGGATTCGAACTGTGAACCCCTGGGTTGAAACGATGATCGCTCCTTAAATCGATACGATTTACACTCCCTATCTCGATTTCGAGAGAGCCCCTGGTTCGGGGGAAGTTCCTGAAAGTCAAGCCGAAAGTCATTCCACGGTTTTGAACTTTCCCTATCTCGAAATAGACATATATGGTCCCTAAAATGACTTTACAAGCTAACTTATTTTTCCGGTCTCGAACTTCCTGAATGAAGTCAATTATGATTTTTTTGTCTTTTATGTGGTTCGCTTAAGGACGAAACATTGAAAACCTACTGAAATTTGGTCAAGGGCTACTTAGACTACACAATATATTGATGAACAATATTGGGCAATATAGTAATGCACCAAGTAAACAACATGTGCTCTATTATAAAAAAGGAATTTTCTTTCTTTAAAAACCCCCCTATATTGTTGGAATATTGCAAATCGAGCTGACAATATATTGGGGATACCTTATCAATATATTGCTGGCACTCAGCAATATATCGTCAATATATTGCCAATATATTGCCTAACATTATATTGCGTAGTGTTAGTGTATGTAGCCCTTAAGATACTCTAATTCATCTTACTCGTAGTTTCTAGAGGGGTCAAGACCCCCCTTAGGTAAGAGGACCTCCCCTTAAGTGCTAACCCCCCTTAGGAAATTCATCTAAAATTTCACACCCCCCTTTAGAAAATCAGTATAAATGAAACGATTGTACAAGAGTCATAATTCAAGGAAGATCCCCCCCCTTATCTAAGAAGACCCCCCTTAGGTAAGAAGACCCCCCTTAACTGGCAACCCCCCTTAGGAAAGTCAAACTTTTAACACCCCCTTGCTTTTGGTAGAAACTATGTTACTATTATTTGTTTACCATGTTTCTACAGGGACACCGGAACTAGAAGACACATCGTACATCAAAGACTTACATGGTACGGATGAGAAAGTCAGCAAGTTCTTCTTCAAGACTGTTTCCACTGGAACTCTGGTCCTCAGAATAAACACAGCTCTACAATCAAAGTAAGTTAATGGGCTTTTTCAAGACAGTTTCCACTGGAACTCTGGTCCTCAGAATGAACACAGCTCTACAATCAAAGTAAGTTAATGGGCTTTTTCAAGACAGTTTCCACTGGAACTCTGGTCCTCAGAATGAACACAGCTCTACAATCAAAGTAAGTTAATGGGCTTTTTCAAGACAGTTTCCACTGGAACTCTGGTCCTCAGAATGAACACAGCTCTACAATCAAAGTAAGTTAATGGGCTTTTTCAGAAAAACAATTTACCCTCACTGTTGAGGATATTGATTTTTCGAAGTATCGAACCCCCTGGATATCCTACTTTATTAGTAAAGACCCTCTGGATATCCACTCTTAAAAATATGCTCAACCCCCTGGATATAAAAATGCTTACCCCTGGATATCGTAATTTTTACTTGAAAAGAAACTTTACCCCCTGGATATCCGCTCCCTTGTAGATATTTAACCCCCCTGGATATCCGATATCCTCGACAGGGGGGGGGGCACGGACTATTTCTGGTAAAGCCCAATTATATCATGTTACTATACAAAAATAATTTCATACAAGTCTTCAACTGTTCTTAACTTTTTTGAGTTCTTAAAATGTTCTTACTTTTGAAATTTTGTTAGTAATTGTGCGATTTTCTTAGAAATTAGATGTCCGTGAAGCCTTTTAAAATGTTCTTTACTTGATCTTAATATCTTGGTCATTGAAACCATTGAGCCTCGAAGGGGCTGGAGAGGAATCTATAACGTTTCTAACAAAAGAGTAAAAGAAGCCTTAACCCTTTAAGACTTTGCGTCCCCGATGAGTGTCCCCAGGGCAAAAAAGCAAAAAAAGTTGATGTCGTCCAATTCTAATGAAATTACGAATATAACACAATCAAATGGTGTAGAATTGAATGGCAATATTGTTTTTTGTGTATTTGGGTCTTTTAAAGGGTAAAATTGGGGGTTTTGGGCCCAATTCTGGGCTTTTTGGGCAAAAAATGACCCAAAAATGAAGTTTCTCCAATTTCGATGAAACTTTCCAGTTGTATCCAATTTTACATGTAGAACACGAATATGAAACTTAAAATTCTTCAAAAGTCCTGAAATACCCTCAAAAAATAAATCTAGCCCTTTCTTTGATTTTAAGCGGCACATTTTTTCAAAATCCGGCGATGGATTTTACTTTCAATCTGGAGTTTTGTGAAAACCATGCGGGTCACATGTTTTAAATGGGTGGCTTCGTTCCTTATCCAAGAGTTTCAAATCTAGCCCTCTTGAAATAATTATCGAAGCCTTATGTTTTTTACATATGTTTTTCTTACAAAAGAAACGTGTAGAATTGGGGAAAATTCTAGTCGGGAAGTTTCTTTTCTCGAGTTAGAAAAGTGATAGCTGGGGACTAAAATTAAATTAAAACTAAATTACCGGCTATTGAAAGAGAAGAACATTAATCAAGAGTACGCTTTTGAAAGTTACAGTAATATTGAATGTAAATATGTAACACGTATAATCAAATATACTACATACATTACGTTTACAACATAATTATACTCATTTCACGAGAGGAAATCGGTTTTTGGTTACCGTTAAAAGAGTCTTTCGAGGTGTGGCAAAATGGTTACCGCTCACACCTACCAGTTACATATTTTCCAAGGAACATTGGGCTTTTCCAGAAAGAAACCATATACCCCCTGTTGAGAACATCAATTTCCGTTCCAAGGGGGTAAGGTTTGGTATGTAGCGGAATTCAATAGGGATATGCAAAAATCTGTCAAAATAACAGCAATTCAATGAGAGGTAACTTTTTCAATCCTACTAAAAACTCAGAATTCCAGAAGGTTCAAACGTAAAAATTTCCTATAATTCCAAGAGGGTTACATTATTTCCAGCTACAAAAGTTTGCACCTCAATAGGTGGTATACAGTTTTTTCCTGGAATTTTAAAAAGATCTTCTTTTGATTTCTTGTGATTTTCATGACAGACTTCTGATTAAGTCGAATGTCTGACGAAAAATGTCGAATTCATCTTCGCCACTTTTCATGTTAACCTCTACTATGTTGTCTTTTCGGAGCCATTTCTTTGAAAGGGCACAAAGAGGATAATGCGGTTGCAAATTACACGTTGGAAATGATATACAGAGCACTATTATTTTCGTCTTTTTGCGTTTTTGGAGATGCTCAAGTTCATCTGACACGTGTTTTTCTATACCTCCATTTGTGGGAAATGTCCTGCAAACGTAGAATGGAAAGGATTGGAGCGGGATATCATCCTGGTTTGAATACAACAGTATCTGTTCAACTTTGTCGTTCGATTCTGGGAGATTGTCCAGTAGATTGGAAAGCTGGACTGGATCATTAAAAGTACCTTGCATCTCTAAGCCCGTAACATCCATGAAATCGTACGCAAAAAGACTTTGATAATTTCTATCTGTTATTCTTCTTAAAGAATTATGTGTTTTCGAATACACCCAGATTAAGGTGCATTTTTCTCTTAACAAAGCCTTGACGAGTAGGTAAAATTCCTCTTCGATATTTTCAATAATAGTTTGACCCGTGTATTCGGAGGTCATTTTTGAATCAAGTGGTGCAACAGTCATGATTATAGTGACATTTTTAATTCGAAGACAATAAGGTGATAGACTTTCTCCTTCAATACCACCAGACTGAGGATCTGATCCATCCACCAAACATAATGTAAACATTGCTAATATCGTTAACGAAAATTCCAACTTCCCTGCCATTTTCTCTAAAAAGATAAAATTATTCGAATTAGTAAACCTCGACGAATGTGATGTTGGTGTTGGGGGCGTTAACACGTTCACTGCCGAGCTATTTCCAAAAATCGAAAAATTGACCTCTTACAATTTTGACAAATCCTTGACTTTCAAAGGCTCCTGTGGCCTTAATAATGCTTCAAACATCATAAATTGATTGGTGTTCATTGGATGCAGAATTTTACGTAGATTTCGAAAATGCAATAAAAAAGCAGGCAAAAATATCTATATCAAAAGTTATTGGGCTTTAAAGTTACCCCGGTATTTTGACCTCCTTACTACGAGTGTAGTTGGCAGCGAATGGGTTAACTCTCCTTTTTGAGAATCCTTGCCCATTGTGGATTCATGGTAAAATATGTCTTAAGTTTCTTGTATCCAGCCTTTCTAAACATCTTGTCAAATTCTAATTTTTTGATCAAGTTGACGTGATACTACCTGATAGGAATTCTTTTTACTTTTGTTAAGGCCGGTCTACACTTGCACGCGCTGCGATCGCACCTTTTTGCTTGGATAAAAGATTACGTCATAAAAATGTAGCGCGTGCTCGGAAAAAAAGTTGAATACATTTCAACTTTTTTCAACCGTTACCTCAGATCGCGCCAATGGAATTGTTTCATTTTTCTTTTGACCAATAGCGTGGAAGCTTTGCTCGAAAAAGTGCGATCCCAGCGCTTTCAAGTGGAGACCGGCCTTTAGGCTGATCGAAACTAAAACTTTTAAAAGACAACATACTCGCTCATAATCGCTTGGTAACTCTCAAGTGTTCTTATTTGAAGACAAATATTTTCCATGGATAACGAAAAAATTATAATAGGTTATAGTTGTGACTCATCATATATGTGTAAATCTATTCAATGTGAATGGTCTATGATGATTTTCCATTGACTGAATGCTGGTAGCTAGAGAAATTCTTTTCATGGTCTTTTCCTGCGTAAGCACGTTGGACTTGTGATGTTTTCCCAAAATATTTTTACTGTCACAAATATACTCTGAAAAAGGTTTCTCTGAAAAAAAAAGAGCGAACAGCAATTCTAATGGATGAAAGCAACAATAGTTTTATGTCGTGCACATTTTTCATTAGAACAAATTAGATAAGAAGATTCGATGCCCAAATTGTTAAGATCAAGTTAAGAACTTTTTAATAAAAATACCCAATTTATTTAAGGAAATTGCACAAATATAACCACAAAATTGTGCAAATAAAAAATGCTAGGCTTAATACTCAAAAAGTTAAGAACATCTGCAGGCTTTAAAAATTTGGATATTCTTATAATAAAGGCGTACCATAAGTTGACTCTTTCCTTCGTGAAAATCACGATTTGAACCTCAATGTGTCGATTGCTTCCCGAAAAAAGGGACTTCTGGGTAAAGTTTTTATAATAAAGGCGTACCATAAGTTGACTCTTTCCTTCGTGAAAATCAGGATTTGAACCTCAATGTGTCGATTGCTTCCCGAAAAAGGGGCTTCTGGGGAAAGTTTAGTCTTTTATGTTAAATTTACGAATAATGGGTCGTATGGACTCAAAATGTAAATTTTTTAATCATATTTACCCTAAAAGATGAGAAAGTACCGAATATACAAAATGCTTGAAATTATTTTTTTTCGAAGAAATCGCACTTCTCTGTCTAGACCAAATGTAAGGCGCCAGAATTATTAACTTTCCTAAAGATGAGAAACTACCGAAAACCTCCTCCCCCCCCCCCCCCGAAAGTGCAAAATGCTTAAAAAATATTTTCGAAGAAATCGCGCTGCTCTGTCTAGACCAAATGTAAGGCGCCACAATTATTATCTTCCCTAAAGATGAGAAACTACCGAAAATACAAAATGCTCAAAATTATATTTTTTTTCGAAGAAATCATGCTGCTCTGTCTAGACCAAAATGTAAGGCGCCACCATTATTCTCTTTCATTCGTTTACAGGCTTGACGAGAAGATTTTGAACAGCACAGAACGATTTACGAAATGGAAACGCACTATCAAAAGGACTGGGTAAGGATGACTTATTACTGATCATTTTAAAATTGGTCTTTAGTCGTAAAATATTGATATGTCTCTGGTTTTAACTAATCGAGCACTCTTATAGCCTTGATTTGCCACACTTGTTCTGATTTTGCTCCTGGTTGGACAACTTTGTAGACCACTTTAGAGTTGGTGTTGCACGTTATTATCCACTATTAATGGAACATAATTTTAATATTGATAGGTCTTTAGTCTGAAAGCTAAGGAATTTGAATTCTAAATATCAAACAAAGCAGTCTTGACTTGCATTTACTACTATAGGAATTATCAAAATTTAGCAGTCAGCAAACCCCTTTTTTGATCATTTTAAAATTGGTCTTCAGTCTGAAAGCTAAGGAATTTGAATTCAAAGTAACAAACCAAGAAGTCTGATTGACATTCATGATATCTAAATTTGGCGGATACCAAATAGCTTCCCTTTTTTGCAAACTCTGTAACAAAAAAAAAAATATATCTTCGGTTTCCACTTTAACACTCACAATTAAGCCTAGTTTTAATTTCATCTTCTTTATTTCTTAGTGGGTTTGCGGCAGCAGTGGACTCACTTACTCAAGTATTAGGTAATTTATCTTTTTCCGTTTCATCTTTAATAGTGATTTTATTGAATTTGTTTTCCTTTTTTTACGAGAGGGAGGGGGTATACCCGAATGAAGACTGGTGCTCTGTTTTCAACATACTCAAAATCATCGAACGTTTACTTGTTTTTTATCTGATATTCCGATGGCGGATTGGCGGCCGCCCACGCTAAAGCTCTAAAGGAGCGGGCCAATTTCCCATGGCGTAAACCTATAAATATTTCGGTTGGACCCGCCAATCCCCGAAAACGAGGGCTGGGTTACCAGACCTCCCGCTGCAAAATTCTTGACGCGGTCTAGCGAGCACCTCACTAAAAACCGGGATTTTTCATCTCGTTTCTTAGTGAGTTCCACTTTGACGATTTTCGAAAAATAGAAGCCTTTCAACGTTGTTACTAAAAGAGGTAACGAGTGGTAACGAGTGGTAACGAGTGGTAACGAGTGGTAACGATGTGGTAACGAGTGGTAACGAGGTGGTAACGAGGTGGTAACGAGTGGTAACGATGTGGTAACGAGGTAACGAGTGGTAACCAGTTGAAAACGGTGGCCCTAAGTCTCCAAATTTGAATTTCTCGATTCTGGTGGTTTTGCAACAGATGCTGATGGCTCTTGAGGTTCTGCAGCAGGACCTGGCAGATCTGGTGAATGTGCAGTAGGAATTGGAGATTTAGGCGAATGTTATATTGGAGTTGATGGTTCTGGTGAATGTGATGGTAAACTTGGTTGTTTGGGTGAATGAAATGGTGGAATTGATGGTTCTGGTGAATGTGAATCAAAGAATGATGGTTCTGGAGGTTCTGCATTAGGAGTTGGCGATTCTGGGGAATGTGCATCAGGAGTTGGTGATTCTGGTGAATGTGCAGCAGGAGTTATTGGTTCTGGTGAATGCAATGGTGGAGTTGGTGGTTCTGGTGAATGCAATGGTGGAGTTGGTGGTTCTGGTGAATGTACACCAGGAGTTGGTGGTTCTGGTGAATGTACAGCAGGAGTTGGTGGTTCTGGTGAATGTACAGCAGGAGTTGGTGCTTCTGGTGAATGTACAGCAGGAGTTGATGGTTCTGGTGAATAAAATGGTGGAGTTGGTGGTTTTGGTGAATGTGCAGCAGGAGTTGGTGGTTCTGGTGAATGTGCAGCAGGAGTTGGTGGTTCTGTGAATGCAATGGTGGAGTGGTGGTTTGGGGTGGGCAGGAAGTTGGTGGTTCTGGTGAATGGTGGTGGATTTGGTGGTTCTGGTGAATGCATGGTGGAGTTGGTGGTTCTGGTGAATGCAATGGTGGGAGTTCTTGGAGTGGTTCTGGTGAATGTACAGCAGGAGTTGGTGGTTCTGGTTGAAGTCAGGAAGTTGGTGGTTTCTGGTGAATGTACAGCAGGAGTTGATGGTTCTGGTGAATAAAATGGTGGAGTTGGTGGTTTTTGTGAATGTGCAGCAGGAGTTGGTGGTTCTGGTGAATGTGCAGCAGAAGTTGGTGGTTCTGGTGAATGCAATGGTGGAGTTGGTGGTTCTGGTGAATGCAATGGTGGAGTTGGTGGTTCTGGTGAATGTGCAGCAGGAGTTGGTGGTTCTGGTGAATGCAATGGTGGAGTTGGTGGTTCTGGTGAATGCAATGGTGGAGTTGGTGGTTCTGGTGAATGCAATGGTGGAGTTGGTGGTTCTGGTGAATGTACAGCAGGAGTTGGTGGTTCTGGTGAATGTACAGCAGGAGTTGGTGGTGCTGGTGAATGTACAGCAGGAGTTGGTGATTCTGGTGAATGCGCAGCAGGAGTTGGTGGTTCTGGTGAAGGCAATGGTGGAATTGGTGGTTCTGGTGAATGTGCAGCAGGAGTTGGTGGTTCTGGTGAATGTGATAAGGGAGTTGATTGTTCTGGTAAATGTACAGCAGGAGTTGGTGGTGCTGGTGAATTTAATGCTGGCGTTGATGGTTCTGGTGAATGTGATAGTGGCGTTAATCGTTTAGGCGAATACAATGCCGGTGTTGATGGATCTGGTGAATGCAATGGTGGAGTTGGTGGTTCTGGTGAATGTGCATCAGGAGTTGGTGATTCTGTTGAATGTGCATCAGGAGTTGGTGGTTCTGGTGAATGCAATGGTGGAGTTGGTGGTTCTGGTGAATGTGCAGCAGGAGTTGGTGGTTCTGGTGAATGTGCAGTAGGAGTTGGTGGTTCTGGTGAATGCAATGGTGGAGTTGGTGGTTCTGGTGAATGTACACCAGGAGTTGGTGGTTCTGGTGAATGTGCAGCAGGAGTTGGTGGTTCTGATGAATCCAATGGTGGAGTTGTTGATTTTGGTGAATATGCATCAGGAGTCGATTGTTCTGGTGAATGTACAGCAGGAGTTAGTGGTTCTGGTGAATGGGATAGTGGAGTTGATGATTCTGGTGAATATAATGTTGATGTTGATGGATCTGGTGAATGCAATGGTGGGGATGGTCATTCTCGTGAATGCAATGGTGGGGAGGGTGGGGACAGTGAATGTGATGGAGTTGATGATTCTGGTGAATGTGCATTAGGAGTTGATGGATCTGGTGAATGCAATGGTGGAGTTAATGGTTCTGGAGAATGTGATGGTGAAGTTAATGGTTCTGGTAAATGTACATTATTAATTGATGACCTTGAGCTTACTCTTAGGTTCCAAATAAACGCCCCCTTGTTAATTTTCCGAGAATTGTCTGACACTGCATGACCTCTTTGTTATTTTATACACTTTTGTCCATTTGACCGAGAATCTTTCCCATCCCCCACTCTAGTGGAAATATTCCTATTCCCATATTCCTATTCCCATTTGATTGACGTCATTTGGCAAAATGGTCAAACCATTGAAAAATTGGATGCTCTTTCAATCCCAATCCCATTTGAAACATTAAACTTTTTTAGATTCTTTTAAAGCTTTCCTTGGTATTGTTTTTACTTTGATGTTTCTTCTTGTTTCAACATTTTCCTTTTGAGTCATTAGGTGTGTTCATTAAGAGTTCTTTTAGAGGATATGAGAATTTCAAATCGCGGTGACCCAATAATCTTTTGGATAAACTTTTTATTCAGTTTATTTGAAATAATTATTTCATCTCTACCCTGAAAAATGGCTTTTGAATAAAATTTTATGTTTAGTTTACGTGGAAACATGAAAAATATGATTAACTGATAATATGAAATTCTCCGGAATTCAAGTACGATATGATATGGTTAAGTCATTGTTGTTGCTTCCCTACAAAAACTGTTCACGAGGCTATGGCCTTTTTTTATACATATTTATTTTGTTAGGTATTTTATACGATAACATATGGTTTATTTTCTGAAGTTTTCTTAACTACGTTATTTTTAGGGAGAAAAAGTTTCCTCGAATTCTAGCTTTGCAAATTTCGATTTTTATTGATAGAAATTTTCATTTCAAAATTGAATATTGCGGGAATTCTCTCAAAGATATGCTTATATTTTTATATTTTGTTCCAAACGATGAAGAATATTTTGTTTAAAAAGAAACCTGAGAGATATTTTACTTGTGTTAAAATATTTTGTCATTGTATTCAAACATCTAATCAAAACGCTGTAGTTGGTTTAAAGAATGTTGTTGAATTGATGTTAAAAAACGCAACTTCACGCAAAGCATTGAACAGTACTTATAATCGTTATGTAATCGCCATTAGAGCTCATTTAATCTAGATAGTTTCACATTGAGCGATCATTAACTAGCAAAAAAAATATCAGATTCACCATAAATGTATTTTCATTTCATGAATAACATCTCAATAACAATTTATCAGAATATGAACTCCTGCTGCGAATTCACCACAACCATCAACTCCACCATCACATTCACCAGAACCATCAATTCCACCATCCCATTCACCAGAACCATCAACTCCAATATCACATTCATCAGAACCACCAACTCCACCATTGCATTCACCAGATCCATCAACACCGGCATTGTATTCGCCTAAACGATTAACGCCACTATCACATTCACCAGAACCATCAACGCCAGCACTAAATTCACCAGCACCACCAGCTCCTGCTGTACATTTACCAGAACAATCAACTCCCTTATCACATTCACCAGAACCACCAACTCCTGCTGCACATTCACCAGAACCACCAATTCCACCATTGCCTTCACCAGAACCACCAACTCCTGCTGCGCATTCACCAGAATCACCAACTCCTGCTGTACATTCACCAGCACCACCAACTCCTGCTGTACATTCACCAGAAGCACCAACTCCTGCTGTACATTCACCAGAACCACCAACTCCTGCTGTATATTCACCAGAACCACCAACTCCACCATTGCATTCACCAGAACCACCAACTCCACCATTGCATTCACCAGAACCACCAACTCCTGCTGCACATTCACCAGAAACCACCAACTCCACCATTGCATTCACCAGAACCACCAACTCCACCATTGCATTCACCAGAACCACCAACTCCTGCTGCACATTCACCAGAACCACCAACTCCTGCTGCACATTCACAAAAACCACCAACTCCACCATTTTATTCACCAGAACCATCAACTCCTGCTGTACATTCACCAGAACCACCAACTCCTGCTGTACATTCACCAGAACCACCAACTTCTGCTGTACATTCACCAGAACCACCAACTCCTGCTGTACATTCACCAGAACCACTAACTCCACCATTGCATTCACCAGAACCACCAACTCCACCATTGCATTCACCAGAACCACCAACTCCACCATTGCATTCACCAGAACCACCAACTCCTGCTGCACATTCACCAGAACCACCAACTCCACCATTGCATTCACCAGAACCACCAACTCCTGCTGCACATTCACCAGAACCACCAACTCCTGCTGCACATTCACCAAAACCACCAACTCCACCATTTTATTCACCAGAACCATCAACTCCTGCTGTACATTCACCAGAAGCACCAACTCCTGCTGTACATTCACCAGAACCACCAACTCCTGCTGTACATTCACCAGAACTACCAACTCCTGGTGTACATTCACCAGAACCACCAACTCCACCATTGCATTCACCAGAACCACCAACTCCACCATTGCATTCACCAGAACCAATAACTCCTGCTGCACATTCACCAGAATCACCAACTCCTGATGCACATTCCCCAGAATCGCCAACTCCTAATGCAGAACCTCCAGAACCATCAATCTTTGATTCACATTCACCAGAACCATCAATTCCACCATTTCATTCACCCAAACAACCAAGTTTACCATCACATTCACCAGAACCATCAACTCCAATATAACATTCGCCTAAATCTCCAATTCCTACTGCACATTCACCAGATCTGCCAGGTCCTGCTGCAGAACCTCAAGAGCCATCAGCATCTGTTGCAAAACCACCAGAATCGAGAAATTCAAATTTGGAGACTTAGGGCCACCGTTTTCAACTGGTTACCACTCGTTACCTCGTTACCACATCGTTACCACTCGTTACCACCTCGTTACCACCTCGTTACCACTCGTTACCACATCGTTACCACTCGTTACCACTCGTTACCACTCGTTACCACTCGTTACCTCTTTTAGTAACAACGGCCTTTCAAGTGTTTTGACGCAAATTCGATTATTTTGCTACTGCAAGAGCTTCGAAAATTAAAAGTGACGTCAAAAAATCGAATGTTTAGAGCCCGAAAACCCGGGCTCAAAACATTCGAAAAAGTCGCAAAGCGGAATAGACGTTAATTGCGTAAAAAACGCGGGTGACGTCTTGTATAGGCTAGACGCGGTCTTGCAAAATCCCGTAACCTAAACCTTCCAGATGTTGAAAATTTTCCCGACCTTCAGAGCTTTAGCGTGTCGTATGAAAATCTCACCATCTGGGTGCCAGATAAACCTGTTTTAAGATCTGTACACTCTTAAGGTCTACATAAATATCTTTATAAATTATTAGTAGAATGTCTTTGTGTATGTGCTAAATACTTTGCTACAACCCCGAAGAGGCCAGAGAAAATTTCTAAAATGGTTGACTAATCGACGTAATCCTCTAAGAATCCTTGCACCAATTATCTTGTCAGTTAACCTCTTCCGTACATCCCTGTACTTCGCCACTCTTCGTAGCGAGCACCTCACGAAAAACCAGGATTTTCCATCTCGCTTCTTAGCGAGTTTCACTTTGACGATTTTCGAAAAATAGAAGCCTTTCAAGTGCTTTGACGAAGATTCGATTTTTTAGCTACTGCAGGAGCTTCAAAAATTTAAAGTGACGTCAAAAAATCGAATGTTTAGAGTCTGAAAACCCGGGCTCAAAACATTCGAAAATTTCGCAAAGTGAAATAAACGTTAATTGCGTAGAATAAACGCGGTCGACGTCTAGTATAGGATACTCTCTTCGCCGTTAGAAATGGAAGATGATTGAATAAGTTTGCACCATCGTTTCTCAAACCATTCGATCATCACCACAAGCATCAGTAAAATTTCTGCTGCAATAATCCTCTCTTTTCAATTTACTAAAATTATTTAATTTGTTCAGATGCTTTCCATCGAGCAAGAAGAAGAATGCTTTCAGCGAGATCTACACTACCTGTGGTCACGTGATCTACATCCTCCATTCTGATTGGTTCATGGCAAGACTTAGTTGGATCTCATTGGCTGACTCTCAGTGTTTGGAGATCACGTGTCTCGTAAGCCTTATTCTGATTGGCTAATAGCGTGACTGGCTTCAATCTTATTGGCTGACTTCACCCTTTGTTAGTGGAGATGCAGGTTTGCTGTTTAGGAATACCTTTGTCTTATTTTTGGGTGAACTTTCCATGGCATGTGCTTCCGATGTGAAGTAATAGATTTGCAGACATGCTAGTAAGAAATATGAAAATGGTGCAAAATCTTTTAGCATGCACTGCTGAGCTGTTTGGCAACAAATTCATTGTTAGTTATTTGTGGTTGTTGATAAGCTGGTTAGGAGACATGTTCTGTATTCTTATGCGACAGCAAAGAGCACCAAACGTTCTCAAATAGAATACACTTCCAACCCTCACGCAACAAGACTGATTTAAAGACCATTTCACTGTCGAAAGGAATTATGGGTAATTATGACCACCGCACTCTGATAACCACTTTCTGTGAGTGAAAATTGTTGGATGTTATCGCGTCTAACCAACGGAAAGCCATTATGGGGGCGCAATTATTCCTGATTACCCATGATTCATTTCGACTGTGTCCGAGCTTTCACGATTTGAATGACGTCAAAGGGCAATCAGTCAATTCAATGGCTTCTGAAATTTGACGTTGTTCAACCCTTGTAAATTCGGGCCCTGTCCCTTTTATGCATCTTTTGGTGTACAAGATATGTAGGAATAGTTATATAAAGATTTTATAACCACATTCAGCACTGTCTAGTATACCGTAGCCAGAAAAACAAAATTCAGCTTCGGTTTTTTAAATGCACACTTATGTACAGCCAAGTACTTAGGAATAAATTCATGATATGCACCATTGCAATGTCTTCCATGGAGCCAACAGCTGATTGGTTGAAAGTGACGTATTGCTTGATTTTACGTCACTCACAACTAATCAGCTGTTGGGTCCGTGATGTAATGTCTTCCACGGAGCCAACAGCTGATTGGTTGAAAGTGACGTATTGCTTGATTTTACGTCACTTACAACCAATCAGCTGTTGGGTCCGTGGAAAATATTGCAATGGTGCATATCATGAACACACCAAATTTCTATTGTAAATAATACCGTAAACAATGTGTTCAAAACCGAAATATTTATTCAAACAAATTTTCTTCAATTTTATCAGATTTTAAAACTGGTAGTAGTAGGCACAAACTCAAGTTATATCCTTTGATCCCAGTATTTTCGGAAACTATGTCCTGTGAATCGAATATTCACTTTTCAGAAGTGGGGGGACAAGAAATCAGCTAAACTCAATGTTGAGTTGACCCAGGTTTCAACCAGCTGTTTTAGTGTAAAAGTAGTTTTTGATTTAATAATTTACTTACAGATCTTTTTCAGTCAAAGTTCTATATTTTTTATCCTGGAATGTATATATGCATTTGGTGCTGTGAGCATATTTCTGTAATTTCTTCGCAAGAGGACCAAAACAGGGATCGAATATTCCTTAATTTGGGGATTTTTATTATTCAAAATTTCATTGGAAAACAATGTCAATTAATGTGATTATCTGCGCACCTCATCTTCATGAAGAATCTGGAAGAGTAATTAACAGAATTACAAAGCGTCTGTACACTATTCATTGTCATCAAAAATTATTGAAAACCATTTTTTCCACCATTTTCTTTCATCTTCGTTTTACTCACTTTCAGCATTTCATCAAGAAAAAAAGCATTGAAGCGTTGAAAAAAATTTGCGGCCATAAATCAAGCTTTCTGATTGGTCGATAAGGAGAAATCAGGCCTTCTGATTGGCTAATAATGATATATTGCTTTCTTTAGCCGAAACAATGTTTATCGACCAGAGTTTTGTTCAAACCCGTGTTTGCAATGTTCTAACAAATTAATGAATATATAATTAATTTTAAACAATTAATCTAGTCCGTATTTAATTGGAGTTTTTCACCAGATAGATTTGCTTTTCGGTGACACTTATTTTCTACAAATAAAACCCATAGTTCAGGACAATCTCTTTTTGAGCAAACTATGCAGTAGATTTATTGAGGAGTACACTGAACAATTAAACACAATAACATCAATTACAAAGGCTTTCTCCACTATTAAACAAGAAAGAATAATGTACACTAACTTATCAGACGGACCAAGCCAACGGCCAAGGAAAACGTAAGTTCAACGTCTTATTTTCTCGTTCTTCAAGATAGTTTAATGTGTGATTAGTGCGTTTAGTTTAGAGCTATTTGTCAATTACCTTAAAGGAATGGTGGGAATTTAATTTGGTGTTTGCTGAAAAATGTATCCTTAAAATGGCGTAAAAACAGCAAGAAAAAATGCAAAAACACCAAAAAAGAGATCATATTTTCAAAAAGTTTAATTTGGCGGGAATTTAATTTGGTGGATTCTGGCCAAATCCGCCAAATTTTCTTTCCACCAAAATTTCTTCCTTTAAGGTACTCTTTTGTAACACCATTAACGTCCCTTGACGTCCTTTAGAACGGAGAAGCCATGTGATGATCATATTTCTTTTAAGCTAAATGGGCTCACACGTATTTTTATAAGAACATCCAAAAATCTCAACTTTGGAGTCTTAAGCCTAGAAATGTTCTTACAAAATGCCCTTATTTTCACCATTTTGTGAGTACTTTTATGCAATTTCCGAAGATATTGGTTGTTTTAGAGTCCTGAGAGCCTTAAAGTTATCAACTTGCTCTTAACATTTTTGTCTTTGAAGCCTTTCACGTTTGTCTTATAAGAACATAAGAACAAATGGCCACGATGACCAATATATTAAGAACATGTTTTAACATTTTAAGGCTTTGCTAAAACACCTATTTTCTTAGGAAAAAGGATGAAAATACTCACAACATGGTGAAAATAATTTCCAGGCCTAAAACTCAAAAAGTTAAGAAAACCGAAGACTTCAAAGATTTTTGATATTCTTATAAAAAAGCGTGTTTCTTCTTTTTAGTTTGTTCTTATAAAAAACCTGTACTACTGTTATTCAACAACACTTACCACACACACACTTTCTTTTCCCATAGAAAACCATCAAAGAAACAACTAGTATTAATCACACTAACAACCCTTACTGTTTGCGCAGCGATCGCCGTTGCTGTTGTCATAACATTGTATTGTTTCAAGTCTAAACGTCATATCCATGGGAACCCGAAATCCTCAGCTAATGCAGAACTGTACCAAAATGGCGCCGTCGCTACGGATGCAGCCAGCTGCTCAGAATTAGGTAAGATGAAGGGTTCATGTGTTGAAGTAATACTTGGTCTAATCTATTTGTGTAGGAATGTCCCAGGGACAGACACAATGCAGAGTCCTTTGTTCCCCTTTTTGATTGTCAAATTCAAGATCAAAATTTCTCAAAACCACAATATTTGAATGTAATTGGTTCAAAAGTTTACGAATTTTAGCCGCTAAATTTGCGATAAAGTCTGAATTTTCTTACTAAAGCTTTCTTTAGCATGCAACTGCTAGCGCTCTCTTACATTAATGACATTTCTCATATTTTGCTCAACCCAGGTCGTGATATTTTACGGAACGGAACAGCAGTCGATGCCGCAGTTGCCACCGCATTCTGTTTAGGACTATACAGCATGCATTCAACAGGTATTGGAGGCGGTGGCTTAATGATGGTTTATCAGAAGAGCTCCAAAACAATGGAATCGTTTGATTACCGAGAAACTGCTCCTGGTCGATCCACTGTAGATATGTTCAAGAAAGACCCTTCAAAATCTAGCACAGGTAAAAATTGATCGGGCTTGTTTTAAAATGGTGTAATTTTTGAAAATCTTAATAAAATCAATTAAAAAAATTAGCTTTGGGTTTGTGGTTATGAAAATCAAATATATTCGAGAGATGGTGGGTATGGGGGGTTTCTGGCAGCTACGCCGAAGCTCAGATTGTTACCGTAGCTTTAGCTTAATCTAGTCAACGCCAATTCTTCGCAGCAGAAAAATCTTTTATTGTGATATCCCGGTGAAGGCGGCAGGAAGACCCTGGAAATGCATCAGAAATGTTTAGTCGTGAGGTTTAACCACCCTAAGGTATCTTAACTCTTTTTTTCTCTGCAAGGTGGCTTATCAATTGGAATCCCAGGTGAGGTCAAGGGTTTACATGAAGTTTGGCGGAAGTATGGGAAAACCCCTTGGGAGAAGCTCATTCAACCTACTATTGATCTCGCTGAGAATGGTTTTCACATGACTTTACGGATGTATGAAGCTGCAGAAAGTATGAGACACAGGTTAAAGAAAGATGAAGGGTTCAAGTACGTCAAATTTTCATGTTAAAGGTTTTGTTTTTAAATAAGGGTGATATTGTTTGCTTACTCAATTCTAATTCACAAGCTTTTTAACATTGGATTGACACGGATGTGAAGCAAGATTAGTCAGAAAGAGGAAAAAATAAACATGAGACAAACATCTTTTTGCTTATATCAGCATAATCTAGCAATAGGCAGACACTTTCCTGGTATGAAATATGTGTCTCATATGACACGGGAACACTTAGGTAAAGATAAAACCTTTAAAAATTTCTCATTTAGTGGAATAATTCAAAAATCGGATATCTTGATTTTTTTACTGGTTCAAATAAATTTCTCTTTTCTTTACATAGGAAACTTCTGTTCGAAAACGGTGCTGTCTTAGAGCTAGGATCCACAATTATCGACAAAGCACTAGCCGCTACTCTCCGAAAAATAGCCGATGAGCCAAATGATTTTTACAACGGATCACTAGCCGAAAGTATTGTTCAAGATATCCAGGCTAAAGGTGGGATTGTCACTTTAGATGACTTCGCGAATTATAAAGTAGTGAATCGCAAAATCATGGAAACAGATCTTGGTGATTATACAATGCATGCTATGCCGAGTCCTACTGGTGGCCCTATCGTCAGTTTTATCATGAATGTTATTAAAGGTAGGTTATGTCGTATATTTGACTCTCTCTAATTTGATTTTCAAGGGAATTGGATTTTCATCGAATAATAGTAGAGCGTCGTTTATGAGAGTTTCTTGTTTCGTTGACTTTAAAAGTTATCGAATAATGAAACATATCAAATAGTGGCACGTCGAATTAGAGAGCGTCAACTGCTCTCCATTGTTCCTAGCATTAAACTCTTTCTTCAGATGAAGGCCTGAAAGCATTTATTGTCTATAGTGTAGACGACTTTGTCAAAAATATTGCGTCATTTCTATTATTATTTTTTTAAATATTTGGGAATTCAATACCAGTACTCTGATATACGAGTGAGCGAAGATACTCATGAAATTGTGTGAAATTTTGAAACTCTGATCAAAAGGATTTTTCTTAGCCGGGATTCAGAAACTACCTCTAGAACCTATACAAGGCTCGGTGGGCGAGTACAATGATTTTGAGGAAACTTTTCATTTTAGGTTATGGCTTCTCTTCTGAAGATTTATCAAGCACTCCGAAGGAGATTAAAACATATCATCGGATATTGGAAGCAATGAAGTTCGCCTTTGCTGAAAAAACGAGAGAGGGTGATCCAGACTTCCAAGACAAAATGGATGTGCAAAAGGTAGAACTCATCTCTCATGTCTTAACGGTTCTTTTTACGCTGAAATATTATTGTTACCAGTCTCCTAAAAAGCTGACCGCGTCCCTAAGGGTTGATGGGCGTATTGGCGTTAATTTTAGGCATACGGCAAATTTACGGCAAGCAAAAGAGGGCGTAAAAAGAGCCTAATAAGCAGTTAGAAGGGCTTCATTGCTAACCGTCCTACCTTAAGGGTACCCAGTCACGCGGGATTGACGTTCGCTTGCTTTTTTTATTAAAATCAGTACCCGCGAATTAACAAATTTGGGTATTTGTCATTAACAAAGTTTAAAAAATCCTTAGGAAAATGAACGAAATTTGTCCATGATATGGCAAAACCGCGAATATTAATTCGATGAAATCTGATCTTTTCGATCTTTTCTTCGAACGCTAAAAATGAGTTCCCGCTAAAATGAGTTCCCTAAAGGTATGTCTTTGACACGTGTGTTGCTCAAACTTTTCTCACCAATTTTATTGGGAGTTTCAAATCTAATACTTGTACAAAGCTCCAAGGGAAAGAAAGCTTTCGAAATTCCAAAGCTTCCGTGACTAAGTTTTTAAAAAGTGCTAAGCTTCAAAATGCATCAACACAGAGAAAGTGTCTACTTCGCATCTATTGTTTAGTTTTCAAGAAAAAGTTAAAACACATGCGTATTTATAAATGTTAGTCGTTATTATACGCAGTACACAAAGAGGAATGAATACGTAGGGGTGGTACAGTTACTTTTGGTCGAGGTTGTAAATGGTGAAATTTGTCGTTCTTTTTTAAATTTGTCGTTCTTTTTTAAATTTGTCGTTCTTTTTAATGTTGCGAAGTAGACACGACAAAACTTCATCAAAAGCTTTTATCATTTTTGGATATAATTTTGCAATTTAAAAACCAATCAAATCTCATTCTAGTGGGAAGAAAACATGACCAGCTCTTATTTCGGTAACCAAATCCGTGGACGCATCACCGATGATACAACGCACAATATTTCATATTACGGCGTCAACGTAGAACCGCCCACGGATCACGGGACAACGCACGTCAGTATTTATGCGCCGAATGGAGATGCAGTCTCTTATACTTCGTCAGTCAATGATTGGTATGTTTTTTTTGAAAATTGTCACATTGGGTTTTTTATTGATCTTGCTTTTTTTTTCGCTGATAAGATTCTTCGTCTGATTTCTACACTGCTTAGGTTAGGATAAATCGTTATCGTATTATCATAAAACAGTTATATTACTGTACTAACATGGATTATAAACTACTCCAGTCTAAACGAGGTGGTATCGTTGATTTCAAATCCCCGAAGGGGCTATATCGGAAACTTCAGGATGGGAAATCCAATCCTAAACACGTGATCCGTGTGTTTTTCAAACAAAATTTCTAAATGCGGGGCAAACTTAAGGCTTCACTTTTTCTTTCTTGAGAAAGTAGGTTGAAGATTCTTCTCTAGCCCTTTCGGGGCTTCAAACTCAATTAGTGGTATCTTGATAGCCTCCGTTCGCGAAAGCCACATCAAATATATTGATTTACAGAGATTAAGGGCTGCTTACAAGCTATCAAAAATTGCTATTGTTTTTTGAAATTGCTCTCAACTTCAAATCGTAATTTGATGCTGATGATGTTTATTTTGATAAGGAAGTTGTGGTCGCAATGTTATTTCAGATTACCACAAGTAAAATGAGAACCAAATATGTCTTGATTGCAATCTGAATTGTCAATCCACTTCACTGTGAATTAAATAAACAGACTTTGATATGGAGCTGTCTACTCACACGTCGCTTCTGCATAGAAAATGAAACATAGATACTGACGATTCTGATGTAGCAATGTCTCCCCGTCTTACCTTTTCTACTTGTTTTACTATTTTTAAGTTATTGTTTCCTAAGAGGGGGTCTATCTAACAAATCCTGCATTACTAAAAATAAACAAAAAGAACGACAAACTTCATAAAGAACGACAAACTTCATGTTTCGCCGTCCACAACCCCGACCGAAAGTGACTGTAACACCCCTACGGATTCATTCCTCTTTGTTTATCACGGGAATTAACTACATGTGGTTTAAAAGAACGACAAATTATGAATTATGAATTGCAAGACGAACCCACTGCTAAGAATACAAAAAAGCTTGCAATCTCTCTCTGTCATGACCTATATAAGAACATTGGAGAACGGAAAAAGGAAACTAAAATTATGAGACGTTTTACTTTAAACTAGGAACCTCAAAAAAGAAAAGTAATTAAAATATGGAAATTTTAACCTATTATAGGTAAATGTTTATTTTACAACGCTAGGTCCGATAGGGATATTGTAGAAAACTATTTTCTGACTAAGAAATAAGAGAAAATGACTACTATATACGATGCGGGTTTACATCATAGATTTATAAAACCCAAGGGGCTAGATGTCGTGCTTTGGCTGAAAGGTGTGTCGAGGTTAGGTGGGAAATCCTACCTAGGTCACGTGATATTTCAATAGAATTCCAGCGCTTGACCAATAAGAAGCTTTGCAGGTTTTCGATTTTCACTTTTTTTGCTTGGAAGAGCTTAAAGCACGACATCTACATTACAGAATTCTGTGGTTTAGAAGTACCTTGGAAAAAAACTAATAACTAAGTCATGGGCATTAATTGTAACCTTTTTATCAGGTACAAATTATAGAAGAACATAAGGCTTCGATGACCAAAATGTTAAGAACAAATTAAGAACATTTTAAGGCTTCGTGGACTCGAAAACAGCCACTTTCTTAGGAGAATTGACAAAAACACATAAAAAATGGGGAAAATAAGAACATGTTAAGAACATTTTTAGGCTTGCAACTTAAAAAGTTAAGAACATCTGAAGAAATTTTGGATGTTCTTATAAAAAAACGTTTAACCTTAATCTTTCCCTTTTTTTCAGGTACGGCGCTGCGTTCCGTTCAACAAACACCGGTATTGTCTACAACAACGGCATGGATGATTTCAACACGCCCGGTATTTACACCCGTTTTGGTTACCCGCCCGCCGAAACAAATTTCATCAAACCAAACAAACGCGCTGTTTCCGCAATGACCCCCGTCATTATCACAGATAAAGAAGGCAATGTGAAACTTGTTATTGGTGCATCAGGGGGTCCGAAAATCATTACTGCTACCGCCCAGGTACCTTGTTTTCCATAGCGTAATATTTTATAAAATCAATATCAGACTGTGTTGATAATTTCATTACAGTAAATTTCGTTTATTCGAACTTCTAATATTCGAATCTTTCTATAATTCGAACTTATTCCTATCCCCCCCCCGTCGAGGAGAAACCCTCCTTAATATACTTTCCATAAATCGAACCTCTCTGTAACTCGACCATTTAAGATTCCCCGTTAGAGTTCGAATTAGCGAGAGTCACCTGTAATATCAAATATGAATTAATTAGGTTATTCTGAAAGGTGGACACTTCTAACTCTATTTAGAGGACAAAATTTTCCTCTAGTTGATTTCTATTCAACTGCCCATACAAAGGATACTAAAGTTGGACACTCGATAAGGAGACAGAACTTTTTATACGGAAGAATCATCAATCCAATACTTATTTTTCTCCCTCCAATTATTAGTCGACATCGAATTATCCTAAGGAGTCAAAATATCAATGCATCGAATTTTTTGCTTTCTCCATTCAGAAAATAAAAATAAAATTCTCCAGAAATTTGTTTCTGTTCTGATTCTAAAGAGAAAATTCATTTCGAATTTCAATCAAAAACCCCCTACCCCTATAGTGTAAGCACTTTAGAGAATTTTCATGTTTTATTGAATTACGTAACTTCTGCCATTATGAAAACAAACGTTCGATTTGCGTAAGGGATCCATAGATATCTTATATAAAACACTAGATAGAACTACTCTGTTCTCCCCAAGCAACGGCAGGTATAGGTGAAACAAAATAATTCGCCATCTTTGCTGAAAATAGGTCACAGTTCGGTACCCGCAATTTGTTAAATCAAGCTAAAAAAAACTGAATGGCGCGAAGCGACGAGGTGAAAGATAGGGCTTAATCGATCAAATTACCGTCACCGAACTATGGTCTACTTATCAAAGATGGCGGATTATTAAAATAGGAACCGAGTAGCTCTATCTAGTGTTTTATATAAGATATCTGTGAAGGGATTGCCTATACAGACTCGAACGTTTGCTTCCAATATGTAACAGACGCAGAATGTAACATGAAACACAAATACTACATTTTATTTATAGGGAATCATTTTCAAGCTATTATGTAACGATGAGCTTGGGCAATCCATAATCCGCCCCCGCCTTCACCACCATCTCATTCCAAATCAAGTGGGCGGAGAAAGCAAGCGCTCACCAAGTGCCGACGTACTTAAAGGACTTGAAAAGCTTGGTCATGAAATTAAACTAATAGACATGCCAGAACATTCTGCCATTCAGGCAGTTTACGTAGAGAATATACATAAAATTTATGCGAAATCAGATCCACGCAAATATGGACATAGTGCAGGCTTTTGAGAGATGTCCTTTGGAAGATTGTTGTATTTGTAGACAGGTAGTTTGTCTTCACATTTTCTCTCCAACTCACACAGTATCGTACGGTATGATTGCAAAGACGCCCGAAGCGATTTCCTTAGAGAAGGATTGGTTGAGAAAGTATAGAGGTGGTAAAGTATTCTGGTAAAAATGGATGGATGCGTTATGATTTCTTTTGATGTGTTAGAGTAAGAGTAGAAATGGTAGATTTTTTTGGATGTTTTCAAGCTCCCATGAATTGGAAATGCTGGATGTCGACAAAGACCCCTGAACCTCCGGGTACTAACTGTTTTAATGATTGACCACCCTGGATTCTAAAAATGAAGAAATACGCAGACCGTCTATACAGCCTATTTCGGGAACGACCATTTTTAATATTGACATTTTTGTATATTTTTATTTGTAAGAAATATTTTATATAATGAATATAGTCTTAGATTTTTTTGAGAAGAAAGTTGGATCAGTCCAGTTGTTTAGGAACCATATTCTTAAATAAAGAATTAAAGAAAATTTACCCTCAAAAAAGATAAAATTTGACAATGCACTTATAAGAGAATGTCCTTGATACAGATTGTCATTAGAGCCTCCCCCCCTCTCGAATAAAACGCCTAATCGCCTGAATACGATTATACGTACGTTTATCGATGAAAATTTGGCAGTCGGTAAGGTAATGGAAATGAAAATGTACTACCAAAATCAATTTTATTTTTATTTCGATTTTTAGAATTTCAGGGTCGGTCGGGCCCGTAAAACAACTAATCAAATTAGTTTAGACTCGCTTTATTGAAATTTGAAGACATTCTATATCTTACGAAAAATTATTTTTTTTGCTGTTAAGCAAGATTACGTCATCAATTGATTCAGTGATTAGTTGACTTGACACATCTGAACGAACTTTGAAATCTATACTTTAATTCTAATCCATTTGCAAATATATCGGCAAAACAAATTACCTAAGAACAAACTATATAAGAACATAAGGCTACGATGTCCAAAATGTTAAGAACAAGTTAAGAAAATTTTAAGGACTTTGCGGACTCTAGAACACCGAATTTCATAGGAAAATGGACAAAAATACTTAAAATACGCCGAAAATAAGAACACCGAGGGTTCCAAATTTTTGGTTGTTCTTATAAAAAAAACGTGTACTCTAGCTTTTTACACTGTATTTCTCTCAAATATATTGCGAACATTTTTATATGGAAATCAATGTATAAAATTGAGGAGCGTTGATAGGGACCGCGAAAGACGGGGGTAAAATGGTTGGAATCGACCAAAATGTTGTTTTTAGGTTTTAGACCACCTATAACCATGGGGTAAGTTTTAGAAGCATTCTTATCATTAAATAAATGTCCTGTAAAAGTTTGGTGGCCATAACTTTATTTTTTATGAAAATATGAGCAATTTTGTAAAATTTTGAATGGCAGACGACCTACCAACAGAAAATTGGATTTAGACAGGTGAGCGCGCAAAAAGAACATAAAAGTTTGGACTGGAAGAGATCCGCGTGTTGTTTTTTTTGTCTCATTGACCCAATCAAATCCTAAAAAAATTCAGTTTTTTCTGGGAAAAAGCCACTTTTGAGGGCTTTAGCTGTCCGCCCGCAAGACAAAGAAATTTGAAATTTCAACCTTTTTTACATATTGATTGTTTAAGTAAAAAGTAACAAAAAAACAACCGGCAAAGAAAATGTCTTTTTTGGGCTCAAAGTTTATTGTATTCGAGAAATTCTACAAAAAAAGCGGTGTTTGACTAATCAAAGTCCACGGAGAGTGACAATCTGGCAAATTCGATTCATACGGCAAACCAAAAATTAAACTTTGTCTTCAATGCGATGATAGCAGTAAGTAAGTTAAAATGTTTGAATACCCCGCGAAAATACTCGTCGTCCAAAAAAAGGGTCATTTTCAGGAGATAGAAAATTTCATATCTCGAGAACGGCTTGGCCGATTTTGATGAATGACCCCTCATTTTTTTTCTTTTTTGATGCTCTTTCCAATGAGCATAGTTTCAATGCGCTAAAAACAATTTGAAAAAATCATTGCGGTCCCTAGCGTTGATTTGTGTGGTATTCTTTAAGATCTTAATTGTAGTGTTCAGTAGAGTTTTTAAATCACAATATTTAAATTTTATAGCTTTACAATTGGAATTTTTGTCAAGAAATGACAGACTAGGTATAGCTGCTACCCCATCTCAAATTTGTAAAAGAAGAAGGGCTAGTTTTCTTTTCAAACTACGGTACAAATACAAGATACTCAAAATCATAAAAGGAATTTACACTGTCTGCACCCCAAAATGTCGGTAAATTTTGTTTTTCTTCTGACGCGAAAGAAAGGCTTTGGAAATAAAAAAATGGACTTGTTACAACTTATATACCCCCATAAGAATCTTTCCTGGTGCATTATTCATTCTCAAAGTTTTTCAGATGATCAATATACAACTTTGAAATTTCATATTTTTACGTCACTTTGGGGTTCACCTACATT
Source organism: Clytia hemisphaerica (assembly GCF_902728285.1). Classification (NCBI taxonomy): domain Eukaryota; kingdom Metazoa; phylum Cnidaria; class Hydrozoa; order Leptothecata; family Clytiidae; genus Clytia; species Clytia hemisphaerica. Next base: position 768,030 of record NW_027104060.1, read on the forward strand.
TTGGGGTGCAGACAGTGTAATGAACATTTAACGTAACTCATACTGTTTGCTAACACTAGCAATTTTTTGCGATCATAAACGTGCGATCACAAACGTGCGATCACAAATTTTGAGAAAACATTTTTTCTATTCTGCTTTTTCAGCATAGAGGTGCGTCTCCTTTATATAACATACAGTAAAGAATATCTTGAATAAAAAACCGTTAACGGGATGTCTAATTACGTGATTACGTGATTGAAATGCGAAGAGACCAGTTTTAATTAAAAGTTGTTTACGGCTTCTCAAATAACCTTAAGATCCCTTCAAGAAGGCATTTACCCGATTTTTCTCTTATCCTAAAACTTATCACCTCCCTCGGATCATGTTACAAAGTACAAGAACCTATTTCTATCATTTTTCGCACCGACATAAGAAAATATGGACATTTTCTCACAAATAGTTTATTTAAGAAAATACCTTCGTTTGGGCTGGGTGGTGCCGAATAACTGTCTTCAATAGCCAGTACTTGTAGTTATGCAGAAGCACTACCTCCTTTTTTTAGTGGTTACAATTTAATGACAGGTTTATTCTTTATTCTTCTTTTCTTTAGTTGCCTGACGATTGTCACCAAAGTGGCATAAAACTGCCAGTAGCAGAATAAGTGTCTTTTCTTCCTGACTAATTTTATTATTTTTTATAATTTCTTATTAATTGGCATTTAACGTTACTTGGAAAATGTGTGTTTTAAACAAGTCTTTCGAAGTCTCATGTTGAGTCCCTCTAAAAAATAAATTCTCTCTCTAGCTCGAACCTCTATTATTCGAATCCTTCTATAATTCTAACTAAAATATTGGTCGCCTCAGTTAGAAATTAGTGTAAAATATTTTCTGTAAGTTTCTCTAATTCAAAAAAAATTCCTGGTGTCTTGAAAATCGAGAGTTAATTGTATTTAAATTCCTTTCTCCTGAAAGACCTTTTTAGCCAGTAGCGGACTACTGAGACAGGGTTTGATATTCTCATGTTTTTTTATGGCTGGAATTCTATAGTTTTCAAGTCCGAATATTCAGTGGGAATAGAAAAAATATCAACATATTTTGTAAGGACTTGTTTGTTTAATTATTTTCAGTGAGAACAAAAGTATTGGAGTTTAATTTACCACTTGGCTGACTAGGTCAATTTTTCCAGTGGTATGGGTCCCGGAGAGCTTTTTTGTATGGTTGAGGGGACAATATTTTTAAAAAGAATGTCATCCACCATAGTTGGGCGACGAAGAAAATTTTTCACTTTTTACACCCTCAAAACACCTTAAAACGTTATCTAACTGCGTAGAATAGTAACTTTAAAATAATAACTTTAAAAGAAGTGTTGCATGGTCTGCAAAAAAATCCCATTGACGGGGCCCATGAGTGAGAGAGGCTCCTACCGGTTCTGTGGGTAACATACCAAAAGAAAGGGAAGGACAGTGTTATATCACAATATTAACAATGCCACATTTGTAATTGTTCTTTGTCGGATATATTTGTTCTTTTATTTATGTCATTTAAAGAATTCTTATATATACACCTGATATGGTATATGGCTTCAAATATCATAGCATTACATTATCGGCAATCTATCTCAAACGCCTTGTTAATTGAAATTGCTTTTCGCAAGTGAGATACTGTCACAGCAGTCTTTGAGAAACTAAAAACAACCTTTGGGCTTAAGCGAGTCTCGACAATGAAGTATAAGCCGGAAGGGCTAGAAGTGAATTTTTTATTTTCTCAGGAAAGAAAAAGTGAAGCCTTAAAATATGTGTATTTTTTATGACAGATTGAATCTAGCGATTTCTTTGTTTTCGAGTGATATATTTTTCGAAATTTAATTGTAAATTTTAGTTTCAATCTGCCATTTGTGTAAAAACCTGGTGAACCGCGCTAGTCCGCGCAACTTTGGTAGGATTTAACAGGCTTTAAATCCTACCAAGGAGATTCGATTCTAGCCCTTGGGGCTTATACTTTATTGAGTCTCAAGTCTTCAGAAAAAGACTTTCCTGTGAAAGTTATTGCGCTACACGTTTTTTTAATAAGAACAAACTACATAAAAACATAAGGCTTTAATGGCTATATTAAGAACAAGTTAGGAACATTTAAAGACTTTGCGTGGACTCTAAGGTGCCCATTTCTTAGGGAAATGCACAAAAATACTAAAAAATAGTGATGTTCTGTTTCAGATGTTCTTATAAAAAACGTGTATCGGTTTTAAATCTTGATGTAACTACGTGAGCCGTGTTTATTTGAGCAAATAATTACTAAGGGACGGATTCCCCCTCATTTAGCATAGGGTATAAATAGTCTAGTAAATAAAATAACAGACTTTTTTAGGCCATTCTACCTTTTTTATAACGATGAGGCCCTCTCATTTGCCTTTGTGTCGTGCCTTCAAATGAAATGACATATTGAAAATTATTTTTGCTCGTTTCAAATGTTTTGTGTATCTCTGCTAGTACATAACGTTGTTTCTACGTTCATTTGACGTACGTTACGTCCATATAACGGTATAAATGAACGTTATGTGGCAGCTTGGTTTTACTTTGCAAATATTCTCCCTTTTTCAGTCATATTTGGACCAGAAAAATGTAATTTTGAATTTGTGACTTAGGCATTGGAATTAAAAATGATGATAAAAATATGAGTACAGATGTCGTTCAAATTACGTAAGTATGGATTAGGGCCCATGACGTAATGCAATGGGACCTATCCCTGTTTTTTTTTCGGGGGTCCTGGTTTTATTTCATAAAGAACGTACATTTAATTGACAATAAGACCACGTTTGCACGTAACGGTTCCGTTCCGCTCCGAAATGAAATGAAGTCATTCTATTGGTTAATTTCAATTTTTACGTGAGTTCTAACAAATAGAATGGTTTCATTTCGTTTAGAGCGAACATGGTCTTAGCCTGACCCCAAGCTAAAGTTTTATGTTTTAAATTCAACTAATCATATCTTCGCTTCATTTATTTTGTTGCGACTTAACAGTAATCCAAATACTTTTTTTTTCCAGTCAATTTTAGGGATTATTTTCCAATCCAGACTATTGAGCTAGACAATTCACACCAACTTAAGCCCTTAAAGGTGGGTTTTTCACTTAATTAACTCGTTTTTTTTTTCGTTGCAATTATTATGAAGATGTACTTGAACTTTTATAAGTTTGATTTCTACACGACTTTTTATAGGAATATCAAAATATTTAAAGTTAAAAGATGTTCCTATCCTTTTGAGTTTTATGCCTATGAATTTTCTTAAAAGTTTCTTAATTTTTTGTGATTGTTCTTGTTCGATTTCCTAAGACATCGGGCGTTTTAAGAGTCTGCAAAGCCTTTAAATGTCTTTAATACGTTCTTAGTATTTTAGCCGAAATGGAAGCATAAGTTCATTATATAATATGTTCTTATACACAAAAATCGTATTTTTACCTACCAACCCTGAATTAAAATCAAAGATTATAATATCTAATGAAATCGTTTCATTTAACATTTTAGCTTATGAAAGATGTGTGGCAGATTGCTTCTTTGTTTGTCTATTATATCAATTTTGCTCGGTAAGAATTTTTCTTCTTTATTTAAAAATACTTGTTGATTCTCAGCAATATTCTTGAATCTAGAACCGAAAGAATAATTTAAAGTTATTATTTCACGTGGAAGATTAACTTCAAAATATAGTTCCATGCATGCTTCCTTTTATATAGAAATCCCGACCCAATATCAAGTAGTTAGAGTCCAGTGGTTATTAATAATTTTACACTTTTAGGTTGTGCACAGGGTAACAATACGATCCACAACCGGACGATAACCAACAACTTACCAACAAAATATAACATTCTCTGGTTCGATGAGCTCATCCCATTATTACCAGCAGATCAAAAACCAACAAAATGGAGTGTCACCAGTATGGAATATCAGAATCCTCAAAAAACAATGAAAACCGTATCAGCAAGGAATCTACAATGTTCAAATAAACAGACACAACAACTTTTATGCATCGACCAAAACTTAAATTATATTCAAACGTCACCGAAATTTAACCAACAAACAGCAATTAACGGTTCTTTAATCATTGTTAAGTTTGAAATTGAAACTGTGCCAAAAAGTGGAATCTATATCAACCCCCCTGTTACCAGGAAACTGGAAGTTCATTTCACGATAGCCACACCCTGTTTAGCCGTTCAACATCTGAACAATATACAGTGTCTTCCAGAATTTAAATCTCTATCTGCCACAGATTATAAACCAGAGATACAAACGATTTTCTTCAAAATTCAGGTCTTAAAACACGCTGGTGAATCCATCGTCCTGGATACGTTAACCATTAGAAACGTTGGACATAAATCCATCCCCTTCAACTTTACAATTTACCATCTGGACAAGATTTTCTACACCTCAAAAGTCATTACTTCTTTAGAGTCTAACGTCAATCTCAATACTTTTGTACAAAGCAGTCCTACTGAATTTGCAGTCAAAATCTATCCTGATATCTCCCAGTTTTATATTTCCTTGTTCAAGTATTATAACGTGCAAGATTTTTGTCAGAAACCCTACTGCTACACCAAATCACAACAACTACGTTTAGCCTCTGAAGAATGTACAATTGATGTTGGAACACAGGCTAGTCGTCTTCTCCAAGAACGATATCAAAGTTGTCATGGTAAGAAAGCTCCTCCAGTCTAGTTAATTATGAGAATCTTTCTAAAATCCTCAAAAAATTGTATTCAATTTATCTGTTTGGTCTTTATTTCCGGACGTCTTTCTAAATCACCACTTAAGAGATGGGCCCTTAAAAGGTTCATGTACCGCAGACTCCAATGAAAAATCGAATGATTATCTAAAGTCTGTCCCTATCGTCCGTATGTCCGTATCTAAGATATGTCTCGGAGACAAAAACCTTTTTTTTCCCCGTTGCAGATTTTATTGAGACAGACACTGATGGCAAGTTAAGATAAAATTTCTGCCAATCTTTGTTTAGATACCTCATCCAAGTTGACCCATACTCTCAAACCAGGTGGCGATCTATACCTAGTATCGATTTCATTACTGAAAACCTCTTACACTATTCAATGCAATTATCCGGACACTTTTCTCCCGTATTCCGTATCCATCGAATACCGGACAAGCCTTGGTTCTTATAAACGTCTTTCGGACAGCAAGAAAATCTTCTCAACAACGAGTTATGACTCCTTTGCAATGCATCGATGTCGTGTTCAGTTCCCCAAAACGAACCTAGACACTATTTACTCAGAACCGTTTCTACTGAGTTTGAAAGGTATGAGTCTCTTTCAGTCAAACCTCTATATCTCCTTAACTCGAACAAGTCTTCTCGCCCCTTCAGTTAACAATGCCATATAAACCTTACTCGAAATTTCCTGAAGTCGAACAAATTTGTGTTCCCCTTGCGTGTTCGAGTTATGAGACACAACTGTATATACATCTTCTTAATGGTTTTCATTCTGTGTTTACGTTTTATAACCTCAACCTAAATTATTCCAAGTTTCTTAAGTTTTATAACCTCAACCTAAAAAACTGCATGGAAGGGTATTCGAAAGAGTTGTAGTTTTCGAATATGTTTTCGTAGTTTTCGAATATGATGCTAGATAAGTCTGAAATTATTACACTAAAAGGTGCGCAAATAGATATAACATTTGTATCACTTAGCCATGGTTGACTCGATCTCTTCGACAGGGGGTAATTTAAACTACTGTTTTTGTCAGAATTATCTCTTACGGCTCATAAAATTATTTTGATTTTCCAGATGTCTTTAAAGGCTTTCTCAGGGTGAGGATCAAAGTGGCGGACTTACCCAAAGGAAGCACTATGAAGATATTCACTGAACAAAACATACTTCAACACGTAAGATATCTCACTCTTTGTTTTTACATTTTGTCTTTGTGCCAGCCTTACTTTACAGTAAAATTTCATCGAATCTTTCTTTAATTGGAACTTTTCTCCAGTCCCCGTCAACAAGAAACCCTCTCAAAATACTTTCTATAAATCGAATCTCTCTGTAGTTCGAATTGATAAAATTTCACGTTTGAGCTCGAATAAAACAGCCGTAATGACGGCTGCAAACTCCGGTAATTGTCATTGGTCAGCCTTTTTATAATATATCTAACATAAAACTTAATACTAGTAAGTGCGAGTGCGAGTGCGAGTGCAAACACAAACCAAATCGAGAAATCAAATCCGGAAAGATCGGGAAATCGAACCCGACTATCGTGATTGATTGATTGGATTTACGCACAATTACAAATGAAAAACACTAATTTTAAGTAACTCCTTAAACGGAGTTTAATTAGCGAGAATCAACTATAAAACGATAGAACACTCGGCTACGCTGTGCAATACACGGGTTTCGAATTAAATTTTTGCTTAGCTTTAGCTTTGATCCCATGTAAATTTGCACGAAAAATACCAAGTAAACAGAACGAAAATTGGCCGTGTATCAAGCAATTTTAGCTCATTTTTCCATTTTGACAGACTTTATGGGTCATTATGAAAACAAAAAACATTAAAATAAAAAGTCAATCGTTTAATCATATTTCTTTTATTGAATTTAAAATAGAAAAACATCTTTTGAATGAACACCTGGCTTTCAAAAGAGAAGAAAGGAAATCTATCAACCTTTTATAAGGCATTTCCCCTTATCGCTCCTTTTATTTACTTGATTTTTTCTCTCGCGCCAGATTTAATTCGAAACCCGTGTATTGTCTGCAAATGTCTCTCTGCTCAATGATCAGAAATCGGAGAATGTAATCAAAGTTAATGATGGAAATCAACAACGCCCTTCTTTGCCTTTTGTTAGAGATAGCATACACGCTTTTTTTTATAAGAATATACTTTATAAGAATTGAATCTTCCGACTGTAGTTAGAAAAGCAAATTAAACCATTGGTTTTGTTTTTAAATAAGGGTGATAATGTTTGCTTACTCATCAATTTTAATTCACAAGCTTTTTCACATTGAATTGACACGGATGTGGAGCAAGATTGGTCAGAAAGAGGAAAAGAAAAACATTTTTTTGCTTATATAAGCATAATATAACAATAGGCAGACACTGTCCTGATATGAAATATGTGTCTGATATGAAACGGAAATACTTATGTAAAAACAAAACCTTTAATTTAATTATTAACTTATGAGAGCAATCTTAAAAATATCGAAATTGCTATATTTCTTGTTCTTGCTTTAGATTACGCGGCTATACACTAATGTCAACTTGCTGAATATTCAAATCAAATATACGGATAGCCGGTAAGTGCGTCCTTTTAATACACTTAGTGGATTGATGTTTAGTCTATATGCTTTGAAAGGTGTATAAATTTTCATCATACATTATTTGTAAAGACGTTTTTATGTATACCGAGCTTATTGTGCTAAATTTGCAATTTATGAGCTTTATCAGTCGGGTTGAGAGAGAAAGAGATGAACTTCAAGCCTAAAAATGTTCTTAACATGTTCTTATTTTGCGAGTAATTTGATCCACATTTCTAAGACATTGCGTGTTTTAGAATGTTCTTAACTTCTTCTTAATATTTTGCGGTCATCTAAGCCTTAAGTTCTTATTTAGTTTGTTCTTATTAATAAACGTATAAAGAACCATTTTAATAACTAGTTTACTAGTCTATGTATAATTTAACTATTCGGCAATTATTTTTCAGAATTCAACAGCTGTCAGGCACTGGTTATAACTATTATGTCATTGACATGGTGTTGTTATTGACAAAAGCCACAGCTGAGCTTCAAAACATGTCTTATGTTGATTGGGTGAAGGATCTTGAACAGAAATTATCCAATGCTAAAAAAGATCAGACGTTTAACCAGCATCTTTATGGATGGGAGATCAGAACGCCGTGTAAGTTTCTGAACAAAGTAATAAATATGTATGTATGAGCTCTAGAAAACTTTTGTTGATTCTTTTCTTATTGTACAGAAAAAAGCCCAACCCTACATTTCTGAGTATAACAAAGAAACTGAATGTCAGAATCCATTTGAAACAGTGAGCTAAATTTTGAATATACGTAAATGGTTATATTCAAATACAATAACTTTTCAAGATTATTTTCCTTACTTTTTCCAAGCTTGATTTCCTTCTTTTTTATAGTCACGTGTCGTGCAGTCATAGAGGAATACCATGGCAAATCATATCGATGGCCTTTGACAGGTACTGATCAGAGCATCACCATCATGTGCCCAACAAGCAACAAAGGGAGCGCTGTAGCATCATGTATTCTTGATAAAGATAAAGAATATGGAAGATTCACATCTTTTGATTACAAGGGTTGTGTGGCCGACTTGGCGAGCACTATCACACCATTACTTACAGAGCAAACACCACAATCTCAAAATTGGACAGAAATCTTGGAAGTTTTGGTTAAGGTTTGCTGGTTACAGTTTTTGTGTATATAGTGGAATCCCTTTAACTCGAACCTCTATAACTTGTATTTCTCCTTAACTCGAACAAGTTTTCTAGTCTCTTCTGTTAACAATGCCTCATAAACTTCACTCCGTAACTCGAAATTTCTTTAACTTGAACAAGTTTATGTTCCTCGTATGTGTTCGAGTAAGGGGGACTCCACTGTATGATATTATTTTAGTTTGTGGGAAGCTAAATGTCACGAGAACATTGTCAGTTTGCTGGTTACAGCTTTGTGTATACGGTGGAATCTCTTTAACTCGAACCTCTACAACTCGAATGTCTCCTTAACTCGAACAAGTTTTATGATCCCTTCAGTTAACAATGTCTCATAAACCTTACTCCATTATTCGAAATTTCTTTAACTTGAACAAATTTGTATTCTATGTGCGTGTTCGAGTTATGGAGACTCTACTGTACTAGTGACTTCAATTTTGTCTGTAATTTATAGATTTCATTTACTTAACCATAATGCAGTGGTAGAGCATCCGGCTACGATGCGCAAGGTCATGGGTTCAACCCAAGCTATCATACTTAGTGCAAAAATGGTACTTGATAACTCTCTGCTTGATGCTCAGCAATTAAATGAAGGATCAAGGGTAAGTGGAGCAAGAGTGGCGCCCTCCCCTACCTTTCGAGTATATAGCTATCGAAAGAGAAGCCTCCGACTGCGGTCGAGATTGAGAAACAAGATAGTTTTAAAATTCTCCCTCCTTCTATTTTCAGAAAAATATGACGATCGAAAATGCAAATGAAACCATGACAACAGTTGTCAAAAGAAGTGCACAAACTGGAGGCCCTCCTACTGGACCCTATGAAATCAACCACGTCGTTACTCTATCGGAGATGTTCTTACCTTTCATCCCCAGAATCGCCAATAGTGAGAACTTGGTCTTTGAAGTAATTGATCTTTTGTTAGGGGAACCACGAACTCTATTGGAACAAAGTCAAGAAATGTTTGGCACTTCAGAAAGGTATATTGACTGCCAGACACATTGCACTTTTTTGGAATTCTTACAAATTCATTGATATGAATAATATTGACATAAGAGTTGAACTTTCTGATGAACGGAGCAGGCCATATCAAGGACAGCATTCATTATCCTATGATAGGAAAATCACTATGCTTATCTGACTCTTCCAACTCGCCCTCGTGTAATTATACTCGATCGAATCGGGAGAGCAGTGCATCCTCGCATGGTCAAACCTGGCAAGTATAGGAACCACACCACAGAGTCGGTCAAATTTCCAAACACCCTTGTGTCAGAGCATGATACCAAATTTTCTTCGCATGACATGGGTTGACATTGGTGAAGGTACATTAAGTTGCCAAGTGAACCACAGCACCGAGTGGGAATCGAACCCAGACCTCCTGCGGAGTACAAGACTGACAACCACTACACTACTGCGTCCATAATATTTTTGTGTTGTTTTTTCTAATCTTCTTCCCTCGAATTTAGATTGGTCGATCTAATTGGCTCGTTAGGTGAAACAGTATCTACCAATCAATATCTTCGACAATCGTCAGCCAATCAGATTTCGTTTAATCGGACGAACTTTGCTTTGATTGGTCAATCCATAAACGTGTCACATCCACCAAATGAGATGATATTCACTACAGGTTTGTTTCCTGAAGAGTCTAAATTTCTGAGCTAATATTCTTTTCAATGATACCCAACTTTAAAATCTTTATACACGACAGAACCTATACGTGGGCTTTAAATGAAACAGGGCTTATTTATTATCATGTAGGGAAGGGCGTCTCCAAGTAGATGCCCATTTGAAGCCAATCGGTCGGTCAATCCAAGTCTATCACCATGCTTTCCTAACCTGCCTGGAAGTGCTTGGGATTCGAACACAGTCCATATTAGTGCAAGTCTATTATCGAAGCCTCACACTTACTTTTATCTGAAATAATTTCTTATACTTATTAGTCTTTTTAAAAGTTTTCTCTCGTACGAAATCAGGTTTAGAGGACAACTTGGTGACAATGCAACGTTCAAATGGCCAACTTGGTGAAAATAGTATCGCATCGATTGATCTTCCTCGTGAAGTCTTCTCAAAGATGGTACTGGACAGAGGGTTCGAAGAAGTGACCTTGGTCAGTGTTGGTTATCGTGAAAGTAAATTGTTCTCCAGGCTTAACAAATCTAATCAAGGTTTGTTAGTATTCAAGGGTTTTGCTCACAGATTTATAAATTGCGAAGGGTTAGATGTCGTGCTTTAAGCCATCACAGGCAAAAAAAATTTAATATCGGAAAAATATTGTTGCTATTGTTTTCGAAAGCCCGCAAAGCTTCTATTGTAATGTCACGTGACCTAGGTAGGATTTCCTACCTAACCTTGGGCACTTTTCAGCCGAAGCACGACATCTAGCCCTTCGGGCTTTATAAATCTATGGTTTTGCTTTGTTTTTGTAACACTGGCGAATGACAAACTATTTCTGTGGATACAGAACCGGCGGATTCTTAATCTCATAATCGTTCTATTGTGCGCATACTGCTCTAAAGGGATATGGCGAATGTGATGATCTAACTTGGTTGTTCACCCAAAACGTTCAAAAATGGGTTTCTTTTTTAGTTGAAAGCGAAAGCGACTCGGTCATAACGTTTATGTTTACACATTAGCACTTGATTTTAGTGCAATTCTTTTGTTTTCGCCAATCACCGTGCTCAAAAAAAGTTCATTCAGTAATCATCCCAATTCTCGATGAAAAAAGATGAAAGCGGCCCACCAACCTGCGCAAGGTTTCTTTCGGAGCAATGGCATTTAGAGTGAATACGTGCCATACGATGAGTAATCAAAATCCACTCGGAAGTCGGAATTTTTATTATCTTTGGCTGGCGAAGTTCGTCATACCTAAGTTCTGTCTTATTAGTTATTACTTTCCTAAAATCTAAAATCTATGGTTGTTTTCCATTGTTAGATTTCCATATCAATAGTTGTGTAATGTCTGCAGAGTTCCGGCATCAAAAGATCGACCGGTTACAAGTTCCGGTCATTCTGAAATTCCGGACATCCAAAATGGATATGATCGATGGGAGCAAACACCTTGTTTGTTCTTTTTGGAATGAGACAACGCAGAGTAAGAACACTTTTTTTATAAGAACTTTTTTATAAGAACACGTTTTTATAAGAATACGTTTTTATAAGAACACTTTTTTATAAGAACACTTTTTTTATAAGAACACTTTTTTATAAGAATACGTTTTTATAAGAACACTTTTTTATAAGAACACTTTTTTATAAGAATACTTTTTTATAAGAACACGTTTTTATAAGAACACTCTTCTATAAGAACACCTTTTTATAAGAATACCTTTTTATATGAACACTTTTTTTGTCTGAACCAGTACAAATTTTGGCTGAAGTTCGGCTCTTCATATGTTTTCAACATTTATAGGCTGATGATCGTCTCTGGTGTGAAATAGTCTGTAATGTTTTTGATTTTTTAGAGAAAAATAAATTTTGAACATTTATAGGCTTCAAATGATCTTAAATTATTCTTAGTATGCTTGTTTTATTTACTTATCAGCTGCCAGGGGCTTTAAAACTTAGATATTCGAGGCGTTAAATATTCTTATAATGGCTAGCTTTTTAACCTAGAGTTATAATTTTTTTTCACGCCCTGCTCAACCCTCAGGACACTAACAATGTTTTCCACTATCCAATCCAATGTTAGTTTTGGCCATCATTTCATTACCCAGGGGGGGATACACTCGATTCAAAAGCGACCGCACGTGCGATCCAAAATTAGGCCTTTGAAATCAAGAGATGCAAAAGATGGTCAGATTTTCCAACTTTTATACCCTTAGAATGCAATTTTTCTCATCTTTGATCGTGTCGACCCTTAGACAGTGCACTTAAGGAAGCCTGGAAAAGTACTCTTAAGGGCCGTACGTAAGTCATTTACCTTGAGTGCCTCCCCGGATTCATTACATAGCAATTAAAGGCATCCTCTATTCATTTTAATAGGATGGTCAAACAATGGCATGTCCAGTGAAGCATCACAAACTCGGGACAAGAATTTCACCACCTGCCAATCGACCCACTTGACAAATTTTGCTGTCTTTTTAAGAGGTTCAAAACCCATAGAAGAAGAGCATGAAACAGCCTTGACTTACATCAGTTACATTGGTCTGGGAATCTCTGTCTGTGGTGATCTATTAACGATATTGACTTTCGCTATTTTCCCGTAAGATTCTACTTTCATTTATCTTTAAATCAGTCAATACATTATTTAGCGAAGAGAAACTTTATGATTTTTGAAAAAGTTGTTTCTCCAATGAGAAACTGAGGTGTAAGCTATAACCAAGACAACTTAGGCAGCACACTATTTCTTAGTTTCATTCATGTTAAGTCAGACGTTTAAAAAAAACATTCAATATTTTTCAAGGGTTTGAATGTGGTTAATTTTTTGAGTTTTAAGCCTAAAAATGTTCTTAAGATGTTCTCATTTTCACTATTTTGTGTATATTTTTGCCCATTTTCCTTAAAAATTGAACGTTTTAGAGTCCTCAAAGCCTTAAAATGTTTTTGACTTGCTCTTAATATTTTGGTCATCGAAGCCGTTTTACTTATATAGTTTGGACTTATAAAAAAACGTTTAAATCCCCTTCTGATCTACCCACAGGACGCTTCGTGAAAATGCTCAGCCCAAGATTCTGATCAACTTGTGTCTAGCCTTGATATTGATGTCAGTCACATTCGTCTACAGCGGATTCAGGCTAACAGACGACCCAACAGAGTGTAAAGGAATAGCTTTTCTAATGCAATATTTCTTGTTGACTGTTTTCTCTTGGAGTTTGGTTGAAGGTATTATTTTAACCATTCTTTGGAATTCCTATATTGTCACTATACCTTAACCCTTCAAACCCGAGTGCCGTGTATACACGTTCCAGATTACGGCTATAACTCCTAACCACTACTTTTAAAAGGCCATTAACCGAATGTTTTTAGAAAGACTATAAAAATACCTTTCTAATGGTACCAGAACCATTGCCTAACTCTCACGTAACAGGCTTTTATACTAGTTAGAAATTTTGAGTAATGCATATTGTGGCTATATTTTCTAGCAACCATCACAGCATTCTCCATAAAATTTTATATATCGACCACCCCCTTGTTTTTAAAACACATGTTTTCACAGTAGATTTTAAGTAATTCATTGGGTCATTCCATATTATACCCATACAGGTTTGGACGAACATTTCAGGGGGGTTATTCCAGAAGAATTTTCAGGGGTCTAATCTAAAAAGAGTGTTTTTTCATTTTTCAGGAGTTAGAAAATTTTATGATTTTAAAATTTCTATTTTGTAAAAGACTGATTCTAGTTCGTTCACCGTCACTTTAAGGTATAAAAGATATTTTCCAAGGGTTCTTTACAAATTTTGCCATATTCCAGGGGTATCCACACACTTCTAGGAATCTTTTTTTTGACTTAAAAAGGTTTGTCCATGACCTGTATGGAAATTTAATGGAATGGCCCATTACTTCGCTCCTTCGTTCTTTATTGATTCATCTTCATTTCAGCGTTTCACACCTCACGTGGAATTATATCACCACTCAAAGTCAAGATCAACAGTTTCTTATGGAAAACATCACTCGTCGCCTGGGGTGAGTATAGTCAAAAGAAATATAACAGTATCGTTATTGTTTCAATAAATGTGGGAAAATATATATGTACAGAGTTTACAGCCGCGAGGGCGGTTTCCGGGCGGTAGAGTGGCAGTAAATTTATTCCGCCTCCAAACTATTATATCCTTTAGTGAACTTGTGTAGACGATAGGGTCGTTTGTTATAGATTGCACGTTCTTTTACAAAGAAAGTTAAAGATTTTTGAATATTCGGATATTCTTAATTTTTTGACTTTTAAGCCCATGTTACAATATTATTTCCTATTTTGTGAGTATTTTTTCGTCCATTTTCCAAAGAAATTGGGTGATTTGGAGTCTGCAAAGCCTTAAAATGTTTTAACTCGTACTTAATATTTTGGCTGTCGAAGTCTTATCTTTTTATAAAGTTGGTTCTTAAAGAATAACCACGTATTCTTCTCTTCAGGAACACCCTTGATATACACTGGCATCATGTTCACTATTTTCTATGAGCAATATGGCATTGGTCAAATGTAAGACAAATTTACACTAATTAGTACAGTCTCTAATTCGAACCTCTACTATTCGAATCTTTCTTTAATTCGAACTAAAATGAAGTGAATACAGTAGTTGGTGGATTCCAACACACTAGCAATGTGGAGATGATCTCTCCCAATTCACTGTCTCTGTCCAGTCAGTAGACAAGAATTCTCTTCCAGCTCTACTGAGTGGCAATTCCACATGGACCCGTAGCTCAATGGTAGAGCAAATGCCCGCGAATGGCATGGTTGTGAGTTTTAGTCTCGCCGGATCCGTTGGTTTGCCACTGAACTTAAAATCATGATTTCGTCTTTTCCAGATTTTTGTCATGTGTGATTATCAAAATGAGTTTTTTTTTTCAGGTGTTTTATGGAGCCTTCACTTGCTCTTTACATTGGTATCATCTTACCTGTGTGCTTAGCTCTCTTCATTAATGTGGTTGCTTTATGCTTCATCATGCGCGCGCTGACAAAGAAGAAAGCCATCAAGCGGAACATGTCAAAGGAGGAGAGAAACCAAGCGCTCCACCGCCTTCGAATCATCTTGATTTTCTGTTGCATCTTTAGTTTAACATGGCTGACAGGTGATTTTCTAATTTTGTTAAGTCAGTCAACTCTCTCTAATTCGAACCTCTCCTATACGAATCTTTCTATAATTCGATATAAAAATATTGGTCCCCTCAGTAAGAATTTAGTATAAGATATTTTTTCTGTAATTTCTCTAATTCGAAGAAAATTTTTGGCCCCTTGAAGATCGAATTAGAGAGAGCCAACTGCACAATGTAGGTTATCTTTCAACAAAAATTTATAGCGAAAAAGTATCTTTTGGGTAGAGACTTTGTATCTCTAGTTCACTATCTTTGATTGTGTTATGATGCTGTTCAAATGAGTATTATGCGCTTATACAACAATTGCACAACAATTTATTTTCCTGCAGTATTTCATATATTGTTTTACATTTTAGGTGTCCCCATTGTAAGGATATTACACATTCATAACTTCTCGCCTTACATTTTAGGCATCCCCATGTTATTCACCAGCGACATATTATTCCAATACGCATTTTGTATTATCAACTCATTACAAGGATGTTACATATTCATTACATATTGTTTGCGAAACAAAACAGTTCTAAAGTATTGGAAGATGTTCTTAAGCGGGAAAAGTATTCGACAAATTCAAATTGATATCAAACATACATCTTACCAACTAAACACGAAATCGCAACACCGTAAAATCAGTAATATGACATCCACGCAATCAAACCGCTTTAGTCAGCTCCAGTTAACCCCTCAATCGAACAGGATAAGTACCGCGACACCAAACGGCCGAAAAATCAGTACTATTCTGCCGCCGTGCAGCCAGTCCCCACCGAATCGAAAAATCAGTGATATTTCAGTTTTCATGAGCTCTTCACCACCGCATCGCAAAATTAGTCACTTGAACTCTGGGCCTTATCATATCACCCCTTGAGAAAAATGTAAAAGTCTATCGAAGTCTTAAAGAAAGACCACCATTAGACAGTATTTATCAAAAACATTAAAAAAATTGGAAACTGATTTGCTAAAGAGAAACGACTTTAAGACGGAGAAATTAAATGAATTAGAATCTAAACCCAAATGCATTATCTCATTTAGCTCAAAACTGAAAATGTAGTATGGTTACTTAAATTACTTTTGATCAAGATATTCTCCCTAAAAACAACAATTGCGTTATAATTGTCAACTATGTCATCTTTTGATCGTTTAAATGAATATTGACTTCATAACCAGTAGCGCGTCTGGTCGACCGAAATTGGGGCAAATTGGGGAAAATTTGGATTTAGGATATGTTTGCAAAAATTATGCGAGCGAAGGGAATACTAAAATCTTTGAGTTATTTTTTTCTTTTTGGCGGAAACCTACTAATTCTAAGGTGTCTTTCGGCGCCCCCAATAAATCGGCCGCTTGAGGGGTAGTCGCCACCCCCTTCTGCAACCATGCTATTATTCCCAATATCTCTCCACTGATTCAAAGTCTGTTAGTGTTGACATTAGACTAAGCTATAGTCTAAAACAAATCACTATCTAAGAAGTAAGTCCCAAATCCAAGAAAATTCACAAACAGGTTTTTTTGCCAGAAGGAATTTACAATCGGTAGAGTTTGCAATTCTTCGAAACTCTACCGCCGATTTTTTTACCGTCTGCCGCGATAAAGTCTGTTAACTCCGCGCGTATTATATTTCCCCGCTTTTACTATCAATGTAACGGGTGATAACATCGTTCATGTTGACATTCTATGTGATTTTATTCTATGTTTTCCTTATTATCACAGTTTTTTGATTTCCTCATTTATCCTTGATATTCACCATCTTTTTGTTCGATGACCTGACCATAAATGGATCAATACTCTTATGTAATCGTTAATTGTTGATATTCTAAAATCGGTTATTTCTTGATTCTTGTATAATCTTATAAGAACATCAAGAAATGACTTTGCTCATTAAAGTCGACTATTGATTCTATATCTTACAAGAACATCAGAACTAACTTTCCTCAGTACATAACGACGTTATCTCACGTACTTTTCTTTAGAGATTAGACCCTTTGTAAGGCTCATTTTCATTTTCAGATAGCCAAGCTTTTATCTGTGTCATTTCATCTATATGTTACTATTTCGTTATGATTTGAAATGATGGTGGACATAGACTTAGATGCACTTGCACTAAATTATTTGAGTGTGCTATTGTGCTTACTCCTAGGTATGTTCGTGCTTTTTGAATCATATTATTTTGTTTTGCAGTGCCACTAAACAACAAGACCACCTAACCCCACTCCCGTAGCACTGCAGCCTCTAAAGTCAGAACTGTGAATTCTATTTGAAAGAAAAGTGACAAAATTTACAGTAAATTTCTTATAGAAAGATATTTGCTCCATTTTCGACTATTGATTTCCTCATTTCTCAGTTAGCTTTTATTGTTGTTTACTTTAGTCATAACATTTGACAACTGTGTCAAGTTGTTTGGCTTCAAAATATTTCCTCTTTTTCCCCAAGGCCTAAAATGGGTTTCAACCGCTGGGCACACAATGTGACTTGTAGTGGTGCACCAAGATGGAGGTTAATTGTTCTATCCCATATTTGTAGCTTTTTCTTCTACACGTTTTTATAAGAACAAAATATATAAGAACAAGTTAAGAACATTTTAGGACTTTGCAGGCTCTAAAACACCCGTTTTCTTAGGAAAAAGGGACAAAAAAGCTCACAAAATGGTGAAAGTAAGAACATGTTAAGCACATTTTTTAGGCTTGAAATAAAGTTAAGAACATCTATAGGCTTCAAAAAAATTGGATGTTCTCATAAAAAACTTGTAATGACTGATGTATCTCCTTCGAACAATCAGTCTGCCTTATCCAAATTATGGATTATTGAAGTAAAAATATTAAAAGATGAAAAAAAGACACATATTTTGGTCATGGTACGTGTTTTTTGTTGTAAGGTAAAATATTTTTATGCTTATAACAACAAGCTTAAAGTAATGACTTGGATGTTCTCCTCCGCAATTTTTTTTTAAGTTTGAAGGAATAACAATTCGGAACAAAAGAAAAAGAGGATGGGCTTTTCTAACAAATTTTAAAAAAGGGGTTAAACATCGGGCCTAAAAATCAGTACATGTTACACTCTCCCAGTGTTAACACGTACACACGCAAACCACAATAACGAATCGTGTACTAGCCTAGCTAGCCAGGATTTCGTTTCTCCAAAATGGCGAAGATAGATGAAGATTTGAAAGTGTTGATGGTAGACAAGCGACAAGTCTCTGATCCAGTCGCACACGCAGAATGGGCGGCCAAGAAACTATGCTGGGTTCCTGACGAAGAACAAGGTTTTGTTGCTGCCTCCATTCTCAAGGTAATAATAGCGAGTTTATGTATTCGAGATAAATTGAGGGGGACGGTATAAAGCAAAGTTGACATGTCTCCGAAATCACCGTCGAGGCGATATAGAGTCGTACATCAACTATCGACTTTGTTTTGCATCGATTTCACTTACCGTCGCTCTCGATATATCCTCCAATACATAAACTCTGTAATATTTTCAAACATACAGTTAACTTTCTCTCTAATTCGAACCTCTTCTATTTGAATCTTTCTATAGTTCGAACTAAATTGTTGGTTCCCTAAGCTAAGAAAGTATTATAGAATACTCTATGTAATCCGAAACTTTCTCCAATTCGAACTAAAATTTTGATTTCCTCAGCTAGAAAGTAGTATAAATTACTCTATGTAATTCAAAGAAAAATTCTGGCCACTTGAAAATCGATAGTTCAGTTTAAACAATTCATAAAATTGAAGTTGTATTTTAATACAACTAGGTTTTACCTTATTTTTAGACCTAAAGAAGAAGCACTTCCCATAATACTGAACATTCATTTTCTTTTTCTTTATAGGAAGAGGGTGATAAGATCGTCGTCAAATACGATTCTGGCAAACAAGCCACATTCCACAAAGATGATATCCAACGTATGAACCCGCCCAAATTCGACAAAGTCGAAGATATGGCCGATTTGACATGTTTAAATGAAGCTTCCGTCTTGCACAATTTGAAAGATCGTTATTTCTCCGATTTGATCTATGTGAGTAGCATATCTTATGTTCATTTTAAATCCAACTCAAACTCGTACCCTTGCTTTTTAATGAAGCGTTACGTTGTTTCAACGTTTATCTAATGCTCACCACGTCCATATAACGTTAGATGAACATTGAAACAGCGTTGTGTGTCAACTGTTATTATATTGATATCCAATTCTAGGCCGAGATATGCTTATTAAAACCACGCATTGCATTTTTTTATAGACTTATTCAGGCTTGTTTTGTGTTGTGGTCAACCCATACAAACGCATCCCAATTTACACTGACAAAGTTGTAGCGTCATACAAAGGCAAAAAACGTTATGAAGTACCACCTCACGTCTACGCTATTGCTGATAATGCCTTCCGATCAATGTTGGGAGGTATGCGTTAATTTCTATATCGATAGCAGAAGCTATTTTCTCACCTGACTTACTTACTTTACTCCTTTGTTTACTTTTCTTGCGATATCACGATAGAAGCACACTAGTTACCAGGCCCGGCGGAACAACCGTTAAAGTGGGGAGGCTGAAGGCTAAAAATGAGAAAAAATTCGCAAGGAATTTGAGAAAAAAATCTCATTTGGTCAAAAGTGGGGGGGGGGGGCTGAAGTCTCCCCAGTCTCCCCGCTACTTCTGACGGGCATGTTACCGGCATCTCTTAACATTGTTCAAAAGACTCTTCTGTGTATTCTCCTATAAGCCTGCCAGTTTTACTGAGATTAAGACATCCAACTCTGCATTTTCTCTTTAGATTTGAAGACCTTTGTAACATGACTGTTAAAATTTCATTCCATTTTTTCTTTCTTTTTCAGATCGTGAGAATCAATCAATTCTTTGCACGTATGTTCCTGTCTTATTTCATTCTCAATTTTTTAAGGAAAAATGTCCTTGAAATATCTTTAGTAAGCCCATCTACCGTCGTTTTGGTAAGATTTCACTTCCCGCCACTTTTTTAACCAAGACTCCGGGTAGTTGAAAAATGAGTACTCTCGGGTACCTAATAGCCGGGGGGTTTAGAATAAGCAGGGGGGTTGGAAAAAATCTCTAAATTTAATAAGCGGGGGGGGGGGGGCTGGAATAAAAATGTCCTGGGTGGAAAATGTTCGAAAAGGAGGCTGATACAGCAGAATTAGGGCAAAAGAGGGAACTTTCAAAAAAAAATTTTCCGAAAATCAATAAGCGGGGGGGTTGGAATAAGAATGTCCTAGGTGGAAAATTTTCGAAAAATTAATTAGCGGCCCCCCCCCCCCCCCCCCGGCTATTAAGTACCCGAGAGTATCAACCATGTCTTCAATTCATAGAAATAATTTTGTGATATAAGAAGCCATTAATTGAAAATTGTTTGAAAAAGACATGATACTTTCAGTATTGAAAAAATAATTCCACTGCTCAATATATTCGGTTGGTTACAAGCACTAGACTGCTGAATAGAAGCATCACATCCAGAAAATAAAACTAATTCACCATTCAATAATTCAATCATTTACAACTAAATCAAATCCAAGCAAGTCTAGCCAAAGATCTAGATCTAGATCTAGAGACATTTCCCTGAGTTTTGCGGTGGAGCGCAAACTATAACTTAACTATATTGACGTTACTTTATCGCTTCAATGCAAGGGTATCTTACATTTTTCACAAGAGCACTCCTGCCACTTGTGTTTTCTATACCGTCTTCGAGAAGAATTGTCCTTGCATTTTCGTTACAAGTCTCCTCGAAAGCGGCAAGAATTCATGATATGCACCAGTGGAGAGTCTTCTGAGAACCTAAAATTTTCCACCCAATACGTCACTTAAACAATAGAAAAAGTGACGTATTAGGTGGAACAAAAACAGAAAAGTTGCATAATTTCGTGAAGTCATTGTAGTGGTGCATATCATGAATTGATAGCTGTATTCATTCATAAAGATAATTTATCAATTTTCCTTACAGAGGTGAATCTGGTGCTGGAAAGACAGAGAACACCAAGAAAGTCATCCAATATTTGACCTCTGTTGCTGGACGATCCAGCGCTGGTCCTGTAGATGCTGATGATAAGACGCAAGGAAAATTGGAGAATCAATTATTGCAAGCTAACCCCATCCTTGAAGCGTTTGGTAATGCTAAGACCGTCAAGAATGATAACTCGTCCCGTTTCGTAAGTGCCTTGTAATCTATCGTCACTCTTGTTAAAAGATCTGAATGGTGTTATAGTGTTTGAACAATAGACCTTATCGGAGTTTTTGATTTTTCTAAAAAAGTGATGCATTGTGGGATTGTTTCGGGTGTATTACAATAGAAATCTCTTAGGTATTTCTCGAGGGAATTCTGTTGTAATTCACTCGAAACAATCCCACAATGCATCACTTTTTTAGAAAAATCAAAAACTCCGATAAGGTCTATAATCTTAGTAAAGTTATTCTTCGGAAACGTATAGTCTACTTTTCTTTCTTGTGCGAACTGTTCCCCAGACGGCACACAACGTCAAAACAACGTCCATGACATTCATAACGTCCAAATAACGTTATTTGAACGTTAAAACAACGTTGTGTGCCAGCTGGGTCATTTGTATTTGGGGATAAGGGTCACTAAACATTACTGGGCTGATTTTTCAATCACTTCTAAATCAAACTTTCACTTTCAACTTGTAGCCAATTAAGCCTATTTTCAGCCATACGCAAAGAAACTGTACGTATTAAGAGCATCTAACACGACAACTGCTGATGAGCCCTTTTTCAGAAATCGAAAAACTCCCCTCTTGGAATTTCATCAATAGTTTGACTTTTAGAGAGGCTCTCCCGTGGCCTTAATTTTGTAAGTTTTTGTAGCAAAAGTTACTGGTATTTTGACCCCTCTATTATACTTAGAGTCGGCAGCGAGCATGTTGACTGAAAAATTCATAAAATATATAGGGAAAATTTTCTTTCGCTTACACAGGGTACATCTGGATTTAAACAATGAAACTGGTTGCAAACGCCCGGTGTTTTTCGCGTGTTTCCGTATAAAAGATAACGTCATGAATATCAATAATAATTTAATTTCCTTCTCACACACAGGGTAAATTCATTCGTGTTATGTTCGATAACTCTGGATTCATTTGTGGAGCTAACATCGAATCATACTTGCTGGAGAAAGCTCGTCTCATTCGTCAAGCACCTGAAGAAAGAATTTTCCACATCTTCTATCAATTGTGCTTGGGAGCTAGCGATGATGTCAAAAGTAAGACTGCGGGGTTTTTACTTATTTGTCAAGAATTTTGCCCCTAGCATATTTAATTAAAGTGGATATAATCACCCTGAAGAGGACTTCCTACCAGCAAACAAAGCATTTGAAAAAAACAACTCGCGATAATGTTACTTGCGGAAATTTGATCTACCATCCTACTCAGCCACGATTGCCATTCGGAAATACCCATGGGACCCCGGCCCCAGTGGAAAGTTCCGCAAAATTATCGTCCCCGGTGGGAAAAATCCACCAGGATTTCAGCCCCAACTGGAAAAATAACTTTGATTTCATACCCATTCGAAACTTAATGTTTAAAAATTGCACTCCAAAACCATCCCCACTGGATTTTCTAACCTTGGAACAATAGAATTTCTATCCCTATTGTGATTTCAAAATATAATTTTTATCCCTGCTGTGGAAAAAGCTCCAGCAGGGCTACAAGACAGGGGTGCACGAGTTACACAGGAAATCACTCGGCATGGGACAATCACATTTCTAACTACAGTTTGTTGAATAACTTCCTCAATATTTTTTATAGAACAATTTTTGTTGCAAGATCCAAAAGATTACAATTTCATTTCTAACGGTAACGTATCCCTTGCCAACATGGATGATCGCGTTGAATTCAAACTAACTTTGGAAGCTATGCGAGACATGGGTATGACCCAAGAAGAACTTGATCCAATTTTCAAGGTAAAGTTCAATAATTCATGATATGCACCACTGCAATGTCTTCTGACATTACATCACGGAACCAATATCTCATTGGTTGTAAGTGACGTAAAATTAGTCAATTCGTCACTTTCAACCAATCAGCTATTGGGTGAATGGAAGACATAGCAATGGTGCATATCGTGAATATATTCCTAAAAAACCGTTTGGCTCAATTTCTTCTCCCTCGCATTTTACTTTTTCCAAAGGTTTGGTGCAATCTTGGTATTATTCATATTATTCATTAGTTTTTACATTCTAAAGCCCTTTAAGTTTGCCGAAATCCTGATTAACCCAGCTGTCACACATAACGTTATTTCAACGTTTATCTAATGTCCACAACGTCCATATAGACGTTAGAGGAATGTTAAAATAACGTTGTGTGTTGATTCTTGATTACTTGAACTTTCCGTTAGCATCACTTGAACAAAATCTTGGTACCTTAGGAGACAGTACCAGGCAAGCATAAGGAGCTGATAGGTCAATCAAATTAAAAATTATATTCATAGAATTCATTGTTAAAATAATATCTATTGGTCATAGGTCATTTCCGCATTGATGTTGTTTGGAAACATGGAATTTAAACAAGAACGAAAATCTGATCAAGCTACCTTACCAGATAACACCATTGCTCAAAAGATTTGTCATCTCTTGGGAATGGCTGTCACTGACTTCACCAAGAGTTTATTGAAACCACGAGTCAAGGTAAGTTTTTCGTCAAATACTCATTAGACATACCTCCAAATATCAATGTGCCAAATATACTCTCGTGAATTTGGTCTACGTAATATTTAGCGCACTCTTGATGGTTGTTCGGCCACAATAGGCTGTTCCATTAAAAACTATACAGGTGGGTGGACGAGCCTTTTCAAGTCAAAAAAAATTATTGAAAATGAGTCGATATCCCCTGGAAAATGGCGAAATTTGCAAAAGTACCCTTGGAAAGATTCTTTTCATACCCTAAAGTGTGGGTAGACGAACTGAAATCAGTTTTTTACCCCGTGGAAATTTTAGAGTAACTTTTTACCCCCTTGGAAAAAAGGATAAAAGACCCCCTGGAAATTTTTTATCAGATTATTCTCTGGAAATGTTCGTCCACCCCCTGCGGATATGGAATGGAATGACCCTATGTCAACATGGATCTTACAAAGTGCCATGGGTCTTTTAATAGTTGAAACCAAATTCCATTCTCCATAACTCTAACGTGCACGGGGAACACAAATTTGTTCTAGTTATAGAGTATTTCAGTTATAAGGCATTGATAACTGAAGGGACCACAAAACTTGTTCGAGTTAAGGTGACATTCGAGTTATAGAGACTCAATTGTAACTATGATACTCTCTCAGTAGTCTAGCAAGCTAGACGACTAATTCAGACATATTAGAAATAAAGCAAAAAAGTAAATTTTAGTTGTCTAGAAACCTTTGTGCACTAACTCCAAACAAAAAAAAAGTGTCAATATCGCAATTAAAATTTTTTCCCGCTCAAAAAAAATTCTTGAAAATAAAATGTGTGTGGATTTGTGTGTTAAAAACGTTTCATTTGAGTTGATTTTATTTTGAGAGTTTGTTGTTGCTTGATAAATTTTTTCTCGCTACGCAAGCTTCTGCGTAGCTAGGCCCGGTATCTATAAGGTTGAACACCGGATTCTTCCAGTCGTTTATACAAACTAAATCCCGTATCATTATTTGTGTTTATTATTAGTATTACATGCATTATAAACGACTCCAGTCTACTCTCTCAGAGACTTTTGAATTACTCTTTTCCATTCCGTACACACTTTAGGTCGGTCGTGAATATACGATACTCTCCCAGAGACTTTAGAATTACTCTTTCCATTCCGTACACACTTTAGGTAGGTCGGTCGTGAATATACGATACTCTCCCAGAGACTTTAGAATTACTCTTTCCATTCCGTACACACTTTAGGTAGGTCGGTCGTGAATATACGATACTCTCCCAGAGACTTTAGAATTACTCTTTCCATTCCGTACACACTTTAGGTAGGTCGGTCGTGAATATACGATACTCTCCCAGAGACTTTTGAATTACTCTTTTCCATTCCGTACACACTTTAGGTCGGTCGTGAATATACACACAAAGCACAAACGAAAGCTCAATGTGAGTTTGCTATTGAAGCCATCTCCAAAGCCACGTACGAACGTATGTTCAAATGGATCGTCTCCCGCATCAATAAATCTTTGAACAAAGGTATATTTTATTATCTAATCCTAAAGCTATGTTTTTGATAACAACATTTATAAGGATGGTTAGCCTTGGAATTTGCTAAACAACAAGAAATTAAACCTATTTTGAGCCAGAAAAAGAAGTTGGCAACATATCAAAAGAAATATGAAACACTTTTATATTCATTCAATATTTCACCAGTTGGGAAAGTGACGATTTATTATAATATTTCCTCTCTATTATATAGAAGGAACTCGAAGGCAACTTATAGAACACGTCAGCATTTCTTGAGAATGAATGAATGAATGAATGAATGAATGAATGAATGATATTTTCTTTACAATAGGAAAACGTGACGGAAATTCTTTCATTGGTATTTTGGATATTGCTGGTTTTGAGATTTTCCAATTGAACAGTTTTGAACAACTTTGTATTAACTACACCAATGAGAAATTGCAACAATTGTTCAACCACACTATGTTCATCTTGGAGCAAGAGGAGTACCAGAAAGAAGGTTGGCTTTTTGATTCATTTTCTTCAATTACATGCATTCTTCATTAGAGCAATTTTATAAGAACATAAGGCTGAAAATCGGCCGAAAGCCAAGAACAAATTAAGAACAATCTGAGCCTCGGAATTCAAAAATTATTAAAGCAGTACTGATTGTAATTGATTTTAAAAGGGTTTTAAGTAAATAAACTAAGCATATTAAGAACATCGTAAGAACATATAGCTTGGTTTACTGGTTCCTATAAAAAATCGTGTAAGAACCTTTAACTTTGTCTACACACTTATGAACCTTTAAAGCGTGATGAGAGTTAAGCCCAAGCAGTTTACCAGGAATAATGACGTCAAAATATCTAAAGTCATTCCATTGATAAAGACGGTATTAGAGAAATCTTTGGTCAGTACGCCGATATTATATGGTAGAATTACTTGTATTCCGGTATTTTGCACCCTCTGAATCCTCCACCAATATGTTAAGCTCGACATTGTTTTCTTTCTCATCAGGAATTGACTGGAAATTCATTGATTTCGGTCTGGATCTTCAACCGACCATCGATTTAATTGAGAAACCAATGGGAGTCTTATCACTATTGGATGAAGAATGTTGGTTCCCCAAAGCTACTGATAAATCATTGGTTGAGAAGCTTCACAAATCTCACTCCAAACATCCGAAATATTTGAAACCCGATTTCCGATCGAATTCCGATTTCTGTGTCATTCATTATGCTGGTGAGTTTGAGCTACTAAATCTTGTTTTCTGATAGTAATTTGAATGTACCCTGGTGCTTAGAACTTTTTCTCTACAATCATGGACAAAAGGTTTGTAGACTTCTGCAATATTTGCAAAATACAATCGATCAAAAACAAGTTCCCAAGAGGTTCTGGGTGCTTTCCAAACCCATCCAAAGTCTTTCAAAGTCACCCACTGCAGTCTAACCACAAGGGTTAACTACAAGGGCTTGATTAACTGGCTTACACCAGTATCAAAACGCTGATATTTTGCTTGTGGTTCCCTCAAAAGCAATTCAAAAGCAATTCAACGACTTCAAAAGTATTTTTCTTAACTTCCCTCCCCTTTCAGACACATTGAAGAGTCATTTTGCTCTATTTCTCATCATTTTTCACTGAAATCTCATTTGTCCACAACCTTTTGTCCATGATTGTATCAATTTCAAATAGGACACGAAAATTGCAACTTGTAGTTTTTCGTGGTCAAAGTTTCATGCCGTCCGTATAGGCGTATAGGCCGTATAGGCTGCAATCATCAGCCAAATAAAATAAGTTAATATACAAAATCCAAAACAGCATTTCTCATTCTTATCAACTTAAACAACTCAGAGATGTAATAACCGTATATAATTATAAAAATATTAGTCCCTTTTTATGTTTCCTTTTTGATTTTATTTGGTATTTTCAATACTTGCTCTCCTTGTGGTCAGATCTCTGATCAGTATGCAGTGCTGACGAGTCCTAATAAGGACGAAATGCATATGCTGCTCTGTCACCCAAATCTCCTGAGTAAATATAGTTGGAACCCTAACAGAGTGAATATACAGGGTGTCCCTAATTAAAGTATCGAGTCGAAACAACTATGAGTAGAAACTTTTATGTGCGTGTTCACAAAATTGTATTTTAAGCTCTCCCTCTTTTTTCTTTGTAATTACAATAAATTTATACGTTGTAACTACCTGTTGTAATAAGCCTGTGTGATGGAGAACGTTCTTATATTTTAGCGATAACACACACAAACTTTTCTACTCAATCGCATGTTCAAACTCGATACTTTAATTAGGGACACCCTGTAGTTGGACAGAAATTTTTATGTTTCTTCACATATATTTATACTAAAATTGCTCGTTTGGTACTAAGAAGAACTAAAATTGTAAATAAAGTTGATTTAATGTCTTTCCACTTGACCAATAGGACGCGTCGACTACTCAGCCGCTCAATGGTTGACAAAGAACATGGATCCATTGAACGACAACGTCGTCGGATTGATGGTTGAATCTAGTGAACCTTTCGTCTCAGCATTGTGGAAAGATCTTGGTAAGCTCTTTCTTCGTTTGATTCTTTATTCGTGATATGCACCTTTGCAATGTCTTTCACGGACCCAACAGCTGATTGGCTGCAAGTGACGTAATGACTGATTTTACGTCACTTACAACCAATCGTAATCCGTGATGTAATGGCAGAAGACATTGCAATGGTGCATATCATGAATACGCCTTTTTAAAATCGATTTTCTCCCAGTCTCCGAGAAGGTGATCTGAAATTTTTCTACCTTTGGAATGTTTAGACTTTTCGATTTCAGTGCGATACATTTAACAAATAGCTCAAAAGCACTTTTCCCGCCCGATCTTCAAATTTCTAAAAACGAAAAACCAAAATTCTCAATATATTTTGACGAAGATTGTAGCATGAGAGAGGATTACATTAGACTATGCTATGATCTAAGACGAATTCGAATAATAAAGACTAACATCAAACACCTAAATTAGCAGTCGGGCGGAAATTTTGTCCGCGCGGGCGAAAAATCGTCGGGTGGGCTCAATGTCGTAAACACAGACTCATTTCACAGACACAGAAAATATAAACATTGACTATTTTCCGCCGCGCAATATATTACGTTTTATGATATGCAACTATGTTACATCATAATATCATAATAATATAGTATTACACGGACGATAGCATCGTCTAGGATTACACTTTCATCTTTTCTTACTCCAGACAATGTTGTTGGTATGGGTGTCACCGAGGGTATGGACTCTAGCTTCGGAGGAGGTTCACGAACCAAAAAAGGAATGTTCCGTACTGTATCTCAACTTTACAAGGTACCTTTCAGTCCCTTTTTGATGGGATCGGTGTATTTTTCACTTTTCGGGGTCGATAATTTGCCTTTTCCAAAGCTGTATTTGGAAAATGAAGGAAAGTCTTGAAAGTACCTTTCCTGACTTTTGTTGCTTCGTAGCGTACTTTTTATAGGATACCCTCCCTACTTGGAAGCAAATAAAATCTTTATCAGACCTGACATTTGATGTTAAATATAGACATGCATTTGATTTAATCAGTCAACTCACTTTAATTCGAACCCCTATTATTCGAATCTTTCTATAATTCGATCTAAAATATTGGTCCCCTCAGCTGGAAAGTGGTTTGAATTACTTTTCTGTAATTCGAAGAAAATTCTGTAGTTGTTCGAATTGGCAAGTGACAATGAATGCTGAAATCGAACTTTATTTGTACTTTTAGGAACAATTAGCCGGTTTGATGAACACATTGAACAGCACCAAACCCAACTTTGTTCGATGTATCATCCCTAACTACCAAAAGAAAGCTGGAAAAATCAACAACCAGTTGGTCCTTGATCAATTGAGATGCAATGGTGTCTTGGAAGGTAAAATACCTTTCAATTTATCCTACCGATTCGTAAAAGTTTGTACTTGTTTTTTGATAAGCAAGTGTTTACCCCTATATCAGGCATGCGTTACGCTTAGCATTCTATTGTTCTTAAACAATGGAGTCGATATTTTACGTGGATAGCCCAGTAATCTAGGACTTTTAGACAGTCTTTCGATTGTTTTTGCGGGGTCCACGGCCAGCCGGCTTGGCTATCTATGAACTGAACGGAACATTGGAAGGAGCGGGGATTCGAACTGCGAATCTCTGGTTTGAGACGTTGACCACTTGGCCATCGCTCCATAATGCTTTAGTTTTAAACGTTATGCTTATAAAAAACGTGTACTTGCGCAATGCATGTTCATCCACTGTTTGTTCCTTATCACATATTTCATATATTCAACCCTTTTCGGCTATACACGCTTCTTTATCAGAAAATTTTATAACAACACAATGTTAAAAATTGTCCAAAACATGAGAGCAAAGAAATAACAATTCTTATAGCCTCAGATTTAAGAAATTACTTACAAAGTACTGATTCTAACATATTTCAAACTTCAAAATTTCATTAAAATTAAGAATAGCCCAGCCTGAGCCAAAATTTACTGGTTCAGGTGAATAACTCGAAAAAATTTGACATTTGGGCATGAAATTAATCTTTTAAAACGAAAAAGTTCATCCCAAAGTATAATCGTTATCTCTAGCTAATGACAAATCAAGCTAAGATAAAAGTATATTCTGTTATAATTTTTTCGCGTTTCTATCTCTGGAAATTCCAAAACCTTGGTAGCTTCAAACGAATACATGCAACGTTGCCAATGTACATTGCTGACAATTATTGTAAATACCCATAAATCCTTCTATGGATGTTTTACCTAGGCATCCGTAATTACCCACGATCCTTTTTTCTTTCTCTTAGGCATCCGTATCTGTCGTCAAGGTTTCCCCAACAGAATTCTCTTCCAAGAGTTCAGACAACGTTATGAAATCTTGTGCCCTGGTATCGTTCCCAAAGGTTTTATGGATGGACGTAAAGCTACTCAAAAAATGGTATGTTTTTCTTTTAGTGTTACAAACTTTTTCCGTCTGCGGGTGGAAATCCACCCACACAGAGAGATTCACTAAGATTTTCCAGAAAAAACCGTACACCCCCTGTTGAGGAGGTCCATCATTTTGTGGTTAGAAATGCTGCAACCCCCTGGAATTCCATGCAATTTCAGGCTTAAACCCCCCCTGGAATTCTGAATTTTAGTAGGATTTAAAAGGCTACCCCCATGGAATTCCATTTATTTTTGACAGATTTTTGTATCTCCCTATGGAATACCGCCACATATCAAACCTTACCCCTTGGAATGGAAATGGACCTCCTCAATAGGGGGTATACGTTTTTTTTCTGGAAAAGCCCATTTCCACCCTAGGTTATGAACCTTGGAGGAAGAAGAATTTTCGTATCGTCGTCTGATTATCTGGGATGAGCTGGAGTTTTTATAAGATACTTCACTAATTGGTCATTTGAAGTGATAGAGATGACGCGTTCTTTAGAAAAAGTAACAAAATTGTTTTATTATTGGTTAACGACCAACCAAATCAAATAAGAGCTTGTAAAAACTCCAGCTTGTCCCGATTATCTGATGTTCTGTCCAGATTCAGTTGCTTGCAACACTAAAATTTAATGAAAATACTTTTCTACCTATAAACATCAGATTTAATACTTTTGGCGATTTCTTTCTAGTTTATACATATATAGAAATCTTTATCGGCAATATATGTCTATTTGTTTCTAGTTATTAGTAATAGAATTTCGTACATTTAAATCTAAGTCAATAAAACTTTTGACACCTGGTGACTTTCAATCATTTGAACATCTTTTCAACATCCTTTTTGTTTGAGAACCTTGTCTCCTCTGCTAACTTAACTAAGTCAACCATACAAACTGAGGCTAATATTTCTAATATTTATTTCTATTGCTAAGTTTCTGACACCTGGTGATTTTCAATTTTTCACCTTCCTCTTCATAGATTGAGAACCTTGACATGGATTCCAACCTTTACCGTGTTGGTCAATCCAAAATCTTCTTCCGTGCCGGTGTTCTTGCTCATCTTGAAGAAGAACGTGACATCAAGTTGACTGAAATCATCATCCAATTCCAAGCTTACTGTCGTGGTAACATCGCCCGCCGCAACTATAAGAAGAAGATCCAACAACTGTCTGCCATCAGGTATGTTCGAATATGATACAACTTCACTATGGAACGTCGCGCGTCCAAATCTGGCAAGTCTAAGCAAAATAATCACATCAAAATCAATAGCCAATCATAAACATAAATATTAGAATACAGTCATTTTCAAGCAAAAAGGGACACAGATTTTGATTGTTTTGCGCTGAACAACCAAGTCAGGTCGCCACATTCACCATATCCTTTAGAACAGAGCGCGATGGATGGATGATCTAGTTTTTAGATTAAACAGACTCCCATTACGGATATTTCTCAACGTAACGGCCGTGTAATCGTATTTTTCTTCTCTATCCACACACAGAGTCATTCAACGTAACGGCCGTGCATGGTTGAAGATCCGTACATGGGACTGGTGGAAACTGTTCACTAAAGTCAAGCCTTTGTTGAGCGTGACACGTCAAGATGACGAAAAGCGAGTCAAAGAAGAAGAGTACAAGAGCCTTGTCGATAAACACGATAAGATGGAGACTCAACATGTTGAATTGACCAAGGTACATTCAACTCTCTCTAATTTGAACCTCCATAATTCGAATATTTCTGTAATTCGAATTAAAACATTGGCCCCTGCAACTGGAAAGTTGTGTAAAATTCTCTCCATGATTTGAATCTTTCTCTAATTCGAAGAAAAGTATTAGTCCCTTGGAGATCGAATAAGAGAAAAGCAACTGCTTATCCCATTTTTATAAGCTCTTCATGAAACTTCCTTGTTTCCCGTCATTATGGAAGAAAGATTCAATTTGCTTCTATGTATCCTTAAAATGCTCTCAATTTGTTCTTCATATTTTGGCCATCGAACCCTTGTGTTCTTATATAGTTTTTCTTAAAGTATAACCTTATTTGATACATTCTCGCTTCAAACAGGCTCATGAAAAACTTCAAGAGGAGAAGAACTCTATTGCTGAACAACTTCAAGCTGAGATCGAACTTTGCCAAGAAGCCGAGGAGGCACGTAACCGCCTGCAATCACGAAAAGCTGAATTGGAAGACTTGATTGCCGATTTCGAGGTGAAAGCACAAGAAGAGGAGGAAAAGATGGTCAAAGTTGTGGAAGAAAAGAAGAAATTGCAAAACAGCATTCAAGATCTTGAAGAAAGGTATGTTTTTGGATGAATCTTATATACTACAGTAAACTCTCGCTAATTCGAATTCGAACGAAAAATATTATTTGTTCGAATTACAGAGAGAAGTATTCTACGAGGGTTGCTGCTAGACGAGAACTGAAAGTTAATTCGAATTATAGAACGATTTGAATTATAAAAGTTCGAATTAGAGAGAGTTTACTGTATTTTACCGTTTTTTCTCAAACAAATGGGCGGGAATTAAAGGGACGCTCTTATTATCAAAATTTCAAATTTTTTTCTCAAATACCTTCGTTTTTACGGTTATATATGCGATTTAAATCTGTGAAATCGTGACTTCAATTGAAAATTCTATGACGTGACCCAAAATGGCGGGCGAAAATTTATTCCAAAAAAATTTCTTAAAATCCATATCAATTTTGATAACGAATGTTATTGCTTTTTCTTCTCGAAAATGATCTAAATTGCCTTGGGAATTTGAACAATTAAACAAATCCCGTGCAGCTAAATTTTAGTAAAGTCAAACGAGGGAGACGTTTTTAAGAATTATATTTCATATAATTTGTCCGCTGTTTTTCGAACGCACTGTATTAACATGCCTTATGAAGGCCTAAACTAGCAGAGGGCAGCTTGAATACGTTAATAAATCTTTTGAAGAATGACAGTCACCAGGTATCAAATTAATTGTTATTTCTTTCACCATCACCAGCTTGGAAGAAGAAGAGCAACAACGCCAGAAATTGCAATTGGAGAAAGTACAAGTTGAATCTAAACTCAAAGCCATTGAAGACGAAAAAGCAGTTGCTGAAGATGCCAATGCAAAACTCTCACACGAGAAGAAGAACTTGGAGGAGCGAGTCGATGAAATTTCGGACACTTTGGCTAAAGAAGAAGAGAAAGCCAAACAGCTGGCCAAAACAAAAGCTAAACAGGAAGCCTTCATTGCTGAGTTGGAAGAACAAATCAGCAAGGGTGAGTGTATTTTGATCTTGGCTTGACTTGAACTTTTCGTGAAAATAAACTTTCAACAATTTTGAGCCTTCGAATAGCTTTTTGACTATTTGGCTTGACTTGGACTTATCTTGAAAATAAACTTTCAACAATTTTGAGCCTTCGAATAGCTTTTTGACTATTTGGTTTGACTTGGACTTATCTTGAAAATAAACTTTGAACTTGTTCAACCTTTCTCTATCAAAACGAATTTAATTTTCATAGTATCTTGCTGGCACACAACGTTCTTTTAACGTTTATCTAACGTTCACAACATCCATATAACGTTAGATAAACGTTGTAACAACGTTTTGTGCCAGCTGGGTATCTTGATCAAAATCAATTTGCTTTAAGTGTGCACTAATCTTTGTTTTGCTTGCTATTTCCCAAAGAATGCTTCAATTCAAACATATGGTATATCGTTGAAAAGAAAATTCAGAGCACTATAATTTCTGAAAAAAAAATTAAAAATCTTTATAGAAAGTGAAGATGAAAAATGAAGAAAAAAATGAGCTTTTTAACCTTTGATGCTATCAGCATCAAACTTTTCTTGGTACAGAGCTATATAATACTCTTAACATTTTGACCATCGAAGCCTTATGTTCTTATAAAAATTATGTATCTATATCAAACAGGTGATAAGAGCAGTGGTGAGTTACAGAAAGAAGTTCGCAAAATGCAACAGGAGGAAGCCGACCTTAAACATCAATTGTCGGAAGGTAGCGCAAAGATCGCCGACTTAGAGGATGACGTCAAACGTCGGGAGCAAGAATTGGACGTCGCCGTCAAAAAGGGTGAAGAAGAAACAGCTAAGTTGGTCACTGCCGAGAAACAAAAAAGAGAACTACAATCTAATCTTGAAGAACTTAAGGAAGACTTTGACAATGAGCGAGCTGCCAAGGAGAAATTGGATCGCGCTAAACGTGATTTAGAGAATGTAAGTTGGAATAACTGTTATTTTAGTTTGGGTTGGTGAGACAAATTAAATTGAAATTACGTTGGACTAAATGTTATTCTTGTTTGGGCTAGTGAGACAAGTTACATTGATAATAAGTAAGGTGTTAAGGAAAAACTGGATCACGCTAAACGTGATTTAGAGAATGTAAGTTGGAATAACTGTTATTTTAGTTTGGGTTGGTGAGACAAATTAAATTGAAATTACGTTGGACTAAATGTTATTTTTGTTTGAGCTAGTGAGACAAGTTACATTGATAATAAGTAAGGTGTTAAGGAGAAACTGGATCACGCTAAACGTGATTTAGAGAATGTAAGTTGGAATAACTGTTATTTTAGTTTGGGTTGGTGAGACAAATTAAATTGAAATTACGTTGGACTAAATGTTATTCTTGTTTGGGCTAGTGAGACAAGTTACATTGATAATAAGTAAGGTGTTAAGGAAAAACTGGATCACGCTAAACGTGATTTAGAGAATGTAAGTTGGAATAACTGTTATTTTAGTTTGGGTTGGTGAGACAAATTAAATTGAAATTACGTTGGACTAAATGTTATTTTTGTTTGAGCTAGTGAGACAAGTTACATTGATAATAAGTAAGGTGTTAAGGAGAAACTGGATCACGCTAAACGTGATTTAGAGAATGTAAGTTGGAATAACTGTTATTTTAGTTTGGGTTGGTGAGACAAATTAAATTGAAATTACGTTGGACTAACTGTTATTTTTGTTTGGGCTAGTGAGACAAGTTACATTGATAATAAGTAAGGTGTTAAGGCAGGTTAAGGAGAAACTGGATCGCGCTAAACGTGATTTAGAGAATGTAAGTTTTTATTGAATAACTGTTCTTTTAGTTTGGGTTGGTGAGGCAGTTTTTACTTTTAGCAAGAAAACGATAGAATTTTGATGAAAGAACCTTGTAAGAACCCATTCTTAGATATCTCAATTTCAAATTGTTACAATTTCAATGTTTCCAGGATCTCGAAGAATTGCGAAGCGAATTGGAAGTTTCATCAGATGCCACTCATGTACAAAAAGAACTTCAACGAAAGAGAGAAGAAGAAATTGGAGAACTCAGACAGCAGGTTGGTGTTCTTTCTATAATCCGTGTAACACAGTAATATGGGTGTTATATGATAATACGATAATTGTTACGGAATAATATCAGTTTGAATAAACTGCGGTGGTCTTTCGCTAACTCGAACTTCTATTATGCGATTCCTTCTATAATTTGAACTAATTTTCTCAGGTCCTGTCAAGAGGAAACCTTCACAAAAAAACTCTACAATTCGAATATCTCTCTAATTCGAACAAAATCAGATGCCCCCTTCTTTGTTCCCCTCAGCTGGAAGGTAGTGTTAAATTCTCTCTGTAATTCGAATCTTTCCCTAATTCGAAGAAATCTATTGGTCAAGAAGATCGAATTAGAGAAAGTCAACTGTAAAATTAACCAGTCAATGACCGTAGATTTATTATTCTTTTTCAGGTACAAGAAGAAGCAAAAGAGCACGAGAAACAAATGGCTTCCATTCGTCAAAAACATAATCAAGTTGCTGAAGAACTCAACAATCAATTGGACTCAATCAAGAAGAACAAAAATTCTGTCGGTAAGGTTCGATGATTCAAAGCCCTGAAGGGGCTAGATCCGAAACTCTTGGATGGGAATTCAAGCCACTTATTTCCGATCGAAAACGCGTGACCTACAGTTTTCGAAAACACGTGACCTACAGTTTTTTTCGCACAAACGCCGGATTGAAAGTAAAAATCTACCACAAGATTTTGAAAAATAATGTCACGCAAAAACAAAGAAAGTGGCTAGATTCAATCGGTCATTCTAAATACGGTGCAAATCTTAAGTCTTTACTTTTTCTTGTTTGAGAAAGATTAAAGATTCCTTTCTAGCCACAAAGGCTTTAAACTCAATGTTTTTTCCCCAATATTTTTAACCAGTAAATAGCATTTGATTCATCCCTTTTTACAGGCTTGACCAATAGTAAACAGCTGGTTTGAAATTAAGTCGTTTTAAAATTCATATGTCATTTGTTTAATAACGATAAGCCTATTCGAAGAGGTAGACCGTCAAAGTCACTTCTGAACCAAGTAACTGAAAATGAAAATGTTTCTGTTGATCAATTTTGTAACATTACTTTAGGCAAAAAGCTTGGAAGATCGACATAGAGCTAACTTCTTCACAGAGGCTGGCTCTATGTCCAATCTGTTTTCTAGTAATAGAATTTGATTGTAAATTTTATATATAATTTCATTCTCACAGAAAAAGCCAAAGCAGCATTGGAAAGCGAAAATGCTGAACTTGAATCTGACTTATCACGTGTCACTTCAATGAAGAACGATGCTGACAAAAAAGTCAAACAACTAGACTCTGCTCTCAACGAAGCTAAAGCCGTCAAGGCTAGTCAAGAAGAATCCATCCAAAAACTCGAATCATCTGCTAACAAGTTGCAAAAGGAGTGTGACCAACTGAATACTCAATTGGAAGAGATTGAAACCAAACAAGCCAACACTGACAGAGCCAAACAAGCAGCAGAAGCAGCTCTTGAAGACACCCAAGAACAGTTGTCGACCGAAACCAAAGCCAAACTCCAACTTCAAGGTAATTTGACTATTCACTTTTAAACCCTTATCGGTTTTTTAGGAGACTGGAAATTAATTTTCAAGCAAGATTTGTTCCTCCGTTCTTCATTTTTAGGCTAACAACTAAATCCCGCCAAAACCCTACATACTTTTTTCCGAGTTTCTGCGGTGGAGTACAAACTGATTTTAGCATTCGAATAGCTTAACTATTTTGACGTTTTTTTATCGCTTCAATACAAGAGTATCTTACATTTTTCACAAAAGCGCTCCTACACTTGTGTTTTCTATACCGTCGTCAAGAAGAATTTCCTTGTATTTTCGTTACCAGTCTCCTCAAAAGCTGACCGCGCCGCTAAAGTGTTACGTCTTAATGTTGTTCCCTTGCATAGACATTGCAGAATTTAGTTTTTTCTGTAGAGATTAAGTGCAAGGTATCTTGGCTATCGTTATCGTATAACAATTATGCTTACCTGTTAAATCGCTTCTCCTTTGCAGGAAAACTACGCGAAGCTGCGGACGAAGCAAACCGCCTAAGCGAACAACTGGAAGAGGAGGAAGAAGAAAAAGCCGCTGTACAAAAACAACTTTCACAAGTACAAGTGCATGTAAGTTCACTCGTTTGTGTTTGTAAAAACTATAGACAGGAGATCACCGTCCTGTATTTTCATAAACTGATGTATACTGGGCGGGTTCGGGCTGTGAGGTAAATTTCCGCCTCAAAAAATTCACAGTAGGAAATTGGAATTTAGCGCTGTCCACTCCTCACTTAATCAAATTAAAATGAATTAACTTTAAAAGTTGTATGACCTGTGAAATTATAACAAACATTTTATTGAGTGTGTTTTCAACTGTTATTTTGGAGATTCAAACTCACAGCCCAAACCATGCTTTTCATTTCGCCATCAATATATAAAATAAGAAATCATAGTATTGATCTCCAGGCTATAAAAACTAGAGTTAGGCTACTAATTAACGAAAAGTCTCCCCAGTTGGCACACACCGTTTTTTCAACGTTCATTTAACGTTATATGAACATTAGATAAACGTTAAAATAACGTTGTGTGACAGTGAACGTTAGATAAACGTTAAAATAACGTTGTGTGACAGTTGGGAGCCTTTCTACGTGATAAAAATACTGGACTCAAAACAATTACTTACTTTACAAGACTAACCGAACCTGATTTGACCTTTTGAAATGGGGATGAATAGCACACCGCTATGCAAACGTCATAATTATTTTTCAACATTTGACTAAAATTCAATCCCACAATCCTTTTCATCTTGATTCGTAATGCGTGCAAGTTATTACT
Source organism: Clytia hemisphaerica (assembly GCF_902728285.1). Lineage (NCBI taxonomy): Eukaryota > Metazoa > Cnidaria > Hydrozoa > Leptothecata > Clytiidae > Clytia > Clytia hemisphaerica. The sequence continues at coordinate 806,353 of NW_027104060.1, forward strand.
TTTGTATGTCAAAGAGTGTAATTGACTTGCAAAAGCAATTAATGCAAAGGATGATGGACAAACAGTAAGTTTTGGTGTCTATTTTTAGAATCATTGCGGTATGCTATTTATAAACGATCTTTGATTTAAATTCAGCTTGATGGAGCAAAGAAAGAAATCGAAGTCCAAATCGCTGCTTTAGAAGAAGCTGAGGTTGCCAAACAGAAACAAAAACGTGAAAACGAAGAACTCCGTGGGGATCTGGAAAAGAGTCAAGGAGATTTCCAAAAAGCTGACAAAGCAAGAAAACGTCTTCAAGGAGAGCTCGATGACGTCACTGTACAAATGGAACGTGAGCGCCAAAATGCCACCCAGATGGCCGGCAAACAACGCAAATTTGATCAACAATTAGCTGAAGAACGCAAAAATGTTCAATCTATGCAAGCCGAAAGAGACAATATGGAGAAATTGGCGCGCCAAAATGAGACCAAGTGCCTTTCACTCCAAAACCAGAACTCAGAATTGGAAGATAGACTTGCGGAGGTAGGAAATGAATTTTCAGTAAATTTTGATCATCTGTAATAAACTTTACACATCTGCACTTTGCGGAAAGGGATTGTTGATGGGGCAAAGGCAGATCTTGAAAAGTGTAGAACCAAACTTCTATATAATGGCCATTTTCAGACCACATTTTTGTGACCCTTATGCATTTTTTATCTATATAATATTAATAATAATCGAAGTTGTTTAAAAACGAGGCCAAAATTCATGCATCTGGTTTATTCCCTAAAGATTTTATTTAAAATTATTCATTTATTCGATGAAAATCCTATTCCCATTGAAAAATCGAATTAGAGAGCGCCAACTTTGATTATCCTTCTTTTAGGCTGACCGTCAAAAGAAATCTCTTCAACTCGAACTCCAAGATTTGGTCGAAACAAAGGACGACGTCGGTAAATCCGTACACGAATTGGAAAAAGCGAAACGTCTGTTAGAACAACAGTTGGCAGAACAAGTTACTCAAATGGAAGAACTCGAGGATGAATTACAAGCTACCGAAGATGCTAAACTAAGATTGGAGGTAAGTTGTCTATACAAAACAATATTAAAGGTTTTTGGGGAAGCAAGGCAAATGAAGCAGTTAGTAAGTTTTCTATACAAAACTCGATGTTAAGTTTTATTACGTTAGTGAGGCAAGCGAAGATAAAATTTTCTATTATGTAAAACACTGTTAAAATTTTTTTGGGATAGCGAGGCAAGTAAAGAAAATAAAATTTTCTATAAAAAATGTAATTTTTTCAGAGTATAAGTGTATAAACGTAATAAGTATGTACACTGTATGAAAATTTAAGCCCAAAAATCTTCATTTAGTTAACAAAGGATTCTGGGTGTATTGACAATCAAATTATTTAATCATCTGTATCAATTTCATATTTTTAGGTCAACATGCAAGCCGCAAAAGCACAATTCGAGCGTGACTTGGCTGGTAAAGAAGACAACGTTGAAGAAGGACGCCGCCAATTGATCAAACAAGTAAGTCACCACCGAACACGCTTTTTTTACCGCCCACCGCCCTTAACAGCTTTAGGCAAAGGCAAAGCACTTTGAATAGACTAGAAACTTTTTGATTCAAAACGATAAAAATGGCTTGAAATTTCTTGTTGCTTCGCTAGAATACAAAAAAAGTTATGATTTCAAACTTTAATTCTAGTATGTGTATTACCTTTTAAGAACAAAAACATAATGAATAAATGCATAACACCAAATTACCTGCAACTTCTCTCCCTTTTTTTTCAGTTACGTGAAATGGAGGCAGAACTGGAAGAGGAACGTAAACTGAGACAATCTGCACAAGCCGCTAAACGTAAATTGGAAGGACAAGTTTCTGATTACCAAAATCAACTTGAGAATGCTAACAAGATCAAGGAAGAAGGTCCGTTTCTTGCTATTACTCCTTCCTTTCAAATAGTTCGTACCTTAATGACAAAATTTCGAAAATCTCCCATCAATCTTCCCTTGAACAGCATAAAAATCTGTCTGAGATTTATGCTTTGAGTTTTAAGCTTTTGAAAGATATGATCACCAATTTCTAGTGACTTCAATCACTACTTTTATCCCCTTTTTCCATTAGGAACTAAGGCCCTCAAGAAGTACATGTCTCAGCTCAAAGAAGTACAAAAGGACTTGGACGAGTCACGTGCTTCAAGAGATGATTTGGCTAATCAAGTCAAAGAAAACGAGAAGAAACTCAAAATCCTTGAAGCTGAATTCCTTCAAATGCAAGAAGATCTCGCGGCCGCTGAACGTGCTCGCCGAGCAATCGAAACTGAACGTGATGAACTTTTGGAGGAGTTGAACTCTAACAGCGCCGTGAAAGCCGCCCTCGCTGAAGAACGCAAGAGATGGGAGGCTCAAATTGCCGCCCTTGAAGAAGATTTGGAAGAAGAACGAACACAAACTGAACTCATGCAAGATAAGGTGAAATTTTCTTTATAAAACACTGTTAAAATATTTCGGTAAAGCAAGACAGAATGAAGTAAAATTATCTTAAAAAACACTCTTAAAATACTTTGGGACAGCGAGACAAAAGAAAATGAAGGTTTTTATATATAGAATGCTGCTTATTATTTTGGAATGTCGGGTATAAGGTTTGATACATAAGACTTATTAGGTCTTGAGAGGTTTTATGAAATTGACAAGGGATTTATTTTAATGAATTTTCTTTGATAACAACAAGAGCAACAAAAAAAATCAAACTTCGAAAGCAAAATTTGAAAAGAAAATTCTACCGTGGTATAATAGCCATGGTATATCAGGAATTATTCAATGGCTGTTTTTGCCTACAGGTATATAATAATAAGACTTATTAGGTCTTGAAAGGCTGTTGCTTGTATATCAAGAACAGTAGAGTTCGATAAATTCTTGAGCCGAATTGAAAAACTAACTAAACTTTTTCATTTTTGATTGACAACAGGTTAGACGAGCCAACCTTAACCTTGAGCAAATGCAAACGGAACTCAACCAAGAGCGTGCTGAAGCTCAACAATTGGACAACACTCGAATGCAATTAGAAAGACAAAACAAAGATTTACATGGAAAATTGGCAGATCTTGAATCAAGCTTGAGATCAAGAAACAAAGGAATTGTCGCAACTTTGGAAAGCAAGGTTTATATTCAGGAAATTTTGAAATTATTGTTGAGGAAGATTTTCCAAGATTTCCACTCTCGCGACACTTTTTTTGACTTTTTTGACTCTCGCTTATTCGAACTTCTATTTTTCGAATCTTTCTGTAATTCGTACTAATTTTCAGTTCCCGTAAAAGAAAAAACCCTCTCAAAATATTTTATTTCGAACAAATAAAGTTTCCCATTCGATTTCGAAATAGTGAGCGTCAACACTGTACTTATATTGTTCCTTTAAGTAAAATTTTTGAAATATTTCAAATCGATCACTACTATAAAGTCACTTAAAGTTATATTTCATAACCACGCTACCAGCAGACTCGCAATATAACTTTTGGTGAAATGATACAACGTCGACATTCTCTTAGCATCTTCAGATATCAAAATATTACATCTCTCAGTCTCAAAAAAATTCTATTTGTTTTCAATCAATATTTAAGGTCACCAATTTGGAGATCCAATTAGATCAAGAAGCAAAAGAGCGTCAACAATTGAACAAAGTCTTGAGGAAATCTGAGAAACGAGTCAAAGAAATCACTATCACAATCGAAGAGGAGAGAAGCCATACTGAAAACTACAAGAATCAAGTAAGATATGTACCATTACAATGTCTTCTAACATTACAACACCCCCTTCTCACAGAAGGGGAACCTTCCCACTGCGAAATTGTCCAAAATATCGTCTCCGGTGGAAAATTATCCTCCAATTTTTGTCACCACTGAAAATAATCAAATAAACCAATCTTCACTGCAATATGATGCTTTTTTTCCCACCCCGCTGCATTTTCTGACTTGAAATATGAAAACAAAAGAATTGAAATTCCCAGCCATAAAAAATACGGGAATATCAATCCCCATGAAGTTTCAGCCCGTTATTTTCATCCCCACTAGTTGAAAAAATCCTACTGGCTCTGTGAGAAGGGGGTGTATGATATGTACCATTGCAATGTCTTCTAACATTATATCACGGATCCAATAGCTGATTGGTTGCAAGTGACGTATTGACTGATTTTACGTTACTTACAACCAATCGGCTGTTAAGTCTATGTTGTGGTATCGAAGACATTGCAGTGATGCATATCATGAATATTCGAACCTCTATTATTCGAATCTTTCTGTATTTCGAACTCAAATATTGGTCCCCTCGCCTCAGCTGGAAAGTGTTTAAATTACTCTCCATGATTTCTTTAATCAAATTCGAAAGGTTTTTTGGTCCTTTCAAGGTCGAATTAGAGAAAGCTGACTGCATAACAGTTACCTTATCGGGGAAAACTTCGGCGGGGAAAAGTGACGAAATTTTGGCCAAGTGATGAATATTTTTCCCCGACGAAAATTTTCCCCGGTGTTAATGCGTTTACCAACTACCAGCAAGTGACGAATATTTTTCCCCGATAAGGTATTATCTGCGATGATTATAATTTTTACGAGGATTCGAACTGAAGTAGGCTGGATACTAGCATCAACAATTTTGGTCAAACCTGACCTTTTTGGTTCCTGTCAAACTCGATGTCTTTATCTTGGTGTATTTGGGCCTTTTAATATAAGAGAAGTTTAATGTATATGCATGAAATCAGTTTTTTTATAACTTAAAATAATATCCTTGCGGTAGCAGCTCTTTTTTTAATTCACATCCCTTATTTGTAGCTTGAGAAGATGACCGCCCGCGTGAAGAACATGAAACGCCAATTGGATGATAGTGAAGAAGAGGTTACTCGATTGAATGGCACAAAACGAAAACTTCAACGCGATTTGGATGAGAATAACGAAAGTCTTGAATCAGCACAACGTGAAGTGAACACTTTGAGACAACGTTTGAGGTAATGAGCTGTTCCATTTAAAATTCATACAGGAGGTGGCAAAAATATTATTGAAAATATGTAAATACCCCCTGGAAAATGGCAAAACTTGCAAAAAAACGGTTCTTCCTCAAACCTGAAAGAGAAAGTGGTCAAACTACAACCAGTCTTTTACCGCCTGGAAGTTTTAGAGTATTTCTTTACCCCCCCCCCCCAGCTGGAAAGCAAATTCTTAGACCCCCTGGTAAAAGCTTCTTCGGATTACCCCCTGGAAAAGATCGTCTACCCCCTGTAAGGATATAAAATGGAATGACCCAATGAGAGCTTTCCTACCAAAATTGTTTAACGTTTATCATAGGGGGTTAGATGGGAGTCTTTTCATTCAGTTATACTTGGATTTTGTGTTACATTCATTTTATAAGAAAAGCTTTATGATCAATTACTGACTCGATTTCTTGCAAAAACCTAAGAAAAAATTAAGATCAGTTTCCATTCTTAAAATTTCAGCCCAAATTCGAGTACTAGATGTCTTATTATGTACATATTATGTATATATTTTTTATACTCAAAATATTTTCTTTTTGTTTTGCAGAGGCGGAGTTGGTGTTCGCACAACCACTACAACTCGAACCCGAACCTCCCGAAAAAGTGAAGAACTTGAGATCGAAGGAGAAGAATAAGCGCCAAAACAAACAAAATCCAAAATACAGATCTCCAAACAATAAAATTCGAATGCTGACGCGTTTATACAATATTGACAACGATGCGCCATATCAATCTCAAAAGGAAAGCTAAAGAGGCGCTGTTTCCTTTACAATAATCGCCATCACAGGTTTGCCAATATTACTATCAGGCATACAGAAACACATTGCTTTATTTTATCTGTTTATTTATTTCCATTTTCTTATAATTTTTTGTTACTTTTTTGTCATTACTTTTTAATTTTGTTGTTACTTTCGTTTTTTTTTGTTTTCGTTATCAGTTTATTTATTTATTCCTATTTTTGTTTACTTATTTATTTATCTTTACCTACTTTTCTTAAATTTCTTAATTTCAACATATTGTAATTTCTACGCATTTTTTACGCATTTCTTTACGCAAATACACCTTTCACGAATTGAAATTTTATAAGTCTCATGTACACCTTTTTTTATAAAACCAAACTACAGTTCAACTCATGTAATTCGAAATCTCAAGGGACCGAGAATTTTGTTCGAATTACACGAGTTTCGAACTAGATGAGTTTTCGTATTTTTGACCTAATGCGATGAAAAAAGTCTTTCCCAGGTTTACTTTTGCGTCTTTATTGGACATACTATCCTCCAAATCACGGAAAGCTTCATATTTCATTTTTAAAGTGACTTTTTTATGTTTTCTTTTTCCCATCTTGTCTTGATAAGAAATGGAAGTCAAAAGCAGTATAGACGAGCTTGCCAATCGAATGTAAAAAAGAAAACATTATTCGATTGGCAAACAACGTCAAAAACGTTCGATTGACAAAATATCGAGTTTGCCAGCTTCAAAAACTCAAAAAATTCGAAAATTCTAATTACATGATAAAACTTTCTTGATGGTACTAGGAGTTTTCTTGTAAGGTTTTCAAGGTAAATTCTGAGGGGACCATAGAATCTGTTCGAATTAGGTGAGTTTTCGAATTATAGGAGTTCGAATTACATGAGTTCAACTGAGAACATGAGGTTTCAATGGCCAAAATATTAAGAACAAGTTGAGAACATTTTAAGGCTTTGTGGACTCTAAAACACCAAATTTCAGGAAATTGTGAAAATAAAAACATTTTAAGAACAATTTGAGGCGTAAAACTCAAAAAACTGAGAACATCCGAAGTTTAATCTATTTTCGACATTTGGTTCCATTGAAGCTACAGGCCAGTTAATTACAAATTGCCGTAATTTTTACTAAAATTCGCCAAGTGTAGTTTTGGAATATTTTAGGATTGTTTGTCTTCAGTTTTATTTTTAAAATTAGGCTGTGGGCAAACTTTTTGGTCCATGTAATGTCATTCATGCTAGGTTCTAATGAAGTTATTTGGCTGATACAGAGCCACATTCGTTTTTGGCCTATTTTGATAAAAGATCATTGTTGGGACCCTTCAATTTGAATTAATTTTTCAATTTTAGCGTATTTTCAAAATTTTTAGTTGACTTTCAGACTCTAACATTTGGTTCCATTGAAGTTATAGGGCTATGACAGATTTGGCGAATTCTGAGATAAAAGTCGCCACATTTAATTTTTGCCTATTTTGATAAAAATCATTTTGGGACCCTTCAATTTGAACTAAAAGTTTAATTTTAGCTTATTTTCAAAAATTTTAGTTGACTAGGCCATAACATTTGGTTCCATTGAAGTTATAGCATAGGGCTATGACAGATTTGGAGTATTCTGAGATAAAAGTCGTCGCATTCGTTTTTGGCCTATTTTCAAAATATTTAGTTGACTTTCAGCCCTAACTATCGTTCCATTGAAATTAAAGGGTTATGACAGATTTTGCGTATTCTGAGATAAAAGTCGCCACATTCGTTTGTGGCCTATTTTGATAAAAGATCATTTTGCGACCCTTCAAATTGAATTAAAACTTCACTTTTAGCTTACTTTCAAAATATTTAGTTGACTTTCAGGCCCTAACATATGGTTCCATTGAAGTTAAAGGGCTATGACAGATTTGGAGTATTCTGAGATAAAAGTCGTCGCATTCGTTTTTGGCCTATTTTCAAAATATTTAGTTGACTTTCAGGCCCTAACATATCGTTCCGTTGAAATTAAAGGGTTATGACAGATTTTGCGTATTCTGAGATAAAAGTCGCCACATTCGTTGTCGGCCTATTTTGATAAAAGATCATTTTGCGACCCTTCAAATTGAATTAAAACTTCACTTTTAGCTTACTTTCAAAATATTTAGTTGACTTTCAGGCCCTAACATAGGGTTCCATTGAAGTTAAAGGGCTATGACAGATTTGGAGTATTCTGACATAAATTTCGCCACATTCGTTTTTGGCCTATTTTGATAAAAGATCATTTTGTGATCCTTCAAATTGAATTAAAACTTCACTTTTAGCTTACTTTCAAAATATTTAGTTGACTTTCAGGCCCTAACATATGGTTCCATTGAAGTTATAGGGCTATGACAGATTTGACGTATTCTGATTTAAAAGTAGTCATATTCGTTTTTGGCCTATTTTGATAAAAGCTCATTTTGGGACCCTTCGATTGGAATCAAATCTTCAGTTTTAGGGTATTATCAAAATATTTAGCTGACTTTCAGGCTCTAGCATTTGGTTCCATTGAAGTTATAAGGCTATGACAGATTTGGCGTATTCTGAGATAAAAGTCGCCACATTCGTTTTTGGCCTATTTTGATAAAAGATCATTTTGTGATCCTTCAAAGTGAATCAAATCTTCAGTTTTAGGGTATTATCAAAATATTTAGCTGACTTTCAGGCTCTAATATTTAGGGTCCATTGAAGTTAAAGGGTTATGACAGATTTGGCGTATTCTGAGATAAAAGTCGCCACATTCGTTTTTGGCCTATTTTGATAAAGATCATTTTGTGAATCCTTCAAATTGAATTAAAATCTTCGTTTTAGGGTATTTCAAAATTTAGTTGACTTTCAGGCCTAAATTTAGGTCCATTGAAGTAACGTTTGACAGATTTGGCGTATTCTGAGATAAAAGTAGCCACATTCGTTTTTGGCCTATTTTGATAAAAGATCATTTTGTGGACCTTCAAAGTCAAATTCACTTTAGGGTATTTCAAAATCTAGTTGACTTTCAGGCTCTAATATTTAGGTCCATTTGAAGTTAAAGGGTTATGACAGATTTGGCGTATTCTGAATAAAGGCGCCAATTCTTTTTTGGCTATTTTGATAAAGCTCATTTGCAACCTTCAATTGAATTAAACTTCATTTTAGGTATTTCAAAATATTTAGTTGACTTTCAGGCCTACATGGTTCCATTGAAGTTAAAGGGCTATGAAGATTGGGTATTCTGACATAAAGTCGCCATTCGTTTTTGGCCTATTTTGATAAAAGATCATTTTGTGACCCTCAATTGAATTAAAACTTCAGACTTTTAGGGTATTATCAAAATTTTAGCTACTTTCAGGCTCACATTTAGGTCATTGAAGTTATAGGGCTATGCCAGATTTGGCGTATCTGAGATAAAAGTCGCCACATTCGTTTGGCCTATTTTGATAAAAGATCATTTGGGACCCTTCATTTTGAATTAAATTTCAATTTTAGCTTTTTTAAAATTTTTGATTGACTTTCAGGCCCTAACATGTTCCATTGAAGTTAAGGGTATGACAGATTTGGCGTATTCTGAGATAAAAGTCGCAACATCGTTTTTTGGCCTATTTTGATAAAGATCATTTTGTGACCTCAAATTGAATTAAACTTCACTTTAGGGTATTACAAAATATTTAGCTGACTTTCAGGCTCTAACATTTAGTCCATTGAATTAAGGGTTATACAGATTGCGTATTCTGAGATAAAAGTCGCCACTCGTTTTTTGGCCTATTTTGATAAAAGATCATTTGGGACCTTCAATTTCAAATTAAAACTTCAGACTTTTAGGTATTTCAAAATTTAGTTGACTTTCAGCCCAAACATTTGGTCCATTGAATTAAGGGCTGACAGATTGGCGTATTCTGAATAAAAGTCGCCACATTCGTTTTTGGCCTATTTTGGAAAAAGATCATTTTGGACCTTCAATTGATTAAAACTTCAGATTTTTAGGGTATTATCGAATATTTACTGACTTCAGGCTCTAACATTTTGGTCCATTGAAGTTAAAGGGTTATGACAGATTTGGCGAATTCTGAGATAAAAGTCGCCACATTCGTTTTTGGCCTATTTTGATAAAATATCATTTTGCGACCCTTCAAATTGAATTAAAACTTCAGACTTTCAGGGTATTATCAAAATATTTAGCTGACTTCCAGGCTCTAGCATTTGGTTCCATTGAAGTTATAGGGCTATGACAGATTTGGCGTATTCTGAGATAAAAGTCGTGATATACGTTTTTGGCCATTGAGAAAAGAATTTTTGGGACTCTTCAATTTGAATCAAATCTTCAGTTTTAGGGTATTTTCAAAATATTTAGTTGACTTTCAGGCTCTAACATTTTGTTCCATTGAATTTATAGGGCTATGTATGACAGATTTTGCGTATTCTGAGATAAAAGTCGTAATATTTGTTTTTGGCCTACTTAATGAGAAAAGATATTTTTGGGACTCTTCAATTTGAATCAAATCTTCAGTTTTAGGGTATTTTCAAAATATTTAGTTGACTTTCAGGCTCTAACATTTAGATCTATTGAAGTTATAGGGCTATGACAGATTTGGCGTATTCCGATTTAAAAGTCGCCACATTCGTTTTTGTCCTATTTTGATAAAAGATCATTTTGGGATCCTTCCATTTGAACTAAAAGTTTAATTATAGCTTATTTTCAAAATTTTTAGTTGACTTTCAGGCCCTAACATTTGGTTCCATTGAAGTTATAGGGCTATGCCAGATTTGGGGTATTCTGAGATAAAACTCGCCACATTCGTTTTTGGCCTATTTTGATAAAAGATCATTTTGGGACCCTTTGATTTGAATCAAATCTTCAGTTTTAGGGTATTTTCAAAATTTTTAGTTGACTTTCAGGCCCTAACATTTGGTTCCATTGAAGTTATAGGGCTATGACAGATTTGGCGTATTCTGAGATAAAAGTTGCCACATTCGTTTTTGGCCTATTTTCTTAAAAGATGATTTTGCGACCCTTCAAATTGAATTAAAACTTCACTTTTAGCTTACTTTCAAAATATTTAGTTCACTTTCAGGCCCTAACATATGGTTCTATTGAAGTTATAGGGCTATGACGGATTTGGCGTATTCTGCTTTAAAAGTTGCCACATTCGTTTTTGGCCTATTTTGATAAAAGATCATTTTGCGACCCTTCAAATTGAATTAAAACTTCACTTTTAGCTTACTTTCAAAATATTTAGTTGACTTTCAGGCCCTAACAAGGGTCCATTAAGTTAAGGGCTATGACAGTTTGATTCTGAGATAAATTCGCCACAATCGTTTTGGGCTATTTTGATAAAAGATCATTTTGTGACCCTTCAATGAAAACTTCACTTTTACGTATTTCAAAAGATTTAGTTGACTTTCAGGCCCTAACATAGTCCATTGAAGTTATAGGGCTATGACAGATTTGGCGTATTCTGATTTAAAAGTAGTCATATTCGTTTTTGGCCTATTTTGATATAAGCTCATTTTGGGACCTTCAGAATCAAAGCTTCAGTTTGAGGTATATTTATACTTTAAATATTTGGTCCTGGAGTTAAGGGCTATGACGATTGGCGTAATTCTGAAAATCCACATCCGTTTTTGGCCATTTTGATAAAAGATCATTTGTGATCCTCAAAGTGAATAATCTTAGTTTAGGGTATTATCAAAATATTTAGCTGACTTTCACTCTAAATTAGTCATTGAAGTTAAAGGGATATAGATTGGGCGTATTCTGAGATAAAAGTGCCACATTCGTTTTGGCTATTTGATAAAGATCATTTGTGACCCTTCAAATGAATCAAATCTTCATTTGAGGTATATCAAATATTTAGCTGACTTTCAGGCTCTAATATTTAGGTCCATTGAGTTATGGCTATGCAGATTTGGGCGTATTCTGAGATAAAAGTCCCACATTCGTTTTTGGCCTATTTGATAAAATAATTTTGACTTCAATTTGAATAAATCTCAGTTTTAGTATTTCAAAAATTTTAGTGACTTTCAGGCCCTAACATTTGGTCCATTGAAGTTAGGGTATGACGATTTGCATTCTAGATAAAGTCGCCATTCGTTTTTGGCCATTTTTTAAAAGCTCATTTTGCGACCCTTCAAATTGAATTAAAACTTCACTTTTAGCTTACTTTCAAAATATTTAGTTCACTTTCAGGCCCTAACATATGGTTCCATTGAAGTTATAGGGCTATGACAGATTTGGCGTATTCTGCTTTAAAAGTTGCCACATTCGTTTTTGGCCTATTTTGATAAAAGATCATTTTGCGACCCTTCAAATTGAATTAAAACTTCACTTTTAGCTTACTTTCAAAATATTTACTTGACTTTCAGGCCCTAACATATGGTTCCATTGAAGTTATAGGGCTATGACAGATTTGGCGTATTCTGATTTAAAAGTAGTCATATTCGTTTTTGGCCTATTTTGATAAAAACTCATTTTGGGACCCTTCCATTTGAATCAAATCTTCAGTTTTAGGGTATTATCAAAATATTTAGTTGACTTTCAGGCCATAACATTTGGTTCCATTGAAGTTAAAGGGTTATGACAGATTTGGGGTATTCTGAGATAAAAGTCGCCACATTCGTTTTTGGCCTATTTTGATAAAAGATCATTTTTTGACCCTTCAAATTGAATTAAAACTTCAGACTTTTAGGGTATTATCAAAATATTTAGCTGAATTTCAGGCTCTAACATTTAGGTCCATTGAAGTTATAGGGCTATGACAGATTTGGGGTATTCTGATTTAAAAGTCGCCACATTCGTTTTTGGCCTATTTTGATAAACGATCATTTTGGGACCCTTCATTTTGAATTAAAGTTTCAATTTTAGGGTATTTTTAAAATTTTTAATTGACTTTCAGGCCCTAACATAGGGTCCATTGAAGTTATAGGGCTATGACAGATATGGCGTATTCTGAGATAAAAGTCGCCACATTCGTTTTTGGCCTATTTTGATAAAAAATCATTTTGTGATCCTTCAAAGTGAATCAAATTTTCAGTTTTAGGGTATTATCAAAATATTTAGCTGACTTTCAGGCTCTAATATTTAGGTCCATTGAAGTTAAAGGGTTATGACAGATTTGGCGTATTCTGAGATAAAAGTCGCCACATCCGTTTTTGGCCTATTTTGATAAAAGATCATTTTGTGAACCTTCAAAGTGAATCAAATCTTCAGTTTTAGGGTATTATCAAAATATTTAGCTGACTTTCAGGCTCTAATATTTAGGTCCATTGAAGTTAAAGGGCTATGACAGATTTGGCGTATTCGAGATAAAGTCGCCGCATCGTTTTTGCCTATTTTTAAAAGATCATTTGTTGACCTTCAATTTCAATTAAAACTTCAGACTTTTAGGTTATTATCAATTTTAGTTGACTTTCAAGGCCTACATTTGGTTCCATTGAAATTTAAGGGCTATGACAGATTGGCGTATTCTGAGATAAAAGTCGCCACATTCGTTTTTGGCTATTTGATAAAAGATCATTTTGTGACCCTTCAAATTGATCATCGTCAGTTTTTAGGGTTTCAAAATTTAGTGACTTTCACGCTCTAATATTTGGTCCATTGAAGTTAAGGGTTATGACAGATTTGGCGTATTCTGAGATAAAGTCGCCACAGCGTTTTTGGCTTTTGAAAAAGATTATTTTGGGACCCTTCAAATTAAAACTTCAGTTTTAGGGTATTATCAAAATATTTAGTTGATTCGGCCCTAAACATTTGGTTCCATTGAAGTTANATAAAACTCGCCACATTCGTTTTTGGCCTATTTTGATAAAAGATCATTTTGGGACCCTTTGATTTGAATCAAATCTTCAGTTTTAGGGTATTTTCAAAATTTTTAGTTGACTTTCAGGCCCTAACATTTGGTTCCATTGAAGTTATAGGGCTATGACAGATTTGGCGTATTCTGAGATAAAAGTTGCCACATTCGTTTTTGGCCTATTTTCTTAAAAGATGATTTTGCGACCCTTCAAATTGAATTAAAACTTCACTTTTAGCTTACTTTCAAAATATTTAGTTCACTTTCAGGCCCTAACATATGGTTCTATTGAAGTTATAGGGCTATGACGGATTTGGCGTATTCTGCTTTAAAAGTTGCCACATTCGTTTTTGGCCTATTTTGATAAAAGATCATTTTGCGACCCTTCAAATTGAATTAAAACTTCACTTTTAGCTTACTTTCAAAATATTTAGTTGACTTTCAGGCCCTAACATAGGGTTCCATTGAAGTTAAAGGGCTATGACAGATTTGGAGTATTCTGAGATAAATTTCGCCACAATCGTTTTTGGGCTATTTTGATAAAAGATCATTTTGTGATCCTTCAAATTGAATTAAAACTTCACTTTTAGCTTACTTTCAAAATATTTAGTTGACTTTCAGGCCCTAACATATGCTTCCATTGAAGTTATAGGGCTATGACAGATTTGGCGTATTCTGATTTAAAAGTAGTCATATTCGTTTTTGGCCTATTTTGATATAAGCTCATTTTGGGACCCTTCCATTTGAATCAAATCTTCAGTTTTAGGGTATTATATTATTATTAATATTTAGGTCCATTGAAGTTAAAGGGTTATGACAGATTTGGCGTATTCTGAGATAAAAGTCGCCACATCCGTTTTTGGCCTATTTTGATAAAAGATCATTTTGTGATCCTTCAAAGTGAATCAAATCTTCAGTTTTAGGGTATTATCAAAATATTTAGCTGACTTTCAGACTCTAATATTTAGGTCCATTGAAGTTAAAGGGTTATGACAGATTTGGCGTATTCTGAGATAAAAGTCGCCACATTCGTTTTTGGCCTATTTTCTTAAAAGATCATTTTTGGACCCTTCAATTTCAATTAAAACTTCAGACTTTTAGGGTATTATCAAAATATTTAGTTGACTTTCAAGCCCAAACATTTGGCTCCATTGAAATTTAAGGGCTATGACAGATATGGCGTATTCTAAGATAAAAGTCGCCACATTCGTTTTTGGCCTATTTTGATAAAAGATCATTTTGTGATCCTTCAAAGTGAATCAAATCTTCAGTTTTAGGGTATTATCAAAATATTTAGCTGACTTTCAGGCTCTAATATTTAGGTCCATTGAAGTTAAAGGGTTATGACAGATTTGGCGTATTCTGAGATAAAAGTCGCCGCATCCGTTTTTGGCCTATTTTGATAAAAGCTCATTTTGGGACCCTTCGATTTGAATCAAATCTTCAGTTTTAGGGTATTATCAAAATATTTAGTTGACTTTCAGGCCCTAACATTTGGTTCCATTGAAGTTAAAGGGTTATGACAGATTTAGCGCATTCTGAGATAAAAGTCGCCACATTCGTTTTTGGCCTATTTTCTTAAAAGATCATTTTTTGAACCTTCAAATTGAATTAAAACTTCACTTTTAGCTTACTTTCAAAATATTTAGTTCACTTTCAGGCCCTAACATATGGTTCCATTGAAGTTATAGGGCTATGACAGATTTGGCGTATTCTGCTTTAAAAGTTGCCACATTCGTTTTTGGCCTATTTTGATAAAAGATCATTTTGCGACCCTTCAAATTGAATTAAAACTTCACTTTTAGCTTTATTCAAAATATTTACTTGACTTTCAGGCCCTAACATATGGTTCCATTGAAGTTATAGGGCTATGACAGATTTGGCGTATTCTGATTTAAAAGTCGTACATTCGTTTTTGGCCTATTTTGATAAAAACTCATTTTGGGACCCTTCCATTTGAATCAAATCTTCAGTTTTAGGGTATTATCAAAATATTTAGCTGACTTTCAGGCCATAACATTTGGTTCCATTGAAGTTAAAGGGTTATGACAGATTGGCGTATTCTGAGATAAAAGTCGCCACATTCGTTTTTGGCCTATTTTGATAAAAGATCATTTTTTGACCCTTCAAGTGAATCAAAACTTCAGTTTTAGGGTATTATCAAAATATTTAGCTGAATTTCAGGCTCTAACATTTAGGTCCATTGAAGTTATAGGGCTATGACAGATTTGGGGTATTCTGAGATAAAAGTCGCCACATTCGTTTTTGGCCTATTTTGATAAACGATCATTTTGGGACCCTTCAAAGTGAATTAAATCTTCAATTTTGGGTATTTTTAAAAATTTTAATTGACTTTCAGGCCCTAACATAGGGTCCATTGAAGTTATAGGGCTATGACAGATATGGCGTATTCTGAGATAAAAGTCGCCACATTCGTTTTTGGCCTATTTTGATAAAAAATCATTTTGTGATCCTTCAAAGTGAATCAAATTTTCAGTTTTAGGGTATTATCAAAATATTTAGCTGACTTTCAGGCTCTAATATTTAGGTCCATTGAAGTTTAAGGGTTTATGACAGATTTGGCGTATTCTGAGATAAAAGTCGCCCAATCCGTTTTGGCCTATTTTGATAAAAGATCATTTTGTGAACCTTCAAAGTGAATCAAATCTTCAGTTTTAGGGTATTATCAAAATATTTAGCTGACTTTCAGGCTCTAATATTTAGGTCCATTGAAGTTAAAGGGTTATGACAGATTTGGCGTATTCTGAGATAAAGGTCGCCACATCCGTTTTTGGCCTATTTTCTTAAAAGATCATTTTTGGACCCTTCAATTTCAATTAAAACTTCAGACTTTTAGGGTATTATCAAAATATTTAGTTGACTTTCAAGCCCAAACATTTGGCTCCATTGAAATTTAAGGGCTATGACAGATATGGCGTATTCTGAGATAAAAGTCGCCACATTCGTTTTTGGCCTATTTTGATAAAAGATCATTTTGTGATCCTTCAAAGTGAATCAAATCTTCAGTTTTAGGGTATTATCAAAATATTTAGCTGACTTTCACGCTCTAATATTTAGGTCCATTGAAGTTAAAGGGTTATGACAGATTTGGCGTATTCTGAGATAAAAGTCGCCGCATCCGTTTTTGGCCTATTTTGATAAAAGCTCATTTTGGGACCCTTCGATTTGAATCAAATCTTCAGTTTTAGGGTATTATCAAAATATTTAGTTGACTTTTAGGCCCTAACATTTGGTTCCATTGAAGTTAAAGGGTTATGACAGATTTGGCGCATTCTGAGATAAAAGTCGCCACATTCGTTTTTGGCCTATTTTCTTAAAAGATCATTTTTCGACCCTTCAAATTGAATTAAAACTTCACTTTTTTTAGCTTACTTTCAAAATATTTAGTTGACTTTCAGGCCCTAACATATGGTTCCATTGAAGTTATAGGGCTTTGACAGATTTGGCGTATTCTGCTTTAAAAGTTGCCACATTTGTTTTTGGCCTATTTTGATAAAAGATCATTTTGCGACCCTTCAAATTGAATTAAAACTTCACTTTTAGCTTACTTTCAAAATATTTAGTTGACTTTCAGGCCCTAACATAGGGTTCCATTGAAGTTAAAGGGCTATGACAGATTTGGAGTATTCTGAGATAAATTTCGCCGCATTCGTTTTTGGGCTATTTTGATAAAAGATCATTTTGTGATCCTTCAAATTGAATTAAAACTTCACTTTTAGCTTACTTTCAAAATATCTAGTTGACTTTCAGGCCCTAACATATGCTTCCATTGAAGTTATAGGGCTATGACAGATTTGGCGTATTCTGATTTAAAAGTAGTCATATTCGTTTTTGGCCTATTTTGATAAAAGCTCATTTTGGGACCCTTCCATTTGAATCAAATCTTCAGTTTTAGGGTATTATCAAAATATTTAGTTGACTTTCAGGCCATAACATTTGGTTCCATTGAAGTTAAAGGGTTATGACAGATTTGGCGTATTCTGAGATAAAAGTCGCCACATTCGTTTTTGGCCTATTTTCTTAAAAGATCATTTTTCGACCCTTCAAATTGAATTAAAACTTCACTTTTAGCTTACTTTCAAAATATTTAGTTGACTTTCAGGCCCTAACATATGGTTCCATTGAAGTTATAGGGCTTTGACAGATTTGGCGTATTCTGCTTTAAAAGTTGCCACATTTGTTTTTGGCCTATTTTGATAAAAGATCATTTTGTGATCCTTCAAAGTGAATCAAATCTTCAGTTTTAGGGTATTATCAAAATATTTAGCTGACTTTCAGGCTCTAATATTTAGGTCCATTGAAGTTAAAGGGTTATGACAGATTTGGCGTATTCTGAGATAAAAGTCGCCGCATCCGTTTTTGGCCTATTTTGATAAAAGCTCATTTTGGGACCCTTCGATTTGAATCAAATCTTCAGTTTTAGGGTATTATCAAAATATTTAGTTGACTTTCAGGCCCTAACATTTGGTTCCATTGAAGTTAAAGGGTTATGACAGATTTGGCGCATTCTGAGATAAAAGTCGCCACATTCGTTTTTGGCCTATTTTCTTAAAAGATCATTTTTCGACCCTTCAAATTGAATTAAAACTTCACTTTTTTTAGCTTACTTTCAAAATATTTAGTTGACTTTCAGGCCCTAACATATGGTTCCATTGAAGTTATAGGGCTTTGACAGATTTGGCGTATTCTGCTTTAAAAGTTGCCACATTTGTTTTTGGCCTATTTTGATAAAAGATCATTTTGCGACCCTTCAAATTGAATTAAAACTTCACTTTTAGCTTACTTTCAAAATATTTAGTTGACTTTCAGGCCCTAACATAGGGTTCCATTGAAGTTAAAGGGTTATGACAGATTTGGCGTATTCTGAGATAAAAGTCGCCACATTCGTTTTTGGCCTATTTTCTTAAAAGATCATTTTTCGACCCTTCAAATTGAATTAAAACTTCACTTTTAGCTTACTTTCAAAATATTTAGTTGACTTTCAGGCCCTAACATATGGTTCCATTGAAGTTATAGGGCTTTGACAGATTTGGCGTATTCTGCTTTAAAAGTTGCCACATTTGTTTTTGGCCTATTTTGATAAAAGATCATTTTGTGATCCTTCAAAGTGAATCAAATCTTCAGTTTTAGGGTATTATCAAAATATTTAGCTGACTTTCAGGCTCTAATATTTAGATCCATTGAAGTTAAAGGGTTATGACAGATTTGGCGTATTCTGAGATAAAAGTCGCCGCATCCGTTTTTGGCCTATTTTGATAAAAGCTCATTTTGGGACCCTTCGATTTGAATCAAATCTTCAGTTTTAGGGTATTATCAAAATATTTAGTTGACTTTCAGGCCCTAACATTTGGTTCCATTGAAGTTAAAGGGTTATGACAGATTTGGCGCATTCTGAGATAAAAGTCGCCACATTCGTTTGGCCTATTTTCTTAAAAGATCATTTTTCGACCCTTCAAATTGAATTAAAACTTCACTTTTTTTAGCTTACTTTCAAAATATTTATTTGATTTTCAGGCCCTAACATATGGTTCCATTGAAGTTATAGGGCTTTGACAGATTTGGCGTATTCTGCTTTAAAAGTTGCCACATTTGTTTTTGGCCTATTTTGATAAAAGATCATTTTGTGATCCTTCAAAGTGAATCAAATCTTCAGTTTTAGGGTATTATCAAAATATTTAGTTGACTTTCAGGCCATAACATTTGGTTCCATTGAAGTTAAAGGGTTATGACAGATTTGGCGTATTCTGAGATAAAAGTCGCCACATTCGTTTTTGGCCTATTTTGATAAAAGATCATTTTTTGACCCTTCAAATTGAATTAAAACTTCAGACTTTTAGGGTATTATCAAAATATTTAGCTGAATTTCAGGCTCTAACATTTAGGTTCATTGAAGTTATAGGGCTATGACAGATTTGGGGTATTCTGATTTAAAAGTCGCCACATTCGTTTTTGGCCTATTTTGATAAAAGATCATTTTGGGACCCTTCATTTTGAATTAAAGTTTCAATTTTAGGGTATATTTTTAAAATTTTTAATTGACTTTCAGACCCTAACATAGTGTCCATTGAAGTTATAGGGCTATGACAGATATGGCGTATTCTGAGATAAAAGTCGCCACATTCGTTTTTGGCCTATTTTGATAAAAGATCATTTTGTGATCCTTCAAAGTGAATCAAATCTTCAGTTTTAGGGTATTATCAAAATATTTAGCTGACTTTCAGGCTCTAATATTTAGGTCCATTGAAGTTAAAGGGTTATGACAGATTTGGCGTATTCTGAGATAAAAGTCGCCACATCCGTTTTTGGCCTATTTTGATAAAAGATCATTTTGTGATCCTTCAAAGTGAATCAAATCTTCAGTTTTAGGGTATTATCAAAATATTTAGCTGACTTTCAGGCTCTAATATTTAGGTCCATTGAAGTTAAAGGGTTATGACAGATTTGGCGTATTCTGAGATAAAAGTCGCCACATTCGTTTTTTGGCCTATTTTGATAAAAGATCATTTTGGGACCCTTTATTTTGAATTAAAATTTCAATTTTAGGGTATTTTCAAAATTTTTAATTGACTTTCAGGCCCTAACATAGGGTCCATTGAAGTTATAGGGTTATGACAGATATGGCGTATTCTGAGATAAAAGTCGCCACATTCGTTTTTGGCCTATTTTGATAAAAGATCATTTTGTGATCCTTCAAAGTGAATCAAATCTTCAGTTTTAGGGTATTATCAAAATATTTAGCTGACTTTCAGGCTCTAATATTTAGGTCCATTGAAGTTAAAGGGTTATGACAGATTTGGCGTATTCTGAGATAAAAGTCGCCACATCCGTTTTTGGCCTATTTTCTTAAAATATCATTTTGTGATCCTTCAAAGTGAATCAAATCTTCAGTTTGAGGGTATTATCAAAATATTTAGTTGACTTTCAGGCCCTAACATTTGGTTCCATTGAAGTTATAGGGTTATGACAGATATGGCGTATTCTGAGATAAAAGTCGCCACATTCGTTTTTGGCCTATTTTGATAAAAGATCATTTTGTGATCCTTCAAATTGAATTAAAACTTCAGACTTTTAGGGTATTATCAAAATATTTAGTTGACTTTCAGGCCCTAACATTTGGTTCCATTGAAGTTAAAGGGTTTTGACAGATTTGGCGCATTCTGAGATAAAAGTCGCCACATTCGTTTTTGGCCTATTTTCTTAAAAGATCATTTTTCGACCCTTCAAATTGAATTAAAACTTCACTTTTTTTAGCTTACTTTCAAAATATTTAGTTGACTTTCAGGCCCTAACATATGGTTCCATTGAAGTTATAGGGCTTTGACAGATTTGGCGTATTCTGCTTTAAAAGTTGCCACATTTGTTTTTGGCCTATTTTGATAAAAGATCATTTTGTGATCCTTCAAAGTGAATCAAATCTTCAGTTTTAGGGTGTTATCAAAATATTTAGCTGACTTTCAGGCTCTAATATTTAGGTCCATTGAAGTTAAAGGGTTATGACAGATTTGGCGTATTCTGAGATAAAAGTCGCCGCATCCGTTTTTGGCCTATTTTGATAAAAGCTCATTTTGGGACCCTTCGATTTGAATCAAATCTTCAGTTTTAGGGTATTATCAAAATATTTAGTTGACTTTCAGGCCCTAACATTTGGTTCCATTGAAGTTAAAGGGTTATGACAGATTTGGCGCATTCTGAGATAAAAGTCGCCACATTCGTTTTTGGCCTATTTTCTTAAAAGATCATTTTTCGACCCTTCAAATTGAATTAAAACTTCACTTTTTTTAGCTTACTTTCAAAATATTTAGTTGACTTTCAGGCCCTAACATATGGTTCCATTGAAGTTATAGGGCTTTGACAGATTTGGCGTATTCTGCTTTAAAAGTTGCCACATTTGTTTTTGGCCTATTTTGATAAAAGATCATTTTGCGACCCTTCAAATTGAATTAAAACTTCACTTTTAGCTTACTTTCAAAATATTTAGTTGACTTTCAGGCCCTAACATAGGGTTCCATTGAAGTTAAAGGGCTATGACAGATTTGGAGTATTCTGAGATAAATTTCGCCACATTCGTTTTTGGGCTATTTTGATAAAAGATCATTTTGTGATCCTTCAAATTGAATTAAAACTTCACTTTTAGCTTACTTTCAAAATATTTAGTTGACTTTCAGGCCCTAACATATGCTTCCATTGAAGTTATAGGGCTATGACAGATTTGGCGTATTCTGATTTAAAAGTAGTCATATTCGTTTTTGGCCTATTTTGATAGAAGCTCATTTTGGGACCCTTCCATTTGAATCAAATCTTCAGTTTTAGGGTATTATCAAAATATTTAGTTGACTTTCAGGCCATAACATTTGGTTCCATTGAAGTTAAAGGGTTATGACAGATTTGGCGTATTCTGAGATAAAAGTCGCCACATTCGTTTTTGGCCTATTTTGATAAAAGATCATTTTTTGACCCTTCAAATTGAATTAAAACTTCAGACTTTTAGGGTATTATCAAAATATTTAGCTGAATTTCAGGCTCTAACATTTAGGTTCATTGAAGTTATAGGGCTATGACAGATTTGGGGTATTCTGATTTAAAAGTCGCCACATTCGTTTTTGGCCTATTTTGATAAACGATCATTTTGGGACCCTTCATTTTGAATTAAAGTTTCAATTTTAGGGTATTTTTAAAATTTTTAATTGACTTTCAGACCCTAACATAGGGTCCATTGAAGTTATAGGGCTATGACAGATATGGCGTATTCTGAGATAAAAGTCGCCACATTCGTTTTTGGCCTATTTTGATAAAAGATCATTTTGTGATCCTTCAAAGTGAATCAAATCTTCAGTTTTAGGGTATTATCAAAATATTTAGCTGACTTTCAGGCTCTAATATTTAGGTCCATTGAAGTTAAAGGGTTATGACAGATTTGGCGTATTCTGAGATAAAAGTCGCCACATCCGTTTTTGGCCTATTTTGATAAAAGATCATTTTGTGATTCTTCAAAGTGAATCAAATCTTCAGTTTTAGGGTATTATCAAAATATTTAGCTGACTTTCAGGCTCTAATATTTAGGTCCATTGAAGTTAAAGGGTCATGACAGATTTGGCGTATTCTGAGATAAAAGTCGCCACATTCGGTTTTTGGCCTATTTTGATAAAAGATCATTTTGGGACCCTTTATTTTGAATTAAAATTTCAATTTTAGGGTATTTTCAAAATTTTTAATTGACTTTCAGGCCCTAACATAGGGTCCATTGAAGTTATAGGGCTATGACAGATATGGCGTATTCTGAGATAAAAGTGGCCACATTCGTTTTTGGCCTATTTTGATAAAAGATCATTTTGTGATCCTTCAAAGTGAATCAAATCTTCAGTTTTAGGGTATTATCGAAATATTTAGTTGACTTTCAGGCTCTAATATTTAGGTCCATTGAAGTTAAAGGGTTATGACAGATTTGGCGTATTCTGAGATAAAAGTCGCCACATCCGTTTTTGGCCTATTTTCTTAAAAGATCATTTTGTGATCCTTCAAAGTGAATCAAATCTTCAGTTTGAGGGTATTATCAAAATATTTAGTTGACTTTCAGGCCCTAACATTTGGTTCCATTGAAGTTAAAGGGTTATGACAGATTTGGCGCATTCTGAGATAAAAGTCGCCACATTCGTTTTTGGCCTATTTTGATAAAAGATCATTTTGTGACCCTTCAAATTGAATTAAAACTTCAGACTTTTAGGGTATTATCAAAATATTTAGCTGACTTTCAGGCTCTAACATTTAGGTCCATCGAAGTTATAGGGCTATGACAGATTTGGGGTATTCTGATTTAAAAGTCGCAACATTTGTTTTTGGCCTATTTTGATAAAAGATCATTTTGGGACCCTTCATTTTGAATTAAAATTTCAATTTTAGGGTATTTTCAAAATTTTTAATTGACTTTCAGGCCCTAACATAGGGTCCATTGAAGTTATAGGGCTATGACAGATATGGCGTATTCTGAGATAAAAGTCGCCACATTCGTTTTTGGCCTATTTTGATAAAAGATCATTTTGTGATCCTTCAAAGTGAATCAAATCTTCAGTTTGAGGGTATTATCAAAATATTTAGCTGACTTTCAGGCTCTAATATTTAGATCCATTGAAGTTATAGGGTTATGACAGATTTGGCGTATTCTGAGATAAAAGTCGCCACATTCGTTTTTGGCCTATTTTGATAAAAGATCATTTTGTGACCCTTCAAAGTGAATCAAATCTTCAGTTTGAGGGTATTATCAAAATATTTAGCTGACTTTCAGGCTCTAATATTTAGGTCCATTGAAGTTAAAGGGTTATGACAGATTTGGCGTATTCTGAGATAAAAGTCGCCATATTCGTTTTTGGCCTATTTTGATAAAAGATCATTTTGTGACCCTTCAAAGTGAATCAAATCTTCAGTTTGAGGGTATTATCAAAATATTTAGCTGACTTTCAGGCTCTAATATTTAGGTCCATTGAAGTTATAGGGTTATGACAGATTTGGCGTATTCTGAGATAAAAGTCGCCACATTCGTTTTTGGCCTATTTTGATAAAAGATCATTTTGTGACCCTTCAAAGTGAATCAAATCTTCAGTTTGAGGGTATTATCAAAATATTTAGCTGACTTTCAGGCTCTAATATTTAGGTCCATTGAAGTTATAGGGCTATGACAGATTTGGCGTATTCTGAGATAAAAGTCGCCACATTCGTTTTTGGCCTATTTTGATAAAAGATCATTTTGTGACCCTTCAAAGTGAATCAAATCTTCAGTTTGAGGGTATTATCAAAATATTTAGCTGACTTTCAGGCTTTAATATTTAGGTCCATTGAAGTTATAGGGCTATGACAGATTTGGCGTATTCTGAGATAAAAGTCGCCACATTCGTTTTTGGCCTATTTTGATAAAAGATCATTTTGTGACCCTTCAAAGTGAATCAAATCTTCAGTTTGAGGGTATTATCAAAATATTTAGCTGACTTTCAGGCTCTAATATTTAGGTCCATTGAAGTTATAATAGGGCTATGACAGATTTGGCGTATTCTGAGATAAAAGTCGCCACATTCGTTTTTGGCCTATTTTGATAAAAGATCATTTTGTGACCCTTCAAAGTGAATCAAATCTTCAGTTTGAGGGTATTATCAAAATATTTAGCTGACTTTCAGGCTCTAATATTTAGGTCCATTGAAGTTATAGGGCTATGACAGATTTGGCGTATTCTGAGATAAAAGTCGCCACATTCGTTTTTGGCCTATTTTGATAAAAGATCATTTTGTGACCCTTCAAAGTGAATCAAATCTTCAGTTTTAGGGTATTATCAAAATATTTAGCTGACTTTCAGGCTCTTATATTTAGGTCCATTGAAGTTATAGGGCTATGACAGATTTGGTGTATTCTGAGATAAAAGTCGCCGCATCCGTTTTTGGCCTATTTTGATAAAAGCTCATTTTGGGACCCTTCGATTTGAATCAAATCTTCAGTTTGAGGGTATTATCAAAATATTTAGCTGACTTTCAGGCTCTAATATTTAGGTCCATTGAAGTTATAGGGCTATGACAGATTTGGCGTATTCTGAGATAAAAGTCGCCACATTCGTTTTTGGCCTATTTTGATAAAAGATCATTTTGTGACCCATCAAAGTGAATCAAATCTTCAGTTTTAGGGTATTATCAAAATATTTAGCTGACTTTCAGGCTCTTATATTTAGGTCCATTGAAGTTATAGGGCTATGACAGATTTGGTGTATTCTGAGATAAAAGTCGCCGCATCCGTTTTTGGCCTATTTTGATAAAAGCTCATTTTGGGACCCTTCGATTTGAATCAAATCTTCAGTTTTAGGGTATTATCGAAATATTTAGTTGACTTTCAGGCCCTAACATTTGGTTCCATTGAAGTTAAAGGGTTATGACAGATTTGGCGCATTCTGAGATAAAAGTCGCCACATTCGTTTTTGGCCTATTTTGATAAAAGATCATTTTGTGACCCTTCAAATTGAATTAAAACTTCAGACTTTTAGGGTATTATCAAAATATTTAGCTGACTTTCAGGCTCTAACATTTAGGTCCATTGAAGTTAAAGGGTTATGACAGATTTGGCGTATTCTGAGATAAAAGTCGCCACATTCGTTTTTGGCCTATTTTGATAAAAGATCATTTTGTGACCCTTCAAAGTGAATCAAATCTTCAGTTTTAGGGTATTATCAAAATATTTAGCTGACTTTCAGGCTCTTATATTTAGGTCCATTGAAGTTATAGGGCTATGACAGATTTGGTGTATTCTGAGATAAAAGTCGCCGCATCCGTTTTTGGCCTATTTTGATAAAAGCTCATTTTGGGACCCTTCGATTTGAATCAAATCTTCAGTTTGAGGGTATTATCAAAATATTTAGCTGACTTTCAGGCTCTAATATTTAGGTCCATTGAAGTTAAAGGGTTATGACAGATTTGGCGTATTCTGAGATAAAAGTCGCCACATTCGTTTTTGGCCTATTTTGATAAAAGATCATTTTGTGATCCTTCAAAGTGAATCAAATCTTCAGTTTTAGGGTATTATCAAAATATTTAGCTGACTTTCAGGCTCTTATATTTAGGTCCATTGAAGTTATAGGGCTATGACAGATTTGGTGTATTCTGAGATAAAAGTCGCCGCATCCGTTTTTGGCCTATTTTGATAAAAGCTCATTTTGGGACCCTTCGATTTGAATCAAATCTTCAGTTTTAGGGTATTATCGAAATATTTAGTTGACTTTCAGGCCCTAACATTTGGTTCCATTGAAGTTAAAGGGTTATGACAGATTTGGCGCATTCTGAGATAAAAGTCGCCACATTCGTTTTTGGCCTATTTTGATAAAAGATCATTTTGTGACCCTTCAAATTGAATTAAAACTTCAGACTTTTAGGGTATTATCAAAATATTTAGCTGACTTTCAGGCTCTAACATTTAGGTCCATTGAAGTTAAAGGGTTATGACAGATTTGGCGTATTCTGAGATAAAAGTCGCCACATTCGTTTTTGGCCTATTTTGATAAAAGATCATTTTGTGATCCTTCAAAGTGAATCAAATCTTCAGTTTGAGGGTATTATCAAAATATTTAGATGACTTTCAGGCTCTAATATTTAGTTTCATTGAAGTTATAGGGTTATGACAGATTTGGCGTATTCTAAGATAAAAGTCGCCACATTCGTTTTTGGCCTATTTTCTTAAAAGATCATTTTTGGACCCTTCAATTTCAATTAAAACTTCAGACTTTTAGGTTATTATCAAAATATTTAGTTGACTTTCAAGCCCAAACATTTGGCTCCATTGAAATTTAAGGGCTATGACAGATTTGGCGTATTCTGAGATAAAAGTCGTCGCATTCATTTTTGGCCTATTTTGATAAAAGATCATTTTGGGACCCTTCAACTTCAATTAAAACTTCACTTTTAGTTTATTTTCAAAATTTTTAGTTGACTTTCAGGCCTTAACATATGGTTCTATTGAAGTTATAGGGCTATGACAGATTTGGCGTATTCTGAGATAAAAGTCACCACATTCGTTTTTGGCCTATTTTGATAAAGATCATTATGTGACCCTTCAATTTCATTTAAACTTCAATTTCAGCTTATTTTCAAATATTTAGTTGACTTTCAGGCCCTAACATATGGTTCCATTGAAGTTATAGGGCTATGACAGATTTGGCGCATTCTGAGATAAAAGTCGCCACATTCGTTTTTGGCTGATTTTGATAAAAGATCATTTTGGGACCCTTCAATTTCAATTAAAACTTCACTTTTATTTTATTTTCAAAATATTTAGTTGACTTTCAAGCCCAACATTTGGTTCCATTGAAATTTAAGGGCTATGACAGATTTGGCGTATTCTGAGATAAAAGTCGCCACATTCGTTTTTGGCCCAATTTAATAAATGATCATATTGGGCTTTTTTATTTTTAGTTTAATTTTCAAGTTTAGTCTGATTTTGTCACTTTTTGATGACACTCAGGCCTTGACATTTAGTTCCATGGAAACTATAGGCCAATTACAGTTGAACTTTTTGTTTAGGTTTTTGTGAATCTGAGTGCAAGTTCAAATTAACTCTAAACTTGTTTTCTTATTCTCAGCCTTAACAATTCCTTATTTTTCGGACCATTTTCTGTCTCAAATTCCTTATAAACGTGCTCCTTTCTTTAAAAACATGCATAACGTAAGGCATAAGGGCCTGGATCTGTCGATTGTGTAGACTAGCTTTCTAAGAAATTTAGATTCGCTTGGGCAGGCATTCAATAATGACAACCTGGTGCAGCTTGTCTTTTCTAATAGTTTTGTGAACACACCCCCTTCTCACAGACCCACTGGAAAATTGGCCAAGATATCGCGTCCCCGTTGGAAAATTATCCTGAAATTTCTGTCTCAACTGGAAATAATCAAATAAACCAATCGTCACTGCAAAATATGATGCTTATTTCCCATCACTGAATTTCTCGGAATTTCTGACTTGAAAACAAAAGAATTGAAATCCCAAGCCATTTGAAATATGGGAATATCAATCCCCATCGACTTTCAGTCCGTTATTTTTATCCCCACTGGCTGAAAAAAAATCTTACCGGGTCTGTAAGAAGGGGGCGTTCTAGTAATAGTCTTGTGAAGTATCGAACTGGTTGGTTAATTTAATCAAAGTAAATACATAAAAGCTTGTCTAAAAATAGATTCAGATGAATTGAATTTTAAACACTAGGAAGGAGAGCAGTTTTGTTTGTTTGATAGGATACAAACAATGCGGCAAGTAAAATGTTCGAAAATCTCCTCCTCTGATACTTTTCAAATGCAATGAAGCGATTAGAGTTTTAAATTGTTGGGAAATCGTTATGATGATGACTTTCAATATTGGAATTGATGAATGGTGTGCCTTAGTCAGCAGTTGAGTGGTTTATCTAAAGAATCCTACATTTACATTTACATTTAAAAATAGACAAAAAGAACAACAAATTTCACCCATCACAACCCGACCCGGTTAGTTTGTCTACCCCTACGAATTCATTCCTCTTTGTTTATCACATTACGCATGCGTGTTACAATGCAGGATTCTTTAGAGGAACAGATTGCTTTGTCTGTGTCTTGGGTTTAGTACTCTTGGGTACGTAATAAATTGGGGGTTTGGAATAAGCGTGGTGGGTGCACAGATTTCTGTAAAGCCCGAAGGGCTAGATGTCGTGCTTTAAGCTCTTCCAAGCAAAAAATGAATATCGCAAAAAATATTGCTGGTATTATTGTTTTCGAAAACACGTATTCTCAAAACTTAATAAGAGGGTAAGAGGGGAGGGGATTTGAAATAAAGATTAAGCTCGTAGGTACGAAATTGATTTTTTCCATTTGACACATTTTACATCAATGTGAATCAGGAATAAATAACAATTCGATTTGGTTATCCAAGTGAAATATCTCTATCTTGTACCCAGAGCCACTTGCATCACCATTTTTTGATTTACTAATAAACATGGTACAATCGTGAACGCTATCAAAATCATAAAAAAGGAACTGAGAGACTGAGTTCGAGTTTGTTCAAATTGAGAGCGAACACGACAGATATTTTCTTCGATTCTCAAATTAGCCAAAGCACCTACTGCGCCTCCCCTTCCTAGGATATTACCGAGTCTATGTATTGTTTTTTTCAGCAACGGAGACGGTAAGGTTCTAATTTGACTGCATCCTGACTGACTGAGGACACGGTAAAACATCACTTTTACCGTCCTCGATTTTGCGGGGCATAACTGCGCGTTTTTCTAAATCGCTTCAGTCACTTTACCGTCCTCAAAAGTGCAAATACATAAACTCGCTATTGACTAGCTAGCGACACAGGGGTGCTTCAAAGTTTTTATTATGAATTCTTTGATTTTTGACGACTGAGTTCAAAGGATCTTATTATTATATTTCTACGTCAGATGTCAAACTTATTGACATTCCAACGTCCAATTTTGTGAGAAGTGAAACAAAAATCTTTACGTTTAAAAATAATGGAGAAAATATTTTTGAAAAGATCCTGTGGTTTTCTTTTTCAAAAAATTTCCATTTTATTTCTTTGATTTCGATCATTGCGGCTAAGCCCCCTGCTTCTTCTTCAAAGAAGAAAGATTTAATCCGTTTAGTTTGGGGATGAACAGTCACGTACTTAGTTCATTTATGGCTTTCGCATGTCGTATATTGCAATGTCTCATTAGCTAGATTGGTGTGATACTTATGCAACTTCGGTACAAATTTCAATTTTATACCATCAGCTAAACTGGAGTTATTCAAAAAACAAGTTTTGCTGACGTTAGCATTTTTTGGTTTTTACCTAATAACTTTCTTTTTTAGGTGAAAAATTAATTTTATTAACAGTGATTTCTGAATTCTACATCCTAATACGCTTTTTTAAACGTATAAATGAATATGTCTAAGGCCCCCAATTTTCTGCGCCAAACTTATGTCCTTTTTGGACATGCCATGGTATACCATGTGTATGTAATCAAAAATCTTTCATATTTTAGGTTATTCTTCTTGGAAATATCAAGTACACCATCAGCAACTACCTAAAACCTTTTTAGAAACTTAGGTATTAAAGGCCATGCTTTAAAGGAAAAATTATAATAAAGATTTTCACAGTTATACTGGGTCAGCCAATAAGTTTAAGTAATAAATTCTTTAGTTAGACAACTATTCTTGTCTCTATGAGAGATAAGGTTTCGTAACTTTTCTTCGTAAGGTGATATCCATTGTTTTGAAAACATTTTGAATTTTACAGGATTTCATTTTTTTCACATTTATGAATGTTGATGTATTGTTTGAAATATAACAAAACAAAAGTAAGGCGAAGAGTTTTAAAAAATCATTAATTTCACACTACATATTAGTAAAACTTATCAGGTTTGGTGACGGTTATATCCGAGCCAAAAATCGAAAATCGATACATTTTTGAGAACCTTTGTTGAAAGTATTGTCAAAAATTTGGACGATTTTTCCAGAGAATCGTGACCCTTTAAGAGTGAAATTTTCAAATTCAGTGATTTTTGGACCCTTTGAGAAACCTAAGAACTCGTACCCATTTTGAGGGACTTTTGAGACATGAAAAAAGGGACCCTTATGGCTCGCACATTTCCGTCAACTCTATTGCCTAAGTACCCCCCTGGTTGGATATCCAAGTAAATTTTCGCTGCATTGTTGTGATAATTACATATATTTTATCCAACGATGGTTCCGATGGTAAATGGACCCTGAAAATTGAAAGTCAATGGTTTTCTGACCGATTTATGATCTCTTTCTCGTTTTGCGTACCACGTGATACTGAGAGTCCAATCAAGTTTTCAGCTATACGTTTTTTTTATAAGAACATCCAAAATTTTTAAAGCCTCCAAATGTTCTTGACTTTTTTAGTTTTAAACCTAAAAATGTTCTTAACATGTTCTTATTTTCACCATTTTTCGAGTAATTTTGTCCAATTTCCTAAGAAATTGGGTGTTTTAAAGTCCCCAAAGTCTTGTTCTTAAAATGTTCTTAACTTGTTCTTAATATTTTGGTCACCGAAGCCTTATGTTCTTATATAGTTTGTTCTTATAAAATTATGTGTATCAATTGTTAGATGGTCGCCTTTGTATGTAAAAGAGTCTTATCTTCTTCGAAATGCTGTCTTTAGGGTACCTCTATCTCAGTGCACCGATGGAATTTTTACCTGTGGGAATGTAAATTTTATCAAAATCCCAATAGGATCGAATAATTATTGTTTCCAGCTCAAAAGTTCTAATTGGGTTGGTTTTTTGACTGAGTGCAATTTCTTCCATTCAGTTTTTGATGGGCATTAAATCATAGTTCACCTGCCCAGTTTTTTGACCAATTTTTCCAGTGGGGACGGGGTTCCACCACAGATTTATAAAGCCCGAAGGGCTAGATGTTATGCATTGGCTAATTAGTGGCCGTACCTCTGTAGGAAATCCTATCTAGGTCACGCGACATTACAAAAGAATTTCAGCGCTTGACAAATCAGAAGCATCGCGACTTTTCGAAATCAATAGCAACTATATTTTTTGCAATATTCACTTCTTTTTTGCTCGGAAAAGCTTATGCCATCTAGTCCTTTAGGGCTTTACAGAAATCTGTGGGCTCCCCTGTGTTTGTGACACGTCTGTGAAACATTAGCGTTTTTGGGTACTTTATTACAGTGGGGTTTCCACGATAACTCGGACATGAACTAGTAACGCAATTTTGTCGAGTTTGATGGAGAATCCGTGCCAAATGGATTCAAAAGTTATGGAAAAATTTTCGCATAGATTTCATTACAAAGTGTTTTGTTCTTGTTGTTTTAGTAAGCACTTTATGACTGAATGAAACACACAGGAAAGATGATGGAAGAACACAAAGAAAGAGAGAGTTTATTACAAAATGAAAATTTAAATGATGACGATATCGAACCTAAAGGTAAACTTATCTTCTGCACAACTTTTTTCAAATTTCATCTCTAGTTGGATAAAAGTTAAATAGTTAAACGCGGGAAAAATATATGCGCAGTAGAGTCAGGGCGTCATGGCAGTTTACGGAAAATAAAGTGGCGGTCGAGTTTGGAACAAACTTTACACTGTAAACGTCTAACTACCCATTCACAAGTTTTCCCGCCTCCTAAACTATTCCCTTTTTTAGTGATCTTGTGAAGGCGATAGGATTGTCTAATGGAAAAGTATAATCTTTACAGAAGAAAAATTCTCCATAAATCAAAGAAAATCTTGTCGTGTATTTTATCAGTGAAGAAAGGTTTGGTACAGTCTACGTTAAGCACTGCTTTGAAAATATTCGTTCAAACATTTCATTTCTTTGGATATAGGAGATGATTATACGATCGAAGAAGCTATCGAACGGATTGGCTTCGGTAAATTCCAACTGAAACTGTTGGCTATGGTTGGATTCGCCTGGGTATGTATAATAATAAATTTCCTCCCACTTTATGAAGCGATGGCTAAGTTCTTAGATAGCCGAGCCGGCTGGCTATGGAACCCGTGAAAACAATCGAAAGACTGCCTAAAAGTCCTAGACTACTTGGCTTTCTATATAAAATATCGACTCTATCTATCTATCTATAACTTAAATATTGTTCACTTGATTCAATGGTGCTATTTTGCCATCATTGCAGCAATTTAGGTTAGTGTACCGTAGCCATCTTTCACTCACTCTTAATATTCGTAATACACTCTTCTCGAGATGCATAAATTCATTGTTATCCTCGTTTTCAAACAGATTTCATTGCTATAAAATTACATATTCACAATGATAATTGTGTTGTTTACACCTCATGAGACATTTTGAATATGTAATTTTATAGCAATGAAATCTGTTTGAAAACGAGGACAACAATAAATTTATGCATCTCGAGAAGAGTGTATTGCTGACTCTGCATTTTAGCTCTTTTAGATTTTTACAGCTCCTCCAAACTGAGTCCATTATAAAGGATGGCTATGAAATTTTAGTTTGTTTTAATTTTCCATTAATATAGAGCGCCGATTCATTAGAAATGGCATTATTGGCAATTTTGGCGCCAGCAGTCAGATGTGAATGGCACCTATCACATTACCATGAAGCTATGCTAACCACTGTAAGATAATTAACATTTCCACTCTGATTCACCTTTCCAACAAAATTTATTATTATCCAAACAAAATCAAAGACTTGCAATTAAATTCGAAATGTTCAAGGATATTCAACCCATCATGCAGTCCCGTAAAATTCGAATTGAAAAAAACAAGATTTTTTTGCGTGCGTAAAGGCTGAGTATCTTTTACTCTAGACTAGTAAACGATGCAGCATTTCGCTTGCATTGGTACTACGTTCGTTGAATACAACTCCCTCCGACGTCAATTTATCTTTTTTATAAGAACTCTTTACATGCAGTCTTCTCGCCTTCCTGTGTCTTAGGAAAGGCAGACACTTGAATTGCAGACACTTGAAAAGTCTACCTCAGTCAAAAAATATTCGCTTTCACTTTCCACCACAGATTGTGTTTATTGGGATGTTGATTTTTTCATACTTTTGGGGATGGGCAAGTGACACCTACGGTCGGAGAAAGGTAAGTGACACGCTAGCCGTAAATAACCAAAAGTTCTTGCGAAAAGCAAGCTAGACTTAGCCCGCGTAGTATATCCGCTTCGTTTTTAGAACAAAAAATCAAACGCAGATTCGTTTCTATGCAAGGGTAGTCTACCTTGCTTCCATTGAGTCTCAAGCCCGAAGTGCTAGAGGCAAAACTTTAACCTTCTCAGGCAAGAGAAATTAAAGCCGCTTATTTCCAATCCAAAACGTGCATAGAACGCGCCGTAATCATGACGATTGATGTATCTAGCGGTTTCTTTGTTTTGGAGGACCACAATTTTTGAAATCTAGTGATAGATTTTAATTTCAATCTAACGCTTGTGTAAAAACTACGCGTGGCCGTTCTTGATGGGAGATAAGTGGTTTCATTTCCCATCCAGGAGTCTTGCCTCTAGCCCTTCGGGCTTGAAACTCAATGCTCGCTTTCCGCTTAGCCTTTAGAGAAAAGTTCCGTTGTGTGAACGAATAAATTTCGTCCGTCGTCGTGGCTTATCTATTGATAATCACCCTTACTAATATGATGTTTCCAGATCTTCTCGGCCTTAACAACATCAACGTATAACAAGGAATCTGTACCAAAAAATTCCCCCCGCTAATTAATTTTTCGAGAATTTTCCACCAAGGACCTCGAGTGACTTAGGGCAAGTCTCAAAAACCTAACATTTTACCCTAAGTTTTCGCTACCAATAGCAGCCAGATTCAGAGATCCACTTAGGGCTCTAAAGTACCTCTATACCTTAAGGTTTCAGGGTCCGGTTGTTACGTAATTAAATATTAACCTAAAAATTGATTATTAAAGAAATTGTAATCATGACGTCATAATTTGATCGAATTTGGTGACGTCATGAATCGTATAATCGCTATAATATAAAAAATACATGTCAAATCTATCCCAAATTTGAACCAAAGATGCATCTAACTGAAATGTAAGTTTTGAAAAAAAATTTTTGGAAAAATTTGATTACGTCAGCAAAAAATTGCATTTTTCGATTTTTTGCATTTTTTGCTGACGTCATCACACCATTAAGATGCGTCTTTGGTCCAAATTTGACAAAGATTTGACATGTACTTATAGAGTTCGAGCTAATTTACTATTTATGACGTCATAATTTGATGACGTCACAATTCACACTCTCTTTAATAATTAATTTTTAGGTTAATATTTAATTACGTAACACCGGGTCCTGAAACTTTAAGGTATAGGTCATCTAAAAATCCATAAGTGAATCCCTGAGAATGGGTGCTATTGGTCGCGGAAACGGGATTTGTGATTTTTAAAAATCTAGACACGCCCTAACTCACCCGAGACATTCTTATTCCAACCCCCCCTCCCCCCGCTTATTGATTTTTGGGAAAATGTTTTTGAAAGTTCCCTCTTTTGTCCTAATTCTGCTGCATTAGCCTCCTTTTCAAAAGTTTTCCACCCAGGACATGTTTATTCCAACCCCCCCCCGCTTATTAAGTTTTGAATTTTTTTCCAACCCCCCCCCCCCCCGCTTATTCCAAACCCCCGGCTATTAGGTACCCGAGAGTAATTTTAATACTCTTCTACACATCACAGGTTTTGATATGGTCGACAACTGGGGTTTTTGTGTTTGGTTTAATCAGTGCTTTTTCACACACATATGTTATGATTTTATTGTTGCGGGGTGGTGTGGGTGCCTCCATGGCTGGTACAGTGCAAGGGTGAGTGTAAAGTGAAATAATTTCGATCCCAATAAATACAATAAGTCTTACAGTATGTCCCAAAAAAGTAAAAATTCTCATAATTTTTCTCATATGTTTATGACTCGTCTACTTAATATTTTAGTCTTAAATTCCTTTTTGGGAATTGAATGTATAAAATATTTTCTCTAATTCGAATAAAATTTGTGATCCGTTGAAGATCGAATTAGAGAGAGAGTCAACTGAACTTGTTGCCATAGTCATTTTATATTTTACAAATTTAAACTTCCTAAGTTAGTTATAATCATACAATCATGTTCGTAATATTTGAGAAAAAAGGCAAATTCACCGGGAAGTTTTGAAACCCCAAACGATTTGTAAGTGCTGTACAGTAGGTTGGAAGGGTAGAGTTTTAACTCTGAACTTTAACATGAGACTTAAGATCCAAAAGTTCAAAAATGGTCCAATAAGGCTCATAATATAGCCTAGAAGTCTATAAACCCAAGCCAAATTGAACTATCCGATTAAATTTGAGAGATGGCTCAAAATCGACTTTCTCGCCCGAACTTCGAATTTTGAAAAACGAGTAAATAAGCTTAATTCTCAATAGATTTCGACCATGATTGTAGTCAATACATAGTTAATATTCTCGAAACTACTTTCTTTAGAACGACATTGATTGTGGAGTACTTACCAGTCGCTGCTCGTGGACTATCTATCAACGTTTCTGGAGTAAGATTCATGATTTATCCTCTGTCACTGTCACATCCTTGTCTCACAGACCCGCTGGGATATCCCAGCCCCATTGGAAAATTTAGTAAAAATTTCGTCCCTGGTGGGAAAAATACTTAGAATTTCAGTCACACTGGGAAATTGACTTTGATTTCATCACCATTCAAAATTCTATGTAAAAAATTACACTCCAAAACTAACCTTACTGGATTTTTTACCCTTAGAAGAATAGAACTTCAATCCCCGCTGTGGGAAAAACTTTCACTGAAGCTGTGAGACAGGGGTATACTATCGAAGTAACTTCATATTTTTTTGAACTTTTTTTCGCTTATAAATAATTGCAAAGCTGCAGGTATCCATTTCTTCCCTTTTCTCGATAATTTGATAGTCTGTCAAAATGTTTCTTCTCTTCTTTTTAGATTTTTTGGTCTTTTGGCACGTGCTTCGAAGTGCTTTCTGCGATGTATATCATGCCACGTCACGGATGGAGAGTGTTATTATTTTGGTCTGCATGGCCTTGTCTTATTTTCGTTGTAGCTACCCTGCTATCCAAGGTACGTTGTTTTAACGTTCATCTAACGTGGGTCTAACGTTTATCGCTTCGCAGTACACTCTATGCGCATTGTCTGTTTCATAAAAGATTCCCGTACGGAGACCTCTGCGATGAAGTTAAAACAATACTTATAAATTTATAAATAGTAGCACAACTCTAATCGTCTCCCCTCTCTCGCCAACACTCCATCGCAGCGGTCGGTTTGAAAAATCCCAAATCAGCAAAAAAATGGACAATCACGCATCCCTTTGAAAAAAGTCCAAATCACGTATCACAGCTCGAAAATCTTTCAAATCACGATCACGTTTTGACCTCTCATCACGCAATCACGTAGAAAAAAATTCCAAATCACGTAGTCACGCTGTAAATAAGTCCTTATCACGTCATTACGCAAACCGCTTGGGAGCCTAATTAAACATCGAATGGAAAAAACAAGAGATTTATTTATAAACAAGGTTTATTCATTTTGGTGAAATTTTAGCGCTTTTATGGTACAAAAAACTGACATAGTTTGCTTCTCTTTAAGAATATATGATCTCTTTTTCAGCAACCGCCAGAAAGTGTGCGTTATTTGGTTTCAAAAGGCCGTCAAAAAGAAGCTGAAGAAATTCTCCATAAAGCTGCCAAAGAGAATAAGAAGGAGGAGAAGTTGCAAGGAAATCTCATCACACTCGAGAAAGATCAGGTTTATATGTTTCCCTTCTGATGCAGCTACTATTTCAGCATACTACCGCCCTTTGAATCCCGCCCTCTGAATTCCGCCTCTGATATGATTAGCAAGTTTAATGTATATTTGCACTTTTTGAGGACGGTAGAGTGACTGAAGTGCTTCCGATTTCGGTTGGTTAAGCACTTTATTGATATGAATAAAATCATCACATCAACAAAATATACTCTTTTTAAAAAAAATTCTGTTTATGCCCTTTTAAAATCAAGTGGTCAGGAGTTATAGCCTAAAGTCTGGGACTCGTATTGGGACAATGTATTGGCAAATCTAGAACGTGTATACATGGCACTCAGATTTAAACCCTTGGTTAACGTCTTTTCTATTTTTTATCAGGGTGAATACAAACATGGAAGTTTCTCAGGCCTGTTCAAACGTGGATATTGGAGACAAACATTATTACTATGGGTGATGTGGTGAGAAAGTTTGTTGAGCTATTTTCGACTGTTTTATTCCTAATGATATCTGCTGTGACTGAAGTATAGTCAACGCTCTCTCTAATTCGAACCTCTATTATTTCTGTAATTCGAACTAAAGCATGGAGCCACTCAGTTGGAAGGTTATATAAAAACAAACTCCCTAGTTCGAATATTTCTCTAGTTCGAAGAAATTTTTTGGCTCCTTGAAGATCGAATTAGAGAGAGTCAACTGTATGTGTTATATCTCTGGCTCATTAACAAATTCAGTTTGCTCGATCTTCTCGAACTCCTGGAATTCGATCTTTAAGGGACAAAGAGTTTTTTTTTAAATTAAAGATTAAAGAGAGCATTTGATACACTACTTTCTAGATGAGGCCCGGGGGGGGGGTACTAGGTTTGCGAGGTGACGGGTATGTCCGAGCTGAAAATCGAAAATCGACCCTTTGAGAGACAAAATTTTGGTGATTTTGGGACCCTTTGAGAGACTTTTTCCTAAATTTTGGTCCATTTTTTCCAAATTTTGGTTTGATTTTCACCAAATTTTGGTCAAAATTCTTGGAAATCGTGACCCTTTGAGAGAGAAATTTTTGATTTTTGTGATTTTGGGACCCTTTTAGAGACTAACTTTTGAATTTGTACCCCTTTGAGAGACTTTTGAGGAATGAGAAAAGGTACCCTTATGGCTTGCACATACCCGGCACCCATTTTGCCTAAGTAACCCCCCCGGGAGCTGAGGGGACCAACATTTTAGTTCGAATTACAGAAAGGTTCGAATGAGAAAAGTTCGAATTAGAGAGAGTTGACTGTAAGATGTTTTGTTGCTTTACTACCATAGACTTCAATAATACCATTGCATCAATTGTCCAAATGGCGGTTAAAAAAATACCAACAGAACTCACTTGGACGTTTAATTTTAATAGAAAAGGAAAAAATACCAAGTTTCATGTCCTTCGCAAAAGACTTTGGTATAATAAATAAAATTATATAAATCATTCATATGAAGGTTTACAATCAATTTTTTTTATCTCTCTAGGTTTGCATCGCATTTTAACATCTATGGTTTGTCACTATTGACAACTGCATTATTCTCAAGTTCATATACTTGTTATGGTAAGAGGTTCTTGTCAAACTCTCAACCCTTTAATGCAACATTTTGTACAGGTTTCCCAAAGTGCACTGCAAGGGTTAAAATGAAAGAAAGTGCAAGAAAATGCATATGTAAGGATGTGAAAAGTGAGAAAAACAAAGCAAAATCTTAAAAAACCAAACCATACACAGTAAGAATCAATTTCTCGGCTAAAATTACTTAAATTTGAGTAATTTTTGTTTGGTCCGATTTTAAAGGCCTAAATTTGGGCTGCACATATGATAGATTTCAGATAGAGTCGCCCGGGCCTGACATATACGGAAATTTTAAAACTCATCGCCGTACTACTATGCTACGTTATCAAGTGATACACTCTGGTATTCTAGAATAAGAACTTTTATGTGCAACGCACAATTGCAATTAGACTTTCAATAGTACATATACCTTATCGGCCCTTTTTACGCCGGCCCTAATTTAACGCTGGCCCCTTTTACGCCGGCCCTTATCCCGCCACAGCCTAATTTTGAGCTTGCGCCAATTAGGGCCGTAAATAACGCCAAAACTTGTAAAAATTGTTATTCAGGCTTCAAAACAGTAATTATTAACTAAAATTTAGATTAAATGAAGTTTTGGATATAGAGTAAAAAAATGGATAGTTTTCATCCTTTAGTCATGCTTAAAATCCTTTAAATTGAGAAAAAATGGTCAAAAATTAACGCCGCTTTTAGGTAAAAATTGCAAAATTTTGGCCCTTTTTACGCCGGCTCTTTTAACACCGGCCCTTATTGTGCCACGAGCCGTAAAATAACGTTAATCAGGGCCGGCGTAATAAGGGCCGATGAGGTAGTATGAGTACGGTAAAACATTCTCTCGGACGAAATTTTGACAGCTTTTTTATACTATTCTCACCGTTATTAATTCATGCTGTATTTTTTTACAGGTGAACCAGCAGCGAAAAAACATGAAGCAGTGAATTGCAAACCGTTAACACAAGCAGATTATCTTCACTTCTTTTATGTCCTGGCTGCAGACTTCCCCGGTAAGTTTTTCTTTTTGTTAATCTTGACCAGACGCTGTTTCCACTGACCTTTATATCCCTGGACGAAGCTATATCCACCATCAGAGTGTTCTGGGGGGGTTGTACTTTTACGGTGTGACGGGATTGGCTCTTTTTTAGTACGTTATTATGGGATTTGACGAAAAAAGTGACGGGAAAACGGTATTTTAAAATCAGACGGTGAAGGTATTTAGCTTTATTTTTTGTCATCATGCCGGTATTTGAACCTGTACAAACCGGTGTGACGGTGTTATCATTTTTTTTCAATTTTCGGGATTCCGGGATTTAGCAAAAATTTTAACGGGAAAACGGTATTTCGAATCCCTACAAACAACCCCCTGTTCTTAATTTCATCATTTTGTGAGTATTTGTCCACTTTCAATAAGAGGCCCGTAAAAGCCTTAATTTGTTCTTAATAATTTGGCCATCGAAGCCTTATGTTCTTATATAATTTGTTCTTATAAAAATTTGAAACAGAAGAGTACCTTCAATCTCTAAAAACTTTAAATTCGTCTTTACTTTCAGCGATTTTGGTGACAGCCATTTTAACAGATACAGTTGGACGAAAATGGCTTCAAGCAATCGGCTTCTTCGTGATGGGAATTTTCTTCACACTCTTACTGCTTTGTACTTCAAGGTAATCTTTTGATGTATCGCCGTACTAGTTCAAGGTAATCTTTTGATGTATTGCCGTACTAGTTCAAGGTAATCTTTTGATGTATTGCCGTACTAGTTCAAGGTAATCTTTTGATGTATTGCCGTACTAGTTCAAGGTAGTCTTTTGATGTATTGCCGTACTAGTTCAAGGTAATCTTTTGATGTATTGCCGTACTAGTTCAAGGTAATCTTTTGATGTATCGCCGTAGTTCAAGGTAATCTTTTGATGTATTGCCGTACTAGTTCAAGGTAGTCTTTTGATGTATCGCCGTACTAGTTCAAGGTAATCTTTTGATGTATCGCCGTACTAGTTCAAGGTAGTCTTTTGATGTATCGCCGTACTAGTTCAAGGTAATCTTTTGATGTATTGCCGTACTAGTTCAAGGTAATCTTTTGATGTATTGCCGTACTAGTTCAAGGTAATCTTTTGATGTATTGCCGTACTAGTTCAAGGTAGTCTTTTGATGTATTGCCGTACTAGTTCAAGGTAATCTTTTGATGTATCGCCGTACTAGTTCAAGGTAATCTTTTGATGTATTGCCGTACTAGTTCAAGGTAGTCTTTTGATGTATCGCCGTACTAGTTCAAGGTAATCTTTTGATGTATCGCCGTACTAGTTCAAGGTAATCTTTTGATGTATCGCCGTACTAGTTCAAGGTAATCTTTTGATGTATCGCCGTACTAGTTCAAGGTAATCTTTTGATGTATCGCCGTACTGGTCTAGGTAGTGTTCTAGACGGCTAATTTAGACAAAGTAGAAAGAAAGCAAAAAGACAAGGGACAAATTGTAGTCTATAGATTATGCAAACTGATATTATCTCGTAACAATTATCATAATATCACATACAAATTGTAGTCTATAGATTATGCAAACTGATATTATCCCGTAAAAATTATCATAATATCACATACAAATTGTAGTCTATAGATTATGCAAACTGATATTATCCCGTAACAATTATCATAATATCACATACAAATGTAGTCTATAGACAAGAAGCCGGAGCGGCGTGAAGGTCCAGCTGACGTGGCAATAACCGAATGTCGTTCGTACCGGGTGACGCAAAAAAATTTCCTTTCCATCCTCCACTCTGAGCTTCTATTCTTTGACACTTTCTTTGGTTTGCTAAGTTTTGAAATCTTTTCTGCATTTCCCGAAATTCCGATACCTTTGCCGCTTATGGGATTCGAACCCACTATATACAAAGCACCTATGATTAGAACGCCAGCGCCTTAACCACTCGGCCATCGAGTCACAACTCCATTGAGGAGTTCAAAGTTCCTTATAAACATGGTATTTACTCCAAACTCTACCCGGGGGCCAAAACCCTAACCAGGGGTTAACTCCCATCCCCAACCCTAGCCCTAACCCTACCTGACCCTACCTGAAACAACCCTTTAATCTAACTGGGAATTAAAGGTCCATTCTGCTGCGCGCTGGACCAATTATGCAAACTGATATTATCCTGTAACAATTATCATAATATCACATACCACCCATATTACATAATACAAAAACACTTAAATATACCGCGTAGGAAACTAAGGCGAAAATAAAAAAGTTTTCCGGAAACCGGCCAGGTGAAAAAAAATCTTTTTCTGACCCAGCCGCAGGCTACGGGTTCATTTATATGGCTCATCATAAAGAAAATCAAGTTGACCGTTCACACTTTATCAAACGTCGTTTTGTTAGATTATTACCGCTTGAATCAGGTTTTGTTCGTTAGTAATTGATACATTAGTATTAAGGGCTTACTTCATACTGTTTGTACATAAAAGTTATCTTTAAAGTTCTATTTCAATGATTCTAAGTTATCAAAAATAGCAAAAAAGAATTTTTGCAGCCGGCCGCATGAGAGCTTTTTTCCTTCACCCGCATTCCTGAAACACTACATTTTTTTATTTTCGCCTAAATAAAGGTTTCTCCCCTATACGAATTAATGGGTTATCGTTTTTTTTGATTGTTTTCATTAATGGTTTCTATATTACGATACTTTTTTCTCTTTCAGTCGGAATTGGACAACATTTTTCCTATTCGGCGTCCGATGTTTTGCAGCAGTGGCGGATGTGGGCGGATATATCTACACGCCCGAAGTGTACCCTACGGAAATTCGTGGCGTTGCTTTAGGATCTTGCTCAGCTATCTCAAGGATTGGAGCAATGCTGACACCTTTTGTTTCACAGGTTATATAAAATACTTTGCAAAAACCTAAAACATCCCTGTCTCGCTGTCAAAATCTAAGACATCCCTGTCTCTCTGCCAAAACCTAAGACGTCCCTATCTCTCTGCCAAAATCTAAGACATTCCTGTCTCACTACCAAAACCTAAGACGTCCCTGTCTCACTGCAAAAACCTAAGACATTCCTGTCTCACTACCAAAATCTAAGACATCCCTGTCTCTCTGCCAAAACCTAAGACGTCCCTGTCTGGCTGCCAAGACCTAAGACGTCCCTGTCTCACTACCAAAATCTAAGACATCCCTGTCTCTCTGCCAAAACCTAAGACGTCCCTGTCTGGCTGCCAAGACCTAAGACGTCCCTGTCTCGCTACCAAAACCTAAGACGTCCCTGTCTCGCCACCAAAACCTAAGACGTCCCTGTCTCTCTGCCAAAACCTAAGACGTCCATGTCTCGCTACCAAAGCCTAAAGACATTCCTGTCTCACTGACATTGTGATCCCTTGAGAAAAGATTAAACAGGCCTGATCCCAGGGTGGGTACTTGGGTAAAAAGGGCTACGAGGAAGTGCCTTAAACAGACCTGAATAATTGATTTTGTGAAATCCTTGAGACAATCTTGTCCTGTTGACCTTGTATACTCTTAAGAGAACTTTAAACAAGCATGACTCACCGATTTTGTGAAATCCCTGAGACAGTCCTGTCTCGCTGACGGAAAGGGAGAGTTGGGAAGCATTACAGCCCGGTTTCGGTAGCTTGTTTAAATCGATTCTTATGAATATTCTTTTCGCTCTTCGTACGTTTGGAATTAGCTTTTTTGTTGTTTTACAAAACATGGATATCAATTTGTCAACAAAAAATGCATTTACGATTCCTTTGACAATCCCTTAAGTGTTTTTATACTCGTTCAAGGCATCTATAAGAATCTAATACACCCCTTCTTACACATCCCCTTGGACCCCTTCCAACTAAGAAAAATGGCAAAAATATCGTCCCTAGTGGAAAATTATACTGAAAAAAACAATGGAATTCAAATTCCCAGCAATGAACATGGAAATATCAATCCCCATCGAGTTTTGGTCCAATATTTTTACCCCTAATGGTTGAAAAATTCCCACCTGGTCTGTGAGGAGGGGGTGTTTTAATTCAATAAAAAC
This sequence comes from Clytia hemisphaerica, assembly GCF_902728285.1. Classification (NCBI taxonomy): domain Eukaryota; kingdom Metazoa; phylum Cnidaria; class Hydrozoa; order Leptothecata; family Clytiidae; genus Clytia; species Clytia hemisphaerica. The sequence goes on from NW_027104060.1 coordinate 850,196, forward strand.
AAAAATTTTCTTCGTCATTTTCTTGACGTTTTTCTATTCTCCAGGTTTTAACACATACAAACTTGAGCTTAAGTTTATCAATCTACATCGGCTTTTCAATCATTGGTGGAGTTTGTTCGTTACTTCTACCCATCGAAACAAAAGGTAAAGGTCTGGAAGAAATCAACGAAGACCTGAGGAAGCTTGGGAACGATCGGATGGAAGACACGTGATCGGATCGAAGACACGTGATTGGATGGAAGACACGTTATTGGATGAAAGACATGTGATCAGATGGAAGACACGTGATCGGATGGAAGACACGTGATTGGATGGAAGACACGTGATTGGATGAAAGACACGTGATCAGATGGAAGACACGTGATCGGATGGAAGACACGTGATTGGATGGAAGACACGTGAAATCAAAGTTGGTTATGGTGTAGAAAGGTGTCATTCAAGAAAAGGGCATGAAATCAGCTGCAAATAGGCTAAACGAAAGTCGTTTAAGGTGACTTTAAATAAAGGAAGACGTTTTTTCGACATCAAAGGAAAATAAAGGTACATTTTACTGGTATGAAGTTGACGTCGATTTGGGATAAAAAGATGTTGCATTTTACATAGAGAGATTTGACAGCTTGGATACCATCAATTTCAATCGCCCCCATCAAATTATAGTCGAAGCATGCCGATTATTTGGAGTTTGAAAAACTTGAAGTTCAACAAGCAGGATATTTTCATCAAAAAATAAGCTCATGTAGTCTCATTGTGACAAAATACTGAAATATAAACCATTGTTATACTAATGATTGACAAAGACGAAGAATGTGTTTTCAAATCCCTTGGGATTTAAGAAGAAGAAGAATACTTTTTGAAAGTGAATTGAAAAATATAACATAGTTAGATTTGCTGCTTTACACGTTTTTTTTATAAGAACAAACTATATAAGAACATAAAGACTTCGATGGGCAAACATTTAAGAACACATTAAGAATAATTTAAGACTTTGCGAACTCTAAAAAACCTTTTTTTCTTAAGAAAATAGACAAAAATACTCATAAAATGGTGAAAAATAAGAGCATGTTAAGAAAATTTTCAGGCTTAAAGCCCAAAAAGAACATCCGAAGGCTTCAAAATTTTTCGATGCTTTTATAAAAAAACATGTATTCAAATCTCAACAAATTTGTTTGCTTGAAAAGTCCTTCATGTTTTCTTACATTGTTGACCCTTGAGCAAAATATAAAAAACTCTTATGTTATATATGGCCTGAAATTCAAAATATGAAGTCATGTTGATAGTCCAAACATTCAAATCAGACTTGTTTGTTGTTTACTTTTGGGCAATTAAATATATTACAATGTCAGGAATAACTTTATTTGCCAATGTATGCTACTTTAAACCATGAACATGTTTAAAGGGATAATCAGATGGTTTGAGATATTTAGATTGCAGAAACCCTCTGTGGTCCTTAATAAAACCCCCGGGAGTGATACTAGGGAATTTTACGACCCTTAGCGGGACAAATTTGACCAAATTTCGATCTAACAATTTTGATGTAACAATTTTCCAAAATCGATTTATTAAAATTTGAAATTTTTGAAAATGGGTTCTCACACGGTTCTTACGTTGAAATTCTCTTGTTTTCATCCTAAAAGCCAAAAACTTGTAACATAAATATCTCGACTTTGGAAAATAGTTAGGCAAAAATATTTTAAGATTTTGCTCAGATCAATAGAAGGATCTCACATACCAAATATTACAAACCATCTGATTACCCCTTTAAACTAACTGATGAAGGAAAAGCAAGTCAGAATGTATTTTGAGACCTTGTACTTTGCATTATTTTGGATTTTGATATTTCAAAGCCAAAGAGTCAATTATCAACAAACACTTCAAAGTAAAGTATTTTTCACTTTTCTTCTAACTTCTGGTATCTGCCCTGGCTTACTTTGTGGCAGAATTCCATAGGGATATACAAAGATTTGTCAAAAATAACTGAAATTTTATTGGGGTAATTTTTCAAATCCTTCAAAGATTCAGAATTGAAGAGGATTAAAGACTAAATTTGCGTGGAAATTCCAGGGGGTTTCAATATTTTTCAGCCACAAACCCCCGAACCCCCTCAACAAGCAGTATACAGTTCTTTCTTGAAAAGCTCATTTCAGGCTCAAAATTTTCAAATGACATAAGCACATCAAGGCTCAGCCCTAATAAAAAAAATGTGTACTTCTAGACTGTCCATACAAAAGCTTCAAGGATGTATTTAGACTGGATCGTCAAATTTCAACCATGCTTAGAGGCTTGACGACTTTATTTAGCAACCAACACCATGAGAAAATCAAAGGCTGGCAAATGAAATTGGCTGGCAGTTTGGTTGAAGGTGATTTCGCTCCAAGATATTTCAGGTTAAATTTAAGTGTTTGAAGTAATGGGCTATTCCAGAAAAAATTTGTACCCCCTCTGTTTGAGGAGGTCTTTTTTAAAAAGGTGACCCCCCTGGATTTTTTCCTATTTTTCAAAACCCCCTTGGACTTTTTTCTCCCATTTCTTTGAACCAACCTGAATTTTCGACCCAATTTTACTGACCACCCTGGACGTCACACCTCCTCAACATAGGGTACAGACTATTTCTGGAATAGCCTATTTTTCGTTTTATTTGTTTCAACGAATATAGAAAAAAATCAATTTCAGGAAGTATACACTCACAGCCCCGATGGAACTTCTTCCCAAAATGGGGGAAAGATTTTCTATCTGAAATCCGAATGGGGTTAGAATTTTTGTTGTTCTCAGTTTGAACAACATTCAGTGGGGGTAATTTTGGTGTTTTTTTCTTTTAAATTTTGAAAGGGGATGAAAACAAAACCGATTTTCCAGTGGGGTTAAGTTTGTAGGTAGTGTATTTTGCCCAACAGAGACAACAGTTGTGCAAAATTCACTAGTGGTGTGCGGTGACACACAGGGGTGTTGTACAATCAGACACAAATGAGTAGCCGTGTTCTAAATTTGGGGCCTATTCCATGGCATCAAGAATTGTTTAATCATTTCTTTTCGCACAAAAGAACAAAAAGAAGTCATCAATTTGTTAGATAAGGGTAGTCGCTGTCACAGTTTCATGCCTTTTGCACAAGGGCAAAATGTTTTAATGTTTAGCATCCAAGGATTGTTTGAGGCGTCATAAAGAAAACAAAATTTATTGACGTTTTAGGGTGCAGACAGTGTATTTCTTTTCTTTTTTTTAGTGTTGAAAAGAAGAAATTCGAAGCTGATATTGAGACACACTTTCTTCGTATCTCGCATAAATACCAACATTGCATTGAAGAGATTCCATTCAAAGATGGTTTCCTGAAAATAAACATGAAGAAGAATGGTTGCCATCAAATGACCTATGAAAACAACATGAAGCCTTTCCGCTCTTTGGAAATTAATAACGAGAATCTTACATTAAATGAAGACGGCTATGTTCTAACTTACGAGGTAAACAACTGAAATAAACAACAGTAAACAACAAATCCCTGGGGGAGGGGGTACTTAGACAAATGGAAGGTGCCGCCCTTAAGGGTGCCTTTTTCGACCTTTAAAGTCTCTCTAAGGGTTGTAAAAATCAAAATTTCTAATTTCAGCCCACCCTAAGGGTTACAGAAACTCCTGTATCCTGTATCGATTTTCTAAATTCGGGCGGCAACTCCTGTACCCCTCCGAATCTCAAACTTTACGAAGCAGATACAATCAAAGATATAATATTTTAAGAACAGGATAATTGTTAAAGGCCCTTTCCCTGTTCGATGTTGATAAAGTATTGACTATATCTGATGCACCCTTCCGTGGCTTATAAATAGGCATACTCTTGTCTCCCGAATAGACAAATATTGAATTATTCGAATTTAATTAGCTAGGGGGGGTCTTAATAAGAGCGGGGGATGAATTTTTCTCTCTTAACAATAAGTGGGGGGGGGGCGTCTATTCGGGAGACAAGAGTATTGGCGGTACAAAGGTTGTACCAAAAAATGAAGATCCTTTTAAACTTTAAAAGTTATTCCAGCTCCTTCTTTAATGTTTTAAAACTCTTAAACATTAACGATATGAAAATTCCCGAAACTTCTATCTAGGCAAAGAAGAAGTTATTGTATGATCGATATACACTGGTAGAGGATGGACCTGGTGTCCTTAAAAACAACATTGAAGGAACGAGGACTGCTTTAGCACTGTTCTTGAATGTCCCTTTGTCCAAAGTCAATGTCACCAATATTTATAGGTGAGCAAAAGTCTATTCAGAATTTAACTCTTTTTTTAGTTCCAGTTGAGGGCCTAGATTTGGCCATTTTGGAGATATTTCTTTCATTAGATGAAAGGACAGGACAATCCTTCGTAACTGTTTGACAGTTAGGTTACCCAGTGACACCTCTTCTACTTCTATTGTTCCTCAACTAAAAAAATTCAGTGGGGTTGGTTTTGGAGAGCATTGAATTTCAAAGAGGGATAAAATTAATTGGTCAATCTCCCAGTGGGGCTGAAATGTTAGTGGAATTTTTCCAGCGCAGACTAAACTTTGGGCAAATTTTCCAGTAGGGCTGGGGTTTCAGTGGGACTGTGCCACATGAGTGTCTAGTGGCAAGTGAGTGATATTTTTTTCCCATAGGAGTATCACAAAAGCCACCTTTGAGGCTGGATTTGATTTGGTGTACAATAAACAAAATATTTCTTTGTCTGCTGATTTCTCAACAATCTTTAAAATTGATTGGAAACCAAAAATATTAATTGATTGGGAGAATCGTCAACGAAAGTGGCCAAAAAATGTTCAAGAAATCTTCAAGGTTAGTAATTCTCTAGACTGGAAACGTTGAACGACAATTGAAAGGTCTTTGTAATTGGGTACGTCATCTCTGGCATTTAAAAGCCTTGGGTTTGAACCTCACTCTGATCTTTAGTTTAGTAGCTCGCCATAAGACTGACCTCGTCGCGTTATTCAAAGGCTGAAATATGGAACGGTGAAAAATAATGCAGCTTTTGTTATTTGATATGTTTCGGGCTCGGTCTGTTCTCAAGCCACAAGGGAATCCAGAACTAACAGTGATGATGTTCGATGATCAAGGATTCACTTCAGTGAAGATGATAGTTATAGGTAAAAGAAAAAAGTGCACACTTATCGTGAACAGACTTTAATACATATTTCACTTCATCAACCAGACAGAGGAAGGTTACATTATCGCTAAACCATCGAGCAACGAGCGACACAATACTAAAACAATCGAGTTTCGTTATTCATTCGCCCACGTGGAACGAAAGCTCATCTCAATGCAATCTGCAACACAACGTATAGTGTATCTAATATTCAAGTCAATATTCTATCGATTTATTATACCGATAAATAAGGACAAAATCAGCTCCTTCTTTGGCAAAAATATAATGATGCAGCTTTGTGAGGAAAAGCCACCAACAGATACTGAATTTTGGAACCCTACACCTAAGGGTTTGAGAAATGCAGTTATTACTTTATTAAAAAGATTGAAGAATTATTGTGATGTTGGGTTTATGTCTTACTTTTTCATAGAAAATATTGATATCTTTGAAAGTCTTAGCAAAGATGTGTTACGGAAAATGTCTGTAAAAACAAGTCACATTATTCGGAATTTCGATTCGATCTTGGACAAAGATTTCAAAACTAAAGAATTAATACAGTCCCTAGAAAATGCAAGAAATGCTATTGTGAAAGCTAAAGAGAAAATCAGCATGTTTTTCTCGACAGAGTTTGAAGATAGTTTCGCATATTTTGGTATCTTACCGAAGCTCGTTGGAAGTCAAGAATTTGATCAAAATTTGATTGTATTTATGGAGCTTAGGGAAAGATTTGATCGGATGAATAAATCTGAGATCGACGAAATATTGGATAATGGTTCCTTTGATGATATGCAAATTCTCATTTAGAATCACGTGAATTTTAATAGACGATGTTTATCGCCCGTTGTTACAGGGATAGTAAACCCGGAAAAATGTACATGCACGGATATTACAGTCGTTATGGCAGATTACGGGGAAAAAAAATCGATGGGACAGTTGAAAACTCGGCTGAAAACTCTTCTTCGCAAAAAAAAACATTTGCGAATTTTCTTCTGCTTTTTTTCTTCGGTACTTTTTCTTAGCGATTTGTCTTAGACCATAGTATAATCTACAATTCTAATGAAAACTTGACCAATTTCAGAATCCATAGTGGTCAGAATCCATAAATTTTTGGGGATTGCTACACCTTAAAGAAAGAAATTTTGGCGGAAAGAAAATTTGGCGGATTCCGCCAAATCAAGTTCCCGCCAAAATTCATTTTTTCCTCCATCCGCCAAATTAAATTCCCGCCAAATTAAATTTATCTCACACATTCCCCAAATGTGTGCTATTTCAAGCCTTTAATTATATGGTTGATTACATTTAGCTTAGATTTGTAAAGGACGAGCGGGGCGATAAATCCGTAATAGCCCCGCTTTTTTGTAATCAAAATGTAAACAAAAATTTTAGTAGAGGCCACTATGTCTTCCCGTGTGCAGCAGCTTGTGCAAAGGGATTTTATGATTGAATATTGTTCCTTGAATGTAGAAGATCAAAATTTGAGAGGTGGGGCCGGGTGTGACTACCCGTTGCCATGGAAACTGACGTCATTGGTTACTATGGCAACCAAAATAAAAAGTCGTCAAAATTGAAAATTTTTTGTTTCAGTCGAAAGAGCATGAAAAACTGATAAAGAAAAAGGTCACAACCTATATCTGAAAATGAATATACCAGGAGATATTAAAGAAATAAGGCAAAATGACGTCATAAAACGATGACGTCATCGAAAAATAAAAATTTGCCAAAATTCGAAAATTTTTGGTTTTTTGGAAAAAAGACCCTCCAGGGAACATAAAATATTATTACGAAAACGTTTGAAAATTCGTTAAAAAAAGTCTATTGGCCAAAATTGACAATTTCATTTTTTGCCTGTCGAAGGTTGGAGCTTGCCCAAACACATTACAGGCAAAATTTAAAAATATCAATTTTGGCTCATAGACTTCTTAAAGGGATTTTCAGACTTTTTCGTAATAATAATTTTTGTTCACTGGAAGGTACTCTTTCCAAAAAACCAAAAGTTTTTGAATTTTGGCAAATTTTTGTTTTTCGATGACGTCATCGTTTTATGACGTCATTTTGCCTTATTTCCTTAATATCTCCTGATATATTCATTTTCAGATATAGGTTGTGACCTTTTTCTTTATCAGTTTTTCATGCTCTTTCGACTGAAGCAAAAAATTTTCAATTTTGACGACTTTTTATTTTGGTTGCCATAGTAACCAATGACGTCAGTTTCCATGGCAACGGGTGGTCACACCCGGCCCCACCTCTCAAATTTTGATCTTCTACATTCAAGGAACAATATTCAATCATAAAATCCCTTTGCACAAGCTGCTGCACATGGGAAGCTTTTTCGCGACATAGTGGCCCCTACTAGTTTCGAATGTTTTTATAAGTTTCGAAAAGAATAGCGATTGAGTGTTCTTCAATTCTTTTTTTGACCATATAATTAACGCGGAATAACATGGTATTCTCTAAACCATGTTATTACTAGTACAAACAGGTTTTTTTTGCTTATTTAATAACACTTTTGACCAAATATATCCTACAACCGCCAAATTAAATTCCCGCCAAAATTTCTTCCTTTAAGGTAGCTTTCCGTTTCGGCTATTTTGGTATCCCTACGTGATGGAAAAGAGGGGTTTATTTTATTCCATTTTGAAAATCAGCTAAAGTTTAACTTTGATTGCAACCAATCAATAATTATAGTCTACTTAACCGATTAAGGGTTGGTTTCAGTCATCTTCGGGACCACAAATTTAGACACAACTTTGCAGACACAATCGACCCATTCTGCAACTGTCGAAGTATGTAATTCTGTTGAAATGACACCACATTTCCTGATGCATTGCTCTGATTACTCCAATAACAGACTTGTTATGTTCGACAGCCTTCATCAACTTGACATAACCTTGTTTCCATTTAATCCCAAAACATTGTGTAGAATACTTCTTTATGGCGACCCTGATTTTAGCATTATCCAAAATCATGATATATTGAGTATAACGATAAAATTTATCTGTGAAACAAGCCGTTTTGGGGGACCGTTATTTTAGTCTTTTACTCCAACTGCTCTCCTAGCTCTTTTAGTTTTTGTTTTTCATTTCTGTTAGTGTTTATCCTCTGTAGTTAGTTTTTCTCCCATTTATTAGTTCATTTAATAGTTTATTGTTCGCTTAGTTTGGGTTCCTACCTCCTGGTGGTATGATCTGGTGGTTCTTTTGTGGGAGGCTAGGAACCTTTAGTTTTGTACTATTTGTTCGTGTCACCTATATATAGATAAAAAAAAAGAATTATAGTCAGTTTTTTTCTTCACGCATCATGTGAGTGATTTTCATGTTAAATATTCGTATATACAAATCTAAATCAATTAGTGACTTTCTTGTAAAAAAAAAGCAACATAAAAAACTATTTTTCAGTGTCAAAAATATATATAGTATTATCCGTCGTAAAAAATAGTGTTAAAAATAAAATCTAAAAATGTTCCTCCATTAAATCAAGGAATAAAAGTCCTCCCCCTAAGTTCCAATAGTGACTTTGGAGGTATATCTGGCTTGATTCAACCGCGAGATGAAATTCCATTACAGTATATGGCCCCCAAAACGGAGACGGCCACCAAAACGGAGGTTTTCATTAAAATGAAGATTCTGACTTGTAGATTTATCAGAATTAAACGATTTTTGTTTATTTTGAAAGAATGATGGTTATACTTAAAAATGAGCATGTTTTTGCTGGTTTGAGACAGATTCAAAATAACATATTTGCGTCTAAAGGAAATATTTTAACACCAAAATTAGATAAAAATTGCATATAACTCACTCTAGCTCCTTGGATATTGAAAATAAGTTATGAAAACGGGGTATAGGAAACTTTCTACACCTAATGCCGTTCAGAAAATGCAAATACATCTGTGACTTTAGAGGCTGGGTAAAAGATATAGCATCTTGAAGGTCAACCAGTATTTTGGAGCCCTAGAATCAGCATTGACAAAACCGAAAATTCTAAATATGAGAAAAAGCAAAAAATCTTGGAATTCTATTCCTATCACCTTGAGTTAATAGTTTATAACAAAAAATTAACATTATATATAAAATTTTTCGCTGAATCAGCAAAAATGGCAAATTCTGTCATTTTTTTGCAAAATATAGGAGAGAAATATCTTTAAAGCTTAATATTTTCAGTTTCAGTTAAGCTTTTTTTCTAAAATTTTCACAGCTTATTCCATACATGAATGGAACTATTTTCAAAAGAGATTTGTTTTCAAAAACTTGATTAAGAAGTTGTTAAATCAAAATTGTCATTTTGAAAATTTCTAAATTTTCAGTTTGGACTTTGCAATATCGAAAATCTTGAAATATTTCATAAAAATCATAAATTTTACATCCATCGGGTCGTAAATTTAAGGGAAAACACAAATATGTTCATAGTTTTTCCCCCTTTTACCACCGGGCTTAATGATTTGATTTTAGCTACACCTCCGTTTTGGGGGCCCCAAACCTGCATTTTGACAACCAGGGGTATACTGTAAAAATTTTATCAAATAAATTTATGCCCAAAACCCTCTAAGTCATATTTCAAAACTATGGTCAAAATTTTGTAAACATATCTTAAAGATATCTCGAGAAATCGCTAAAATTTCAAACCTCCGTTTTGGGGGCCATTATAAAAAAGCTACCTATCTTTAAGCGGTTGAAAAATATTGTTGAAATTGAAAATTTTGAAAAAGAACTTCCAGGAAATAAAGTAGAGATGTTAAAGGTTTTCATGCAGCAAAAATTTTTGTAAAATCTCTTTTCCTCTAGATTTGAGAGAAGTTTCAAATTTGATCGCCGTTTTGGGGGCCACATACTGTAGTCTTAACTTTTAGTTTCAAACATGAATTGTATTGAGAAAGGTTAATTGTTAATAGTGGCCATTTTTGCTGATCCCAGATTCCCAACTTGATTTTTCAAACTTTGAGAAAATTTACAAATAACGATTAACACTCCTTTTGTCTATAACAATTCAGAGCATAAACAAAACAAATGCTCAAAGTCACTTTTACGAATTCTTTTATAAACATTTATCGATCTTCCCCCTCGTTATTGCCATTGTTTTAAGAGGTAGGTTTGGGTACCTCTAAGACAAAGGACATAACGAGGAGAAAATCCATTAAGTTTTGAAAAGAAATTGTGTAAACGATTTTTCCAATTAATTATAAATGAGTAAAAAATTGGAAAATGATTTCGATGACGATGATGACAACTACACAAATGACTTTTTTGATCAAGCTTTGCTATGCAGCATGAACTTGTATGGTGGCCAGTTGAAATGTATAGACGGTTGAATATAGAAAAACCATTTTTTGCATTATGTAATAAAATTTGAACCAACCAAAAAGCTTAGGGAAAATCAATTATGACTTACAAAGGAATCGTGATGGAATCAAAAGAAATCGTGCGATTATCACTGTATTCCTTAATCGATTCTCCCCTAGATGTAAACCCACCCAAAGACTTTTTGAAAATGAATTGAAATTTATAAAATACTTGAATTTGCTGCTTTACACGTTTTTTCATAAGAACAAAATATATAAGAACATAAAGACTTCGACAGTCAAAAATTTAAGAACACGTGAAGAATAATAGTTTAAGACTTTGCGAACTCTAAAAACCTTTTTCTTCTTAGGAAAATAGACTGAAGTACTCACAAAATGGTGAAAAATAAGAGGATGTTAAGAATATTTCCAGGCTTAAAACTCAAAAAGAACATCCGTAGGCTTCAAAGTTTTTAGATGTTCTTATAAAAAACGTGTATTTAAATCTCAGCAAATTTGTTTGCTTGAAAAGTCCTTTATGTTTGCATTGATAACCCTTGAGCAAAATATATAAAGAACTCTTATGTTATATATATGGCTTGAATGTCAAAATATTAAGTGATGTTGATAGTCCAAACATTCAAATCAGACTTGTTTGTTGTTTACTTTTGGGCAATTGAATATATTACGATGTCAGGAATAACTTTATTTGTCAATGTATGCTACTTTAAACCATGAACATTTAAAGGGATAATCAGATGGTTTGCGATATTTAGATTTCAGAAACCCTCTGTGGTCCTTAGTAAAACCCCAAAGTAATTTTGTGTAACAATTTTCCAAAACCGACGAGATATCAAAATTTGAGATTTTTGAAAATGGGTTCTTACACGGTTCTTACGTTGAAATGCTATTGTTTTCATCCTAAAAGCCAAAAACTTGTAACTTAAATATCTCGACTTTGGAAAATAGTTAGGCAAAAATATTTTGAGATTTACTCAGAACCATCGAAGGATCCCATAATGCCAAATATTACAAACCATCTGATTATTCCTTTAAACTAACTGATGAAGGATAAGCAAGTCAGAATGTATCTTGAGACCTTGTACTTTGCATTATTTTGGATTTTGATATTTCAAAGCGAAAGAGTTAACTATCAACAAACACTTCAAAGTAAAATATTTTTCACTTTTCTTCTGACTTCTGGTATCTATATTTTCTCCAAAATACAGGAAAATAAATTTCCAGGGAAGTCCTGGGTTTGATCTGTGGCAGAATACACAGGTTGCAAAATAAATGTCTGAAGGCACTAGATCACGCTTTTACTCGAAATTTTTATGTGCTTGTTACATATTATGACATTTATTTCTGATTGGTTCGAATTTATTGACACTAATATAATAAAGTTATCAGCTGAAAGTTGTAAAGCAAGTAACATGGGAATAAAATCACATGAACTTTTTCGAGTAATCACATGTTTTGACTGCATTGATATAATTTTGCAACCCGTGTATTCCATAGGGATATACAAAGATTTGTAAAACATAACAGCAATTCAATGGAGGTAGCTTTTTAAGGCCGGTCTCCACTTGCGCGCGCTGCAATCGCACTTTTTGGCTTCATTCCTTTTTGCTTGGAAAAAAGATTACGTCATAACAATGTAGCGCGCGCACGAAAAAAAAGTTTGGCACATTTCAACCTTTTTCAACCGTTACGTCAGATCGCGCCAATGGAGTTGCTTCATTTTTCTTTTGACCAATAGCGTGGAAGCTTTGCTCGAAAAAATGCGATCGAAGCACGCGCAAGTGGAGACCGGCCTTAAAATCCTACTAAAATTTAGAATTCCAGTGCGGTTCAAAACTAAATTTGCGTGGAATTCCAGGGGGTACTGTATTTCCAGCCACAAACCTCCTCGACACGAAGTTTACGTTTTTTCCTTGAAAAGCCCATTTTAGGCTCAAAAGTTTAAAATAAAATAAGCACATTAAAGCTCAACCCTAATTAATGCCGAGCTTATGTATGTGTATTTTTCTGCGACGAAGGCGGCAAGGTTCTAATTTGTCTAAATCCTGACTGACTGAGGATGACGGTTAATCAGCATTTTTACCGTCCTGGATTTGTCAGGTCAGAACTGCGGGCTTTTCCAAATCGCTTCAGTTATATAACCATCCTCAAAAGTGAAGATACATAAACTATCTAATGTGTCCTTCTAGACTGTCCATACAAAGGCTTCAAGGATGTATTTAGACTGGATCGTCAAATTTCAACCATGCTTAGAGGCTTGACGACTTTATTTAGCAACCAACACCATGAGAAAATCAAAGGCTGGCAAATGAAATTGTCTGGAAGTTTGGTGGAAGGTGATTTTTCTCCAAGATATTTCAGGTTAGATTTAAGTGTATGAAGTATTCTTCGTTTTATTTGCTTACACCCCTTCTTTCACCTCACAGCCCCGGCCGATCTTTCTTCCTCAATGGGGATGAAAATGCCTATTGAAATCCCAATTGGGATAAAGATTCTATTGTTCCAAGTTTAAAAAATCCAGCGGGGATAATTTTGGGGTGAAATTTTCGAACATTGAATTTTAAGTGGGGATGAAATCAAAGTCAATTTCCCACTGGGGCTGAAAATTCTAGGGTACTTTCCAAACCAAGGGCGAAATTTTTGCAAAATTTTCCAGTAGGGCTGAGATCCAAGTGGGTCTGTGACACAGGGGTGCTTGTTTCAACGAATATATGACAGTGTAATAACACTTTCAGCCCCGATGGAACTTCTTCCCAAAATGGAGAAAAACATTTTCTATCCGAAATCTGAATGGGGTTTTATTGTTCTCAGTTTGAACAACTTGTGTAAATGGTTTCGGTCTTTTTCCCAATTGAATTTTGGATGGGGAAGAAAACAAAATGGATTTTTCAGTGGGTTTGAAATTGTAGGTAGTGTATTTTTCCCAGCAGGAGATTAAATTAGCATCGAATGATAACCAGTGTATTTATTTTATTTTATTTAGTGTTGAAAAGAAGAAATTCGAAGCTGATATCGAGACACACTTTCTTCGCATCTCGCATAAATACCAACATTGCATTGAAGCGGTTCCATATAAAATTGGTTTCCTGAAAATAAACATGAAGAAGAATGGCTGCCAAGAAATGATCTATGAAAACAACATGAATCCTTTCCGCTCTTTGGAAAAGAATAAAATCGAGAATCTTACATTAAATGAAGACGGCTATGTACTAACTTACGAGGTAAACAAGTGAAGAACTGATGTCAAAGCCTGGGGGAGGGAGTTCTTGGACAAATGAAAGGTGCGGCGCCCCCAAGGGTGCCATTTTTTATCTTCAAAGTCCCTCTAAGGGTTGCAAAGATCAAAATTTCTAGTTTCAGTCCCCCCCTAAGGGTTACAAAAACTCCTGTATCCCTAAATAAGCTAAATTTCAGGTAAAAAAGTCCCGGTAAGGGTCCCAGACCCTTAAATTTCCGATTTTCAAAATTCGGGCGGCAACCCCTATCATTTCGCAAACTTAGTAGCCCCCGGATCTTAAACTTTCCGAAGCAGATACAATCAAAGGTATAATATTTTAAGAAAAGCAGAAGAGTATAATTGTTAAAGGCCCTTTCCCTGTTCGATATTGATAATAGCCGGGGGCTAATTAATTCTTCGAAAATTTTCCACCTATGACATTCTTATTCCAACCCCCCTCCCGCTTATTGATTTTTGGGAAATTTTTTTGAATGTTCTCTCTTTCCCTCTTCCCTCCTAATTCTGCTGTATCAGCCTCCTTTTCGAACATTTTCCACCCAGCGGATATTTTCATTCAAACCCCCCCCCTGCTTATTAAATTTTGAGATTCTTTTCAACCCCCCCTGCTTATTCCAAACCCCCCGGCTATTAGGTATCCGAGAGTATATCTGATGTACCCTTTCGAGGCTTATAAAAAAGCATATTGGCGCGTACAAAGGTTGTACCAAAAAAATAAAGATCCTTTTAAACTTTACAAGTTATTCCAGCTCCTTCTTTAATGTCTAAAAACTCAAGCATTAACAATATGAAAATTCCCTTAAACTTCTCTGTATATAGGCAAAGAAGAAGCTATTGTATGATCGATATTCACTGGTAGAGGACGGACCTGGTGACCTTAAAAACAGCATTGAAGGAACGAAGACTGCTTTTGCATTGTTCTTGAATGTCCCTTTGTCCAAAGTCAATATCGCCAATAGTTATAGGTGAGGGTGAGGTAAAATTTCATTTAGAATTTGACTCTTGTGCTACAATCATGGTCAGAATATATTGACATTTTTGGGTATTTTACTTTAGCACTTTGCAGAATTAAAATTTCGGGAGAGAATGACATTTTCAGGCTTGCTACCTTATCTAGTCGAATATTTCGATTTGGGAGGGGTACACTGGCTTCCAGGCTAAATTGTCAGCCTTGTGAGACTATTCCCAAACTTTTGGATCTCAGATTCTAAGGCTAATATTAAAACTCAGAGTTAAAGGCACTTAAAGGTTTTAAAGTGACATCGTTTGCTTTACTCATCAGTTTTAATTTACAAGCCTTTTGATATTGAATTGACACAGATGTGGAGCAATCCCTCGAAATCCCTCGAAAATCCCGATGGGGATTGAAATTTTATTATTTCTCGACTAAAAAATTTCAGTGGGGTTGGTTTTGCAGTGAATTTTTTCCATTGAATTTCAAGTAGGGATAAAATCAATAGAGTCAATTTCCCAGTGGGGCTGAATTTTTCCAGCGCTGACAAAACTTTGGGCACATTTTCCAGTGGAATGGGGTCCCAGTGGGACTGTCACACAGAAGTGTCTAGTGACAAGTGAGTCATATTTTTTCCCATAGGAATATCACAAAAGCCACCTGTGAAGCTGGATTTGATTTGGTGTACGATAAACAAAAGATTTCTTTGTCTGCTGATTTCTCAACAATTTTTAAAATTGATTGGAAACCAAAAATAATAATTGATTGGGAAAATCGTCAAAGAAAATGGCCAAAAAATGTTCAAGAAATCTTCAAGGTTAGTAACTCTCTGAAAACGTTGAACGAGAAGTGACCTTTTTAATTGGGTGCATTTACTCATCTCTGGCATTTAAGGGCTCAGACCATAGTGATTTTTTTATATTTACCATGTTAAAAATATAGTTTTCTGCCTGATGTAAATACATTTTCTGTTAGACCAACTATTCCTGAATCTGAAAATTTAAAAATCATAATGAAAAAAATTGACGAAGAAGAAAATGAAGACTTTTGCGAAGAAGAGTATTTCAACCTTTGAGGACCTATATTCGGCGAAGAAAAAACATTTTAAAATTTTGAAATTTTGCGTCAGATGGTGTATCTTTAACCAAACTAAAAAGGGATTTTCGGAAAATTTTTGAAAAAGCTTCTTTGGCTCGAAATCTTGAAAATAGCGCTTTTTGACAAATTTTCATCCCAATTTTTCGTAGAAAAACAGTCATAATTTTTGATACATTAAGTTGGAAAAATTTTCCGAAAGATTTCAAATAGTCCAATTCTTTGCAGACAAGTTACAACAAGTTTGAAGCAAAAAGGTTAATTACCCATTAAAACTTAGCACTTTTTGGTGAAGAGGATAATATAACATTTTATTAGCCTATTTTTAAAGTTCATAACGTCATTTTTGTTGACAAGATAAATTACCAAACAACTTGTAAAAGCAATTTTTTGTTAAAAGTGTCAAGGAACCCAAAACAAAAGTTTTATCTTTAAATTCATCAACAAACTTTTTGGCTATGATCAGAGCCATTAAGTAAAGTAAGTTTGTGACCGCAGTCGAGGGCGTTCAGGTTTGAACCCATAACCTTGCGCATCGTAACTGGATTACTGCCTTACCTTCATGCTACGCTCACTCGACATTTAAAAGCCCTGGGTTTGAACCTGACTCTGTCTTTAGTTTATTAGCTCGTCATAAGACTGATCTCATAGCGTTATTCATGATATTCATGACGTAATATTTTCTACGGAAAGACCCCGGTTTTTGCTAAGTGGCAAATTTTGTACAACTTTTGTCTAGTTTGAATTTGCCACTACTGGCTAAAACTAGGGTCTTTCCGTAGAAAACATTACGTCATGAATATCTGAATTCAAAGGCTGAAATGTGGAATAGTGAAAAATAGTACAGCTTTTGTTATTTGATATGTTTCGGACCCGGTCTATCCTCAAGCCACAAGGGAGTCCAGATCTAATAAATATTTCATTTCATCAACCAGACAGACGAAGGTTACATTATCGCTAAACCATCGACCAACGAGCGACACAATACCAAAACAATCGAGTTTCGTTATTCATTCGCCCACGTGGAACGAAAGCTCATCTCAATGCAATCTGCAACACAACGTATAGTGTATCTAATATTCAAGTCAATATTCTATCGACTAATTATACCGATAAATAAGGACAAAATCAGCTCCTTCTTTGGCAAAAATATAATGATGAAGCTTTGTGAGGAAAAGCCACCAACAGATACTGAATTTTGGAACCCCACATCTAAGGGTTTGAGAAATGCAGTTATTTCTCTATTAAATCGATTGAAGAATTATTGTGATGTTGGGTTTATGTCTTACTTTTTCATAGAAAATATTGATATCTTTGAAAGTCTTAGCAAAGATGTTTTACGGAAAATGTCTGTAAAAACAAGCCACATTATTCGGAATTTTGATTCGATCTTGGACAAAGATTTCAAAACTAAAGATTTAATCAGATCCCTTGAAAATGCAAGAAATGCTATTGTGAAAGCTAAAGAGAAAATCAGCATGTTTTTCTCGACAGAGTTTGAAGATAGTTTCGCATATTTTGGTATCTTACCGAAGCTCGCTGGAAGTGAAGAATTTGATCAAAGTTTGATTGATTTTATGGAGCTTAGGGAAAGATTTGATCGGATGAATAAATCTGAGATAGATGAAATATTGGATAATGGTTCCTTTGATGATATGGAAATTCTCATTTAGAATCACGTGCGTATTTTAATAGACGATGTTTATGGCCCGTTGTTACAGGGAAAGTAAACCCGGTAAAATATACATGCTCAATCTTACAGCCGTTATGGCGGATTACGGAAAAAAAATCGATGGGAGAGTTGAAAACTCGGCTGAAAACTCTTTTCCGCGAAAAATTTTCTTCGGTTTTGGGTAATCTTTCTTAGTGATTACAATCAGGGACAAAATACTTGGCACAAAAGGGAAATTCACCAGGGTGTTTTGAAACCACAATCGATTTGTAAGTGCTCTAAAGTAGGTTTGAAGGGTAGAGTTTTAACTCTGAGTTTTATCGCTAGACTTGAGACTAGAAAAGTTCAAAAATGGTCTAGTAGGGCTTGAAATATAGCCTAGAAACCCATAAATCCCTCCCAGATCGAAATACTCGATGAAATCAAGTTGAAGGCCTAAAAATTGACATTCTCGCTCAAACTTCAATTTTCGAAAAATTGTAAATTAGCCAAAAGTGCCAATATATTATGACACTGATTGTAGTCTCAAACTATAGTATAGTCTAAAATTCTAATGAAAACCTTACCAATTTCAGAATCCATAGTGGTCAGACTTATAGTATCACCGCGTGATGGAAAAGTGAGGCTATTTTACTCCATTCCGAAAATCTGCTAAAGTTTAACTTTGATTGCGACCAATCAATAATTACAGTCAGTTTTTTTCATCACGCATCATACTTTATGTTAAATATTCGTATATATACATATCTAAATTAATTAGTGACTTTCTTGTAAAAAAAACAACATAAAAAAACTATTTTTCAGTGTCGAAAATATATAATATTATCCGTGGTAAAAATATAAAATAGTGTTAAAAAAATAAAATCTAAAATATTTTCCTCCCCTAAATCAAGGAATGTCTACATATACTAATAATGATATAATTATGTACTATCCAAAGGGCTTATGATGCGTTCTGCTTATCTACTCCTCGGTGAGTGCGACACCGGGTGATGACTAGTATATTCTCTAAGTCTTCAATTGTTCCAAAAGTGACTAACTATGGAGGTATCTGAGTCGATTCAACCGTGAGCTGAAATTATTTTTATCTTTTGTTTTAAACATTGTCGTTTAAATATGTATTGAAAAAAGGTTAATTGTTACTAGTGTTCATTATTGCTGATCCCGGATTCCAAACTCGATTTTTTTCAACGTTGAGAAAACTTACAAATATGTACAGATTCGACCACCACATGCATTTCAATAATTTAATCTCAAATATGTAAGGCATCCCCTTCTCACAGACCAGGTAGGATCCGGGGGGGGCATTTCAGGTAAGTGACCTACCGGAGCACTGTAAGGGTCCGATTTTAGAGACCTGATTTTTGGCCGAACGTACGGTCGTTTTCAAAATCGAGTGCCCCCCTCCCCCCCGCCCGGGATAGGATATTTTCAGCCAGTTGGGGGTAAAAATAACAGACCAAAACTCAATGGGGATTGATATTTCCATGTTTTTATGGCTGGGGATTTGAATTCCATTGCTTTCGAGCCAGAAAATTCAGTCGTGATGGAAAAAACAGTACATATTTTGCAGTGAGGGTTCGCTCACTGTGATAATTTCCCAATAGGGAAAAAAATAGAGTAGAATTATCCACAGGGGACGACATTTTGGCCAATTTTTCCTGTGAGATGGGTTCCAAGTGGATCTGTAAAAAAGGGGTGTTATAAACAAACAATTATCATTCTTCCTTCTCGTCGTCTTTTTGTTCTTTGTCTTGTGGCGTTTGTTGAAACCTACCTGGTTTCAAATCAAAAATAGACGGTAGTTTTCGTCGTGATTCCGCCGTACCGCCCTCTTTACTTTCTCTCAATAGGGCGGCCGCCTTATCACTTCCACCAAGCATTAAAGTGACCAGATCAGTCAATCGGTCTATTTTCATGTTCATTGTTTTTATTTCTTGTTCATACTTGAGAGCCTGCTGATTAAACTGGACAGACATTTCGTCGAACTTTTGCAGACCCTGAGATTGCATTTGATTTATAGTCTCTGCAGAGGGTAGTTTTTCTTCAATCTCTTCCCTGATTTCATCGACTACTTGTTTAATTTGAATGGTGACTTTTTGAAGCTCTCCTTCTTCTTGATTATCGTCGTCATCGTAATATAAAACCTAGGGAGATAAAACATCAAGCATGTCGTTTAGAAGCTCTCCAAAAGCAAATAAACGCACTTCTGTTTCAACTTTTCGTGTCGAAACCATACATTGCTACTTCTACACATTTTACCTGCTGTCAGAATATACGTGCAGAAAGGCAGCCTAATTTTTCTTTCGATAAATTTAAGTTCAGTTGACTCTCTCTCTCTCTTATTCGATCTTCAAGGGACTAAAGATTTTCTTCGAATTAGAGACGTTGTGGACGGCGAAATATGAAATTTGTCGTTCTTTTTTGTCGTTCTTTATGAAATTTGTCGTTCTTTTTGTCTATGTTCTATTTTTTTGTTAGATAGACTCTAAACTCACACGGCTATCAAAAAAAAAGAAAAGAAAAATTAAACAACATACCTCAGGAGCACATTTCCCTTGAATGAACAACCTGAATCGGTCGTTTGATTTCGCTCCCATGTTCTGTTGGTGTGTATTAATAGAGTTCGCCATCTGCATGAGGGCGTTAGCTTTGGCGTTATCATAAACTCTCTGAAAGGTGTCCGACATCAAAGCAATGAATAAATTCAGGAGAAGAATTCCGGACAGAGCAGTAAAAGTACCGACCAAGATCTGAGCCATAAGTTTATCAACAGAGACAATAGCATTAAAGTCATACTCCCCAACCACGGTGACAAGCCATACAGAGTATATCAAATCGTTCACTTGTTCCCATCCGTCACCTGACTCTTTCGATCGCGCCATAATGGCCGCGCGTTCGCTTCCACCAAACAACATCCAGAAGGCAATAATGTAAGGAATGAAGAATTCGAAATAAAGGAAGCCAAAACGTAATGTATCACGTAAAATATGTCCAAGCATCACAATGAATGGTCCTGAATAGAATATAATAATCATTAGGAACTTTGTGGTCTGCAAATACACATCTACACATCTTTTAATCATATTCACAAATATCCACCGGGCAGGATTATTTGCAGTTATCGTACAACCAAAATGCATAAAAAGTGGAAAACGACCTAAAATAAATTTTACCTAGTTGAATATACAAATAAGCAAAGTTGTTATTTCTCTTAAGAATGCGTACTAGATTAAAGCACATGGAGGAAAATACAGTCAACCCTCTCTAACTCGAACCTTTTTTATTCGAACGTTTCTGTTATTCGAACTAAAATACGGACCCAACAGCTGATTGGTTGAAAGTGACATATTGACTGATTTTACGTCACTTACAACCAATCAGCTATTAGGTCCGTGAAGTTTTTAACGTTCACAACGTCATCATAACGTTAGATGAGCGTTGAAACAACGTTATGCACCAGCTGGGACAGGGGTGTTATGTAAATCCAGATCTTACCTAGTGCTTGGAAAGCTCTCATTGCTTTCAATAAACGAATCCATATCACGATCATGGACAATGCCAGAATTTCTCGGTGAATATTCGAAGCTTCTTCGTCTCCACACAACGCAATAACACGGACTACAACACCAGCGGATATCCAGATGTAAACAATCCAATCGAAGATATTCCACCAGTCAGCAAAATAGGAGATCCGCGAACCTGAAATAATATGATGAATTGCAAAAAAAATAAGTATGATTACTTTGAAAGAGGGAAAGCTTCACGGATTGAATTTGAATTGAATTTGAGTCAGATTTATGGGAGTTTTTATTGGTTAAAAATAATGCTTTATCATGGACTTTTTATATTTTCCGAGTTTCTCCAAATCTACCAGGCTATAAATACTGAATATTCCGTAGCTATACCACAGGAAAAAATTTTCGATTTCCAAAGTTGGAAATTTCAAGTTTTCTTAGTTGGAAAAAAGATAAAATCCAATGGAAAATCCAACCTGGAAATGTGGGACATTCTCCAAGGTTGGAAATTTTGCATTTTCCATGGCTTGGAATTTTCAAAAATCCAGGTTGAAAAAAGCCAAAATCCAAATTTAACAAGGTTGGAATTTTTTAAAATTCAGTTGGAAAAAAGCCAAAATCCAAGCTAAACAAGGTTGGAATTTTTTAAAATTCAGTTGGAAAAAAGCCAAAATCCAAGCTAAACAAGGTTGGAATTTTCGAAAATCCGGTTGAAAAAAGCCAAAATCCAAAAAGTGATGGCAGAGATGTGGAAAAAGAGATCTTAAACAAGGTTTTTATTTTTGTGAACAGTCACTCGCTAGCCTAGGCTCGATGGCTCCCGGTCAATCTCTCGTTATTGTTCGCACAGATACGTGGTTGATCTTAGATCACTCACACAGCTCAGCAGGGCACCATTTGAAACTATGACACGAGTACCCTATGTGCTTCACTGTTCGAACTCACTGCGATTGACCGAGGCCGCTCCGAAAGAACGCCTCACCTGACGGAAACTTACAGCTTGACTGCTCACATTATAACCTAATATCTAGGTTAGCTATACATCAAAACAGTTTTGAGCGAAAAATCGCTTGTGGTTTTCTCAAAAGACATGCGCAGAAAATGGTTACAAAAACGTAATTTCCACATGGATTTTTAACGTTTTCCAAACTGTTTGGAGAAGCAAAAATTTCCAACCCAAAATGTCTAGTTTTCCAATCGAAAGAGTTTCAATTTCACAAAAATGTATTTTCCACATGGGTTTTTAACGTTTTCCAAACTGTTTGGAGAAACACAAATTTCCAACCCAAAAATTCTAGTTTTCCAAGGAAGAGTCTCAATTTCACAAAAATGTAATATCCACATGGATTTTTAACGTTTTCCAAACTGTTTGGAGAAACACAAATTTCCAACCCAAAAAGTCTAGTTTTCCAAGAAAGAGTCTCAATTTCACAAAAATGTATTTTCCACATGGATTTTTAACGTTTTCCAAACTGTTTGGAGAAACACAAATTTCCAACCCAAAAAGTCTAGTTTTCCAAGGAAGAGTCTCAATTTCACAAAAATGTAATATCCACATGGATTTTTAACGTTTTCCAAACTGTTTGGGAGAAACACAAATTTCCAACCCCAAAAGTCTAGTTTTGCAAGGAGGAGTCTCAATTAAAAACAAGTGATACTTTTATGGACCTACCTGGTTATGCATTTAACACATATATAATTGATATCTACATAAGCGTGACCATTAAGCATTCATTCAGAACACAAATAGTGACGATCTATTAAAATTAGTTGTTTGTTTCTTATAAAAAAACACGTTTAGAAACCAAAATTTCATGCTCTTGAAATATTCTTTCATATTCAAGAGTTCGAGAGCAAAAAAACATATCTCATCAAAAAATTCAGTAATTTTAAGAACATTGATGTATGCTTATTAATAGTGATTCTTATAGATAAACATGCGTTTTTTTTGCAAAAATCTGTTTGAACCATCTTTTACCTATGATGGTACCTTACTTTCCTGCAAAAAATCAGAAAAAAATAATGATCCAATTTTTCACAAAGTCCAAAAAATACATTTTTTAGCCGTTTTTTGGCCCAAATTTGCCCAAAAATTATTTTCCAAAAATCGGACTCCGTCACATTCGAGGGTTTATAGTTATGCATCTTTGTGCAAAAAATCGTAAAGAATGAAAGAGCCAATCTTGAGAAAAGCTAATACCTAAGTAATTGATAATGTGCTTATAAAAAAATATCGAATTTGGCCAGTTTTTCTATAAAAACACGCCAAGCAACCAAAATTTCATGTCGAAACACACATATTCTTTAAAAGTAAGCCCTCCTGAGCAAAAAAAACATCTATCTCATAAAAAAATTGAGTTATTTGACTAAGAACATTGATGTATGCTTATTAATAGTGATTCTTATAGATAAACATGCGTTTTTTGAGCCAACAAAATTTTTTTGCAAAAATCTGTTTGAACCATCTTTTACCTATGATGGTACCTTACTTTCCTGCAAAAAATCTGAAAAAATTAATGATCCAATTTTTCACAAAGTCCAAAAAACACATTTTTTAGCCGTTTTTTGGCCCAAATTTGTCCCAAAATTTTTTTTTTTTTTAAATCGGGCTCCGTCACATTCGAGGGTTTATAGTTATGCATATTTGTGCAAAAAATCGTAAAGAATGAAAGAGCCAATCTCGAGAAAAGCTAATACCTAAGTAATTGATAATGTGCTTATAATAAAATATCGAATTTGGCCAGTTTTTCTATAAAAACACGCCAAGCAACCAAAATTTCATGTCGAATCACACATATTCTTTAAAAGTAAGCCCTCCTGAGAAAAAAACATCTATCTCATAAAAAAATTGAGTTATTTGACTAAGAACATTGATGTATGCTTATTAATAGTGATTCTTATAGATAAACATACGTTTTTTGAGCCAACAAATTTTTTTTGCAAAATTCTGCTTAAGCCAATTTTTACCTACGATGGTACCCTACTTTCATGCAAAAAATCAGAAAAAATTAAAGACCTAATTTTTCACAAAGTCCAAAAAACCCGTTTTTTAGCCGTTTTTTGGCCCAAATTTGCTCCGTCACATTCGAGGGTTTATAGTTATGCATCTTTGTGCAAAAAATCAGAAAAAACTAACGAGCCAATCATGAGGAAAGCTAATAACTAACGAACGGACGAACGGACAAAGGTTAATTTATAGGACCTCCACCGGGGTAGGTCCAAAGGTCCAAAAATGTAATATCCACATGGATTTTTAACGTTTTTCCAAACTGTTTGGGAGAAACACAAATTTCCGACCCAAAAAGTCTAGTTTTTCAACCCGAGGTATCAAATTTACAAAAATATCTATTTTCACATCGATTTGTGACCTTTTTTTCAATTCCCAAACTGTTTGGAAAATAAAAATTTCCCACCCAAAAAGTCATGTTTTCCAACCAGCCTTGGAAAATTGTCATTTCTACATGGGGTTTTTTCACTTGATTTTTCAAGGGCATTGGTTTATTCTACAAAACCTATGGGTAATTTACGTTTTCCAAATCAGCTTAAGGTAATCGCTAAAATTTCCAACCTTCAATTATAAAACCAAAATTTCCAACCCAAAAAATATTGAATTTCCAACCCAAAAATATTGAATTTCCAACCTTGGAAATCGAAAATCTTTTCCTGTGTACAACGAATCGAAATAAAGTTTTTTGATTTGGCAACGGCGACATGATAAAACAAAACAAGGAAATGGAAGAAAATTAAACCTTGTATCCGTTCAAGTTCCTGCAAAATGTATTTCCGTTCTTCAGGCCATCTCGGATGACAATACATCAAATCTTTTTGTAATTCAGAACTCCGCCATCGCGATAAACGTTTGTGTTCTCGTATTGAACAACGCCATTCATATAGTTCCTGCAAAATAGATCCGTAGTTTAAAGTAATTCAGTTGAATTCAGCAGCGTGGCTACGAGTTTTTATTTAAAGAGGCGAGCTGACAAAAATCTTTATCTGAGATAACTTCTCCATTATGTAAGAATGTTTAATTAAATGAAAGTTATTAAAGATAAGAACCAAAAATCTTTAAACTCAAAAAATGTGCAAACTGATTATAGCTCCGTATGCGAAAAAGATCAGGCCTAAAAAAGGTCAAAGTTAGCTAAAATAAGGTTTTTAAATTAAAGAATCTATAAAAACTCAAACTACAAAAATGATTTTTGTGAATTCTAATTTACCTGTACGATAAAGATGAGAGTTGCCAGTACTGCGAGCGATTCTAGAATGACACGCCACCAAGTTTTAGAGAAGGGTTGAGAATATTCAGAAACGCTGGCAGTGGGAGTACTGATAGCAACAATTGACCATAATAAAACAAACATGAATTGACCTAACAGGTGCCACATGTGTCGGTTCCGTGCAAAATGATTCCACTTGACTTGTAGAAGCCGACGGAAGACAGGATGTAGTAAAAGATTCATTTGTTTGCCTTGGATTACCACCTGGAAAGTTTAATATAAAAACCTATTGATACACGTTTTTAATAAGAAGAAACTATAACAACATAAGGTTACGATGGCCAGAATATAGGAGCAAGTTAAGATCATTTTAAGGCTTCGCAGACACTCTAAAACACCCGACTTCTTAGGAAAATGGACAAAAATACCATGGGGGAAAATGAGAACATTTTTAGGCTTAAAACTCAAAAGTTTAATACGAACATCCGAAGGGTTAAAAAATGTTAGATGTTTTTATGAAGAGAAACACGTGTATGTACTCTTTTTAAGACAATCAGGTTTTAAATTTGGTCTGCAGGTGCGGCACTTCCTATCATTTGGTTAAAATTAGTCGAAAGGGTAGCTTCATTTAGTTTGGAAATAATTCGTGTCTGTATGTAACGTGTTCATGTGGTCAACAGGGAATAATCAACAATAAATAAAAATGGTACCTGCATGGGGGTTCTTGCGAATTGTTGGATAGTTCCTGGCTGAATCGGCTCCAACAGATCCAAATAAAAATATTGTTTACGATTCGGGCGGTCTGTCACATGATACTGATTAAGAGCGACTTTGGCGGTAGGTGGCATTTTTTCGATCATAAGACTAAGGGCGGATAGTCCACTTGAGTCACAAACGCCTACCGTGGCGCCCTGCTCGACTAAGTAGAGGGCGGTCTCTGAGCGATCTAAAAATTGAGTAGCAGATTGACTATTTCACAGTGCAGATCATGCGTAAAGGTATTGTTTAGACGTAAATCGAACGAGGATAAAAAGTTAACAATTTAACTAAACTCTTCAGACAAATAATATTTCAATCCAGTTTTTAAAAACACACCACATTAATGTTCCGTAAACTATTAAATGTGTCCTCAGCTGACTGATTTACTTAAGATTTTTACTGGTGAAAAAAAATCACTTCTCCAAGATTCGATTATTTCTTGAAGATCAAATTGGAGAAAGTTAACGATTATCAAGCTCTTCTAATTCAGCGGTGACTTGTTAAAGCACTTCTCAATAATTCGAGTATTTCTTACTCGAATAAAACGCTTTGAACTCGGAATCGAATAAGAGATATCAACGGTCACCAAGCTTACCTAATTCAGCAGCAACTTGTAAAGGTGTTCTCATCTTACTATCACGGACTTCAATATCACATCCAATCTTCAACAACATTTTTAGAGAATCAACCGCATCGTTTTTGGCTGCATAATGAACAGGTGTTTGTTCTTCACCGAACGTACGCGCATCTCTGTCCGCTGAAATGAAATGAGTGTAGATGGTTGACTTTCTGGCTTCAATTCCCTTTTTTGACGAAATTTGACTGTCTAAATAAGTCTTAATCAAAGCAATGCCTCTTTTTGACGTTAATAAAAAGACACAATTCAATCCCTTTCAAGGAATATTTGGAACTTTCAACTATCTGTGGAATTAGATCAAATACATATGCTTACCTCCATTTTCGATAAGAAATTTGACCATTTCAGGATAATTGACTGCAGAAGCCACATGAAGAGGAGTTCGACCAAACTTATCACGACTGTTAATATCTGCATTCTGTTCAAGGATAAACTTCCCTACATCACAATGCCACGTGCGAGCAACCTCGTGGAAAACTGTTTGTCCGTAACGGTCCGCAGTATTGATATCTGCACCGTTATTGAGTAGAGATTCAATGAAATCCAAGTCTAATTCATCATCTACATTTTTACTACGGGCTAGTTTGGATAAATATATAATCAATGCTTTATTGCTTGATTTTGATAAATCTCGAACTGCATGGTGGTGATGATGGCCTCTATTCTGTCGGATAGGCGAAGGAGATCGATGCAAGTCGTCATCAGATTCGGAATCTGATTCTTCGCATTCGGATGCGATTCCGTTCAAAGTGGAGTTCAAATTCTCAAAAAATTGTTCCTCAGATTTTTTCTTGGTTAGCGGTCCCCCTGGTTTTGGCGTCATTGAGCGACGGCTAGTTTCATGTGACCGGCGACACGACGCCAAATGTTTCCACTTAGAAACGTTAGAAATTTTCCTTAAAGCTTTATTCCAATAATCTTTCGATTTTTCATCTTTGGGATGCTTCTGGTCTAATAAAAATTTTGTGAAGTCCATTTCACTCATATGTAAAAAGTCTTTTTTCATGTTATAATTTTCATCTGCCCCATTGTTATAACTGGGGTTAATTTTACCTCGCATTCTTTTCATTTTGTGATCATTTACTTTATGTATTGGTTGCTGGTGAACTTTTTTTTAATAATCTCTGTTTATATCCTAAAATTAAAAATCAAACAACAAAATGACATATGTTTTCTTGAAGTGGATGAGAATCCATCATACATTGATCAAACATCAAACAAATGTTTGAAAATTTCTATATGAAAATGGAGTAGGTTCCATGAACCTAAAAGAACACAAAAAAGAGAGAAAAAAAACTAAACATTCCAAGAAACCTCTTGAACTGGGATCAATATAATATTAAAATTTAGAACTCTAGGAGAAGATTTAGGAGTGTTAACAACAAAGCATATCGGTCAACTACCCAGATTAAAACTGCAAATTTATAGCAATTAAAGAATTTCCCGAGTACATTTCAGTACCTCATTCAGTATCTTAACTTCTTAAATTTCCGGTAAATAAAGTTTTCCATATTCCTTCTCACTCTGCTTGGTAAATCTCAAAATTTCTTTTGTTCGAAGCCAAGAAAAAAAAATTAATAAAGTAAAATTAAGTAAATTTTTCAACTTATGTCCGAGATCATTGGATCCATTCAAGAAAAATAGCTTTATCATTTGATCAGGACCTGTTCCATGATTTAGAAAACAAAAGAGGTCAACAAGGCTGGCATGAACTTGATTTGCACTGAGGAGAAAATTACGATTTTGACCCCCTAAAAATGGCCCTATCGAAACATCTGTGTTCATATACAATTTTTTGAGATAAAAATGAAATGTCAACAGATAAAATAGGATTTCCTTAGTATATTTTTATTTTCATTACTTTACAGACTGCCAAATTTTCAAAATTTTGATAGTTTTTCCAAGGTTTTGAGAAATTTACGTTAAATTTTTCAATTTATTCATGAATTCGACCTTTTTGTGTCTTTTCTGCATTTTTGTCAGGTAAAGTAGTTTTTGCTGCCTTTTTAGGAGATTTTATAGGTGAAAATCTTTATTTCTTTATAAAAATTTTATTTTTTCGCCAACCAACCAACCTTTTTTGGATAGCTTGTCCCGTAAAACAACGAATTAAATTAGCCTTGCATCAACTTCAAATTTCTATTAGAACAGATCAAAATTTTCCAGGTCACTAAATTTCAAAATTTCCAGCTGGTTGTTCCAATACTCTAATAATCTGTTCCAGTACAGATATTTTGAAGAACCTCCTTGGTGGATGCTTTCGTCGTGACTTGCTTGTATTTTATTCTAGCCAGTTAGCATAATTTATACTGCTGTTTGAAGTCTATGAAAGTCACCCCTTGATTATGAATGTAACCCCAATTGATTGTTTTCATTTTATTATTTATGTTACATTGACGAGAATAACTTTATAATAAGTTTATGCTAATTAAAGAATAGAAATAGACATAGAATAGAAATATATTGTACTTTCTACTGTCAACTTGCTCTAACTTGGGACTACCTGAGAAAACATCAGCCACCATTTCATCGAACCTCCAAAGTCATTTGATTTGAGTTAATAAACAAGTGTATTAAAAAATATACAATTTCTCTTATTCGCACCGAGTAGGCTTTTTTCAAATTGAAATATGAAAAAAATCCGTAGTGGAACACACGGGAATGTCTGGAACGAAGAAGACCAAATTAATGGCAAAACGATGGAGCCTTTGACGTCACTCGCGCGGCAAAGTTACACACTCGTTATTTTTTGTTCATCCCATTAAGTGATAGGCGGCGGGCGTTCTCTAATTCTTCAATCAGCATACGGTCATTTTGAATGAAAACAAAAAAGTTAAAAAGGGCACACTATCAGTGAAAGTTAGTGACATGTTATGACAGAAAGTATGATTGATAAACTTGGTGGAGTTATCAAAACAAATTTGTTGTCAAAGAGATTAAACAGTAAGTGAAAATAGGCCTGTATCCAACAGTCCCATGTTTTGACCAATCGCCCCATATTACATTAGAGCAGTTGACGGTAGTAATAATATAGAACTTTTGCGCTAAGTAAGGTTATCATGTTGAATAATTTAAAAAACTCTAGCATGATATCCAGTACACAGTAGTGTATTATGAGCATATGGGTGTTGGGTGGACTAGATTTTGGGGCAAATGTGGAGGCAATTTTAGAAGATTTAGATTTAGGGAGCCCCTATGAAAATAGATATCTATTTTTGCAAAAATCCCACTTAATACCATCTCCCTAATTTTACAGCCATTATAAAATTAGTGTGGTTTTTGAGGTACGCCTACCTGTATGCAAGGGAAGGGAGCAGGCAGGAGGGGCACTAACTGGCCCCCTGCCACCATGCTACTGTACTGATGACATCCTAGAACTAGCGAAAGGTCTATGCTAGCTACACCATAGTATACACCATTCCCCAATCCAAGCAAAAGACATACCCCAATCCAATATCTATCTATCTATTATCTGCTATATTATACATTTTGTAATAAAATGTCCTAAAGATATGGACCCATTATCAGTCAGGCACATCCTGGCAAATGAACGGGGTGAGCATTTGCATGGGGTATTCATCACCCAGTGTAAATGAGATAGGACGTCTCAGGCTAAAAGCGTGAAAATGAATAAAAATGAACTTCAAACTGAAAAAGGGAAAAAAGGAAGAAAACTGGGAACTTTATTTTTTCGTTAAAAGTTTCTTCAATCTTCGAAGACAAAATTGACCCATGGAAAAAAAATTTCATCTATATGCAGTTCTTTGAAATGAAGCAAAATATTTCCAACCCGGTTCAATCAAACTGGGTATTCGGCGCTATTACGTCACTTTTGTTTTCGACCCTGTTCATTTGCCAAATTGTCGCAAGTGAAAAATACCCTGTCATTTGTTGCCAGGATGTGCCTGACTGATTTATCCTCACATTTGTTTGTAAAAAAATTGAAATATGAATAAACAGACGGTTAAACGAACACCAAATCAATTGAACACAATTGAATATTGAACTTGTTCGATTGACACCAGCCTGGCGGCTGGGAATAATTAAAATAAATAAAATGTTTTTGAATATAACCAAGGCCAAGCATACATTATACAGTACAACCGTGCATGCTCATCCACGCAGCATGGAAAGTGATGTGATGGATTGTGCTTGAGACTAGATTGATATAGAGAAGTACCAAAAGAAGTACTCAAAGCTAGCAGGAAAAAATTAAATTTGAAGTAGCCTCAGTGCCAGGAGGGTTGCTGGGGTATACATAAGCATGGGCATGGCTGCATGGCGGGGAGCAGCAAGGCTCAAACAAAAATTGGAACTAGTTGTTCAGATACTTACTTTGAATACACTGTTCATGTCATAAAACTATCACTCAAGTGTTCATTTAGTTCTTAAAATCAAATACCATACTGACCTGAACAATAAATCAATCATGAATTATTATGGCGCGCCAAAGCGGAAATAAATACTATCTTTTTAAAACAATACTATCTTCGTTTAAAACATACTATCTTTGTTGTAAACATACTATCTTCGTTTAAAACATACTATCTTTTTTAAAACATACTATTTTTTGCTTAAAAAATACTATTTTCGTTTAAAACATAGTATCTTTAAAAAATAATACTATTTTTACTATCTTTCATACTATGTTTTTAAAACAATACTATCTTTGTTGTAAACATACTATCTTCGTTTAAAAAATACTATCTTTTAAAAAAATACTATCTTTTTAAAAAATACTATCTTTTTTCGAATATAGGTTGCCTCGATTATTCAAATTTGTGTAATTTTCATTTTGAGGGGCGTGTAATGGGCGTTGGTTTTTCGTGTTTATTTTATATGGCCTCATCCGCCCACATACAGGACCAACAACATAACAAGATGGCTTCCGGCTCCCTACTACAAGATCTGACCTGAGCCTGACTGACAGTAAAATGGCTACTCGTGGCAGACCATCGAAAGATATCAACGAAGACCAAGTCCTTGCACTAAAAACAATAGGGTTCAAATGGAAGGAAATTGCTGATCTTATTGGAGTCTCGGATAGGACACTTAGAACGCGAAGAAAGGAATTTACTCAAGAAATTTTAACATATGATGTAATTAACGACTATGAACTTGACAACATCATTCAGGACATCTTAGAGGACTCTCCGAACTCTGGAGAACGGATGATCACAGGTGCTTTATTATCAAAAAGCATCAAAGTCAAACGGCAGCGTGTGAGAGAGTCACTTGATAGAGTAAATCCAAACAGACAATCATTGAGTAGAAGAATTACAAGAAGAGTCTATAATGTTGCTTCTCCAAATGCCTTATGGTATGTGATATAGTCCAGGATGATCCCAGTTCTTAGCCATTCTCATGGAAAATAATATGGCATAGTTGCCAAGTTTCACATAGTGCTTTTAACGATAATGCATGGTGGCCACGCTCCTGGAAATTCCTGGAATATCCTGGAATTAATGTTTTCTCCTGGAAAGTCCTTGAAACTCCTGGGATTTCTTGTAATTTTTCAAAATGTCCTGGAATGTCCTGGATATTCTAAATTCTTTGAATATATTTTTTTTTCAATCGACTTTTTCGTTTTGCATTCTAAAATTGGAAAAATCATTTGATATTTTCCTTGCTGAGATAGTAATATTTTATTTTTTTATCCTGGAAAAGCCTTGATTTTTTCTGTTTAATGCTATTTTGTCCTGAAATATCCTGGAATTTGATGATCTAGAGTCCTGGAAAAAGTCGAAATTTGTCCTTGAAAGTCCTTGAAAGTCCTGGAATTTGAAAAAAATAATTCTGTGGCCACCATGAATGCTTATAGCAAAAAAGGAAGGCAAATGAAATCTCTGCTTGAAAATGTTGCTAATGATTCCAACATGACTGTTGATGGTTTCTGCAACTATGCTCAAAAATGATTTTGTTAGCAATGATATTTTGTCAAGAATTTCTGCCCGAGGTTATCCTATCCAGATCGCTTCGGGCACTATTTTAACTTCAAATTTTGACGGGTTTTAGATATTAATTAGTACTTTTAAAATTTTTCAAAAAAATTTCATGAAAATGATGACGTCGTCAATAATGACGTCATCATTTTTCGAAAATTTTGCTCATCTTCAGCATGGATTTTAACTTCAATTTGAATGTTAGATTAAAAACCGGCAAATATGTTGAAGATATACCCTTTGGCTTTCAGAAAATCAAAACAGAACTGAAAAACCTTGCTTTGTTCGAATTTGAATGCCATTTCAGTAAAGGGTACTTTTTAACTGGTCAGCGGTAGGCGAAAACTTTGTGATGACGTCATTGCATGTATGATGACGTCACAAACTTGAAATTTTTCCCACGAGTTCCTATTATGGTAGTGAACATTCCTGCCAAGTTTCATGTTCATGACACATCTAGATCAAAAGTTATGGCCGTGTGGTGGATTCCACCCCCTGATAATACCAAACTCAAAAAAGCTTGATAATAATAGGGTTAAGCCTGAGTGCCTAGGAAAGTTTTATGTGCATTTATTATGGATTTTCTTTCATATTTTAGGCATATGGATGGGTTTCATAAGATGATTCGTTGGAGACTAGTCATCCATGGGTGTATAGATGGATACTCGCGTTTAATTACCTTTTTGAATTGCTCAAACAATAACCGTGCTGATACAGTCCTAAATCTTTTCATAGGCAGTTTGAATCGATTTCGTTGTCCTTTAAGAATTCGCAGTGACCATGGCATGGAGAACACTTCTGTCGCTAGATGGATGTTGGAGAATTTAGGAGTTGACAAAAAGCCATTCATTACGGGACGATCAGTCCACAACCAACGAATTGAAAGGTTGTGGGTTGATGTGAAAGGTTATGTCGCTTCTTTGTTCATTGATTTATTCAGAGCAATGGAAACTGACGGATTGCTTGATATTGATGATGAGCTACATCTATTTTGTTTACATTTTGTGTTTATTCCAAGAATAAACAGATTGCTTAATGAGTTTTCAAGTAGTTGGAATAATCATCCGTTGCGAACTGAAAAGAATATGACCCCGAATCAACTATGGTCACGCGGGTTTCTTGAATCAGAAACATTAGTTGATGACACATCTTTGGTAGATGAGAATTATGGTATTGACGATTTTGGACCTGAACCTGAGCTTCAAACTAATAACAATATAGAAATACCGGAAATTGAAAATCCTTTAACTGAAGAAGAGGAACAATATATTATTGACCATTTTGTTCCTTTGGAAAATGATGGGAATTATGGCATTAATATCTATACACAGTTGTTAGAGTATTTATCAAACTTAGAATAAATTTTAAAATGATACCGTCAATTGGGGTTACTTTCATAAGTCAGGGGTAACTTTCATCACCTCCAGCTCACAACATTTTCTGGTCCTTTAATTTATCAAAGTCGAAAGTCATGACATGACTTGTTTACATTCTAGCTAATTTTGAATTGCAGACAAGAAAAGTCAGCTGCTTGGAGGTGATAAATTTACCCCTTGCTTATAAAAGTAACTCCAATTTACGGTACTTACACAGATAGTTTTCGATATTTGGCCCTCAGACCCAGGGGAATTTAGGCAAAATCAGGTACAGGGACTTGCTGCTGGTCCTTTTTTAGTGACAATAGTGCGCAGAGGGGTCTGTACCCCTCCCTTTTAAAAAATATCCCTACCCCAAGCCTTTAGGCAATCTGTCGAAGGGTTTTTTGCTAATAGAGAATATGCTTGAATTTCGTAAGTTTAAAAACTGTCATTTTTATTAGGTATAATATAATACATCAGTAATATTATCTGTATGTATAGTTGTTTTTCTTTGAAGCTTTTTGAATAATCTTGGAAAATATTTTTGTTTTAGTTCAAAAAACTATTCAAAAAAACTTATCTACCCCTTAAATTCTACCCCTCCCTTTATACAGCCTTTTTTCCTAGCCCCTCCCTTTTGGCAAATTCTTGGTCTCCATCCAAGTTTTCAATTGAATGTTTTGTGACGGGTACCTTAAGGGAACTTATTTTGGCGGGAACTAATTTTGGCGAGCAGCAAAAATTCTGAAATTTTTTAATTTTGGCGGGAACTTATTTTGGCGAATGGTGAATTTCTTTAATTTTGGCGGGAACTAATTAAGGCGAATGACAGCGTAAATCTGTTCTATTTTGCCTTATTTTGAGCAATTTTGTTGGATTTTAGGGGTTGTTTAGGCAAAATATCAAAAAAATTAATTTTGGCGGGAACTTATTTTGGCGAGTGAGCAAAATATTTAATTTTGGCGGGAACTAATTTTGGCGAATTTAGACAAAATTCGCCAAAATTAGTTCCCGCCAAAATAAGTTCCCTTAAGGTATGTCCGAGCGTGAAAAAATTTTGGATAAATTTGGGACCCTTTGAGAGACTTTTTCCTAAATTTTGACCAATTTTTCCCTCAAATTTTGTTCGATTTTTTCCAATTTTTGGTCGAAATTTCTGGAAATCGTGAGAGAGAAACTTTTGATTTTCGTTGTTTTGGGACCCTTTCAGAGACTAACTTATGAATTTTCACCCCTTTGAGAGATTTTTGTGGTACCCTTACGGCTCGCACATACCCGGTACCCATTTTAACTAAGTGCCCCCAGGACCACAAAGCACTGTGAAGTGAAGTGGTGAAATGTCAGTGTTGGCAAGCATCTTCAATACTGAATCTCAGTACCGTCACTTGGGCCTTTGTCACTTTTTTGACCCGAAAACGTACTTTTTTGAGAGCTTGATGAATTTTTTTCCATAAATGTGCAGTCCCCTATAGGTGTCACTTGCATATGGCAAAAATTCGACCGGTTTCAGTACCAGCATATTTTCTGTACACGTTTTTTTAAGAAGAACGTCGAAAATTTTGAAGCCGTTCGGATGTTTTTAACTGTTTGAGTTTTAAGCCTAAAAATGTTCTTAATTTTGTCATTTTGTGATATTTTGTGCAATTTCCCAAGAAAATGGGTGTTTAAGCGTCCGCAAAGCCTTAAAATGTTCTTAGCATGCTCTTAATATTTTGGCTATCGAAGCCTTGTGTTCTTATATAGTTTGTTCTTATATAAAAAAACGTGTACATCATATTCTAACTAAGAAATCGACCCTACTTGAAGTACCATTTTTATTTATGAAATAGTAAAAGAAAATTTTTTTTTCAAAAAGATGAAATTCATTCCTGAAAGTGAAAATTTGAAAATCGAAATGAAA
The DNA here is from genome assembly GCF_902728285.1 of Clytia hemisphaerica. Classification (NCBI taxonomy): domain Eukaryota; kingdom Metazoa; phylum Cnidaria; class Hydrozoa; order Leptothecata; family Clytiidae; genus Clytia; species Clytia hemisphaerica. Next base: position 885,871 of record NW_027104060.1, read on the forward strand.
AGATTTAACCTTGCACAGGAAAAAATCAGAAAATTTCACCCGTGATAGTTAAGATTTCACTATGATATTCCGCACCAGCGAAACAAATTTTAGATTAATTTCGGTCGCGATTTTTTGCACGGTCAGAATGCGGTGAAAACTTTATTTCACTCAATGACTTGTGGAAATCTACCACCAAATTTACAGGATATTTTTACCCTACAATGAAAAAGTGGTCAAATTTGGATCTTAAAAGTTGTTCTTTATTTAAAAAAATAAATCTTTCGTTTTAAAATGTCACGCTTATACAAATATATTACAAAGGTTAACTATGTATAACGTTTAAAAATGAGATATATAATTCGTGAGTTATTTTTGTGAGTTTTTTGTGAGTTATGTTGTTTGACGTCATTCAGTGAGTTACTTTGATAAAATATAACTCATCCATTTATTTCAAGGAATAACGACATGAGTTAATAACTCACGAACTTATTCTAAAGAATAACATTACGAGTTAATAACTCACCGCGTTATTTCAAAAAACAAACTCGTGAGATATTAACTCATGGCCTTGTTCAAAAAAATAACATCGTGAGTTATAAACTCACGCTTTTGCATAAAATTGAATTTAGGGAGTAAATTATCCCCGAAAATATTCCTAAATTTGCATTAAAAACCTTATCATAAGCTCAATTGTCCATATCTTGACACGCATTCTAGTTTTATAAGATAAAGTCGCTAGTTGGTAACTCACGCACTTATTCTTTGGAATAAGAGAACGAGTTATTAACTCGTAAGCTTATTCTTTGGATAAGGTGGTGAGTTATTAGCTCGTATTGTTATTCTTTGGAATAAGTTCGCGTTATTCCTTGAAATAAAGGGATGTGTTATTCAATCAAAAAATAACTCACGGAATGAGGTCACAACGCATAACTCACGAATATAACTCACAAAAATAAATTATTATTATACTATACATTATTATTATACATTATTATACGAATTATACAGCTCTTTAAAAATAAACTGCGTATATAAAAGTTCTAAAATAAAATAAAAATTCCCTTGGTGTGGCAATGATGAAATAATTTAATCAATTGGGTCTAGATGGGATAGACACAGTGAGTGGTAAACACAAGGATTTGAAAAAGGAAATCATACTTAAACAAATCAAACAAATTTACTGCACTGAGGATGGTTCTCTGTTGAGTACCGAAACGTATGCAAATAAATTTTAGAAAAATGAACAAAATGAAGCTTCTGAAATCATACTTGCGTTGGATTAAAAGTAAACTAGATTTAATATCCAACAACAAAACAAAGAAACAATCCATCGCACTTTCATTATTCAGATGTACAGCTTCTCCCGGGATTAAGCTGTTTAAAGGGGTATAATATCATTGAACAAAGTACAGAAAGAAAATAACTAAAGAAATGAAATAAACTAAAGGAAATAAACTAAAAGAAATTCACTAAAGTCATAACGTAAGACAAACTTTCGACCAAAAATAACAGGGTTCCCAGCATAACATTCCGTGACTCTTGCTCAAAAATTCGCACTTATTCCCTAACAAAAATGTTGAAAAGGGTTAGAACCGACCTAACGAAACTAGACTTTTTCCTGACCAAAAACGTTACGTTAATTTTTCATGTTGTAGTTAAAAAATTCGACTCTTCAAGAATCTCCTCTCAGTTTTACAATAGCCATGTATGGTGTTTTTATAATGAGTATTATTGAGTAATTTTGAGAAACACATCTTTCATTCCCAAATTTTGGAGAAATTTTCCAAAAAAAGGATGACTTTACAGGTTTTCCCTTACCGCTAGAAACCCTGAATGAACTGGAGTGAAAAACAAAAAGAATATAAAGTTGATCCTTCTATCATTCTACCAAGGAATAAAACTAATGAATAATTTCCAACTACAACCATGACGAAGGTTGACTTTTTGTGTAAAAATACTTCGAATTAGAAAGCACAATACAATTACACTTTACCGATGCCATTAGAGTCTTTTATCGCCGAGACGATTGACTTCGTCATTGCTTCAAATGATGAGTTGTGCATTGGTAAAGTGATCGAAGGTTCACATAGCGATGATACGGGTAAACATTTGCAATCTTCACCACACTCTTCTTCAGGTTTGAATCTAATGAGAATATTAGAATCAAACCCTCCTGCTGGGACTGTCGGCGTCCCGGTAATGAATAGCAGTAGTAGATCAGAAAATTCAAGATTTCCTAAATAGAGAAGTAGAAACATCAAATCAATTGACAACCAAATCATTGATTACGTCAGATCAGAGGGAAAAATTTTCTCACGTTCCTCTTTGCGTGAAATTTCAAACATGTGCATTTGGGGCAAAAAAACCAATGTCAAACAATTTCGAAATATTTTCCGACTATTGAACAATAGGTACAACATTGCTAAAACTAGGGGCTGACAGAACCCTGAGAGTAACAGAATCATTGAAAGTAACAAAATGGAATCTAAAATTATATAATGAACCGTGTTTGAGGTTGAAGTGAGACAATTTTGTTTACCTTTTTGAGAACAATACTTTGAGATATCGATACCTAAAAAAAGAGAGGTAAAATAAAAACCTATATTGATTTGCAAGAGAGAAGACCGACTCGTGTAATATGTACTGTGTTGTGTATGGGACGTTTTGTTGCATCCAGAAATTTATGTTTACAGCTTCGGAAATAATAAAGCCTTTTTTTACTTTTTACTTAACTCGATTTGCATTTAAAATTGCTTGCGTTCACTTCTATAATATCTCTACATGACAAAGGAGTTGTTTAAAAAAAAAATAAGTTGCTTGATGTAGCCGTTTCTTCAATGAAAACATTTGAAAATATGATAAACAAACCACTTCATTTTCTGAGCAGTAGTCTTGGAGAATGAAAATTCTGGTAATAAATACCTCCATTGCTGAGACGATCCATGACGTCATCGAAGATTTTTTGGACGTTGATTTCTCTAGCTCGAAGGTTTGAACCGATTGGGCCATTAAATATAGTCCGTGTCAAATCGGTGATGTCACAATCCTTAATCGAGCAACAGGTGAAACAGCCCTTGAACGATCCAGGGTTCTTTTGAAGAAGTTTTAGTAATCCGTTGATATCAAGCCCCTGACTCAACTGGCTCAGGGGTAAGAGCCTCGGCTCAATTTCTTCTTTGAAGTAAACGCATCTAAAAATTGAAAATGAAAAATTCCTTTAAAAATCATGCATATCTTCCCTTTACAGATTCCTTGGGCGTTACACTAGAGCAACCCGCTATGAAGTTGACAATAAAATTTTACATTTTTACGACTTTGAGTAGATTGGATTTAAAGAAAATTGGCCAAATACGCTACTCTTTTATGTCCTGCCGTTATCAAAATAAAGTTATGACCAAATCAAAAACTACTTTCAATTCCACAGTATTCTACATTCTACATATACATAGTGTGCAGAGGGGTCCATCCCCCAGCATTTTTCAGGGGGGGGGCTAAGGAAAATAGCCCCCGGCTAAATAAAACGTACTCTCTGGTCTCTAAAAGACGTCCCCCCCCGCTAATTAATTTTTCGAAAATTTTCCACCCAGGACATTCTTATTCCAGCCCCCCGCTTATTAAATTTTGAAAAAATAATTTCAAAACTTCTTCATTTCGCCCCAATTCTTCTTCATTAGCCCCTTTTTTAGTAATTTTCCACCCGGGACATTCTTATTCCAACCCCCCCGGCAATTAGTTTTTGAAAAATTTTCCAGACCCCCCGCTTATTCCAGACCCCCCGTCTATTAGAGACCTGAGAGTAGCCCCAACCTTGACAAAGCAAAAACTCAACGAAATTATGCATATAAATTCTCAATAAATTTCTTGCGCCGCAGGCAAAAAAAAATTTAATAAGGGTCAAAACCTTGCTTACAGCATAGATTTTCAACATAATTCAAAATATTTGTAATCTATAGCTCTGCCCCCAGTTTCTATTTCTAATCTCTCAGCCCCCCTAGCAAACTAGCCCCCAGTATTTTTTAAAAAATACAATCAAGTAAAAATGGTTTAGCCCCCCTAAGCTCAGGGGGGTCATTCTATGATATAATTCATCAAATGGCAAACTGGAAAACTTTTCAAAGGAAGAAAAGTCGTGTTGAATTTCTTCTTCCTTTGTCGAATCGGGAAGATTTCGGATAAAAATACAAATTTTCCTAACTTAACCGATTCAAAAGTAAGTTTGAAAAATCAATTTTCTTCCAAATGTGTGGCTTCTTTTTGTCAAAGCTGGACGGGTATCCTATTTCAAAGTTTCATATAACCTACATAGTGCCCTCAGGGGTCTCAGCCCCCCCCCCCAGAAAAAATTCCAAAAAATAAAAAATTTAGCCCCCCAGCAGATGCCCCCAGAAAACAGCCAAAAATGGCCAAAAACGTTCAGCCCCCCCTTTTTGGAACTTTTTGAAAATCTCTAGCCCCCCAGTAAAAAGGGGGGCTGACACTATGACCTAGTCTAGGTTATAGTTGTTTTAAAGTTTAAAACATCGAAAAGGGTTGGAGATGAAAATAGAAAACATAACAAGAACAAATTCGCCATTCAATGACAATGCGAATTCAAATGTGGAATTCATGATATGCATCATGGACCAGCAGCTGATTAGATTGGTGTTAAGTGACGTAAAATCAGTCACTGCATCAATTGAAACCAATCAATTATTGAGTACGTGATGTTGCAATGAATACATTAGTTGCAAGGCAAGTGTTGCATATCAAGAATAGTGCAAATTTTGACGGGTTCGAGATTGACGTAAATTGGAGCTTTATGCTGCAAGTACGACAGGACAAATTTGATTCTCTAACGTTGATTCCCGTACTCCTCAAAAGTTGCTGTATTCCAGGCTTTAACTAGCCTGTACCAAACCCCCACAGCGGGACGATTTTTCAAATCAAAAAAAAATCTTTCCGTGTGAGGGTTTGAAACGTCGAGGCGATTTTCTTGTCCATAAATGGGGTTTCTAGAGCTAAGGAGAACTTTAGAAACTTTCACTGTTTACGAAAGTAAGTTTTGCATTTCATGCATTTTAATTAGAAACAATCAACTTGAGAATTGCTTTTCATTACAATTGTCATAAAAAGTTGGAAAGGAATTGATTTTGATCTAGAACAACTCCCCAAGGGAAATAGAATTGCCTTACTTTGATACGTCATAATGTGAACATTGCACTTCATCGTGTGGCTTTTTGCAAATAACCTTGGACAAGAAATCCTTCTCGACGTAACAAACCCAACTATCTTCAGCAACATCAAAATGGTAGGGTTTGGTACAGGCTAGGCTTTAACCGAAAACAAATTGACGTTAATCTAATCTAAAAATCAGGTGCGTGGTTTTTTTTGCAATATCTCCTTAAAATAGACATTTTTACCTCAAGACATCTTCCCTTTGAGAAAGCTCAAACTTTGCAATCGATGCGGTGAATCCAATTTTTTCAACCAAATTGTAAACTGCATCATCCTTGATTAGTGGGTGTCTCGTCGTCTCTTGATTGGATTTTGCCTCTAATAGCTAATAAAAATCAAATTTGATCTGGATTTTATAAACAAATAAATACCTTATTGGCAAAATAAATTTCGGCAGGGAAAAATGAGCCAGTTTGTCTATTTTGGCGGAATTTATTCCGGCGATTTAATAAAATTTCTAATTTTGAAGAGAACTCAAAGGTAGAAGAAGATTGTGCGTAATATGTTTATAAAATTTTAAAAAATTATGATCGAGAAAATTTCTTCCCTGGACATTTTAATTCCCGACCCCCCCCCACACTGAGGGTAAAGTTCCCTTGAAATTAGGAGAGGCATAGTATTTTTAGAGTTCATATGTTTTTTAAAATTAATTTATTGCACATCAAATAAATCTATCTGGTGCCAGGCAAGTTTCTTCCAAGATGCATAACTCTGATGATCAGGAAAATATTCAACATCTGGAACCTTTGGATTCAGACCGTGCAGCAGATTTCAAAGAAAAAGACTGGCAGTGGTTTTCATGCGATGTCAGCTACAACTGCAATTTCATAGGAACACTGATAGCTGAAGCCGGCTGATTTTGCGGCGCCTCTTAAGGTCTTTGATGGTAAATTGGCCTGCTCCTTTTGAGCTTAAGTGTGGGCGGCACAAAAGTGGAAACCCCGAAAAACAAGATTGTTGAATAAAAACAAAATTGAATATTTTCATCTAAAAGACAGTGATATTTTCATGATTTTTTCAAGTTACAAACCCTTCCAAAAACCTGCCCAAGTCTTTTTTGATAGCACTGTCCAATCTATCCTCCATGAAAAAATAACTCTGTTTAATTTTTGTCAAACATTCTTTTTGTAAAAGTCGAAAGTGGTTTTTGGATTTTCCTATGAAGATAGTTTGACTATACAATCATAAAAAAATTTTACCTTTTGGATATCTGGTTTTCGGGTAAATTCTTCAGGATAATCTGTAACAGTTGGCATGGAAGATGTCAAAATGTAATTATAACACCAATCTTGCAATATTGCCGGGTTCATACCACAGTGAAGAACCGACAAGCCCATTAGACGTCCAGCATAGAAGAAGGATTGGTTTGTTAAATTCATTGTGGATTTGTTAGGAAGCCCATCTGTAAATAGTTCGGCTTTCATTTGGTCAATGGCAACTAAAATATAGAAAAAGGGAGAAAAGTTTGAAATCTGAGATCGTGTGTAAATTGCAAAATGGTACAAATTGTTATTTGGAAGTCAAACATGTGAAAAACACTAATTCAGATCATCGACTCTTTGACATGAATTGACATCACTAACCAACAATGGGTTCTGTATTGGTCCTTGACCCCTTGACCGAAAAATTCAAACAAACTTGCTCGAACTTTCGAATATGTTAAAAAATTTGCGACTTAAGTTATTCTCACCAGTGAAAAACTCTCTAACTGGGCCAGATCCAGTACCAGGCTCCCCCACAAATCTGACGCGCAACGCTTTCTTCCCGGTAAACCATGGCTTGTTTACCATGGCATCTCTGTAGTCCTTCCAGGCAAAAAGCCTTCTAACGGAGAGTTTTTCAAATGGGTCTGTGTCAGAAAACTTTCTTATTAAATCCCCAACATTTTGTATCACTTCCTCCGACTCTTCTTCATACGGCAGAGTTTCATCTATCTCTTCATCCTCACTAACACTTATTGTACTGTAGTTTATTAGACCACAATCAGCGGCATGTTTCTCAACAAAGTTTGCTGGGAAGGGAGTTCCACAAATAGGGCAGTCTACATAACTCCGTTCGATTGATGATCTTGGGCGTGAGTTTGAACTTGATGGCTGTTGATTAATTTCGGCGTTGTCCTTCTTAGCTCTACTGTCACCCTCACCCTCTTGATCACTTGAGCTACCATCACTAGCTTCTACATCAAAAGGAGAATTCAACTCGTCCACAAGGTCTCTCAGTGGTACCGGATCAACATTGTCCAAACCGAGATCCGTTGAACTTCTAATATATATTGGAGTAGTTTTGGCAAAGTGTTTGATAGTGTGAAAATCGTACTCATCAACATCTGGCTGGACCAAATCATCGCCATTAACCGCTTTAAGAAATTCAAAACCTTGTAAATTAGCAAATCTCGTCTGGAATCGTTCCAAAATCAAGGTTTTGATTTGACTTTCTGTCATTTCATCGTTAATACTGAAAATAAAAAAATACATTTTGCAGGATGTTCCTTTGCATCTCTCTTTTGAGACTCAGACAGCGGCTACACTCCTTTTTTATAAGAATAGTGTACCTTGACTGAGGTACAGCTAGACACCAATTCTACACATTTATAAATTGTACGTTAGACATGGGCTACCAACGAGTCTGCTAAATTGCGTGGATGGATGTGTGGGTCAAAAATCTGTGTGGGTCAAAAATATGAGTGGGTGCTTGGGTTGAAACTTTTTTCCATAGGTAATTTTTTTTTGCTTGGATGCGTGCGTGGGTAAAAAGATATTTTGCGTGGGTAATTTTTTTGTGGTTGTGTGTCCAAAGCAGTCATTTACTGACATCGTCAACAAATTTATAAAAAAAAGATAGGATTCAGCAAATGGGTTTTCATCGCCAGGTTTCCGGGCTACACCTGAACAAAAAAATGTTTGATTTTCACCGAAATTCAAAAAAAAAAAAGATTTTTTGAAATTAGGGCTTCGAAAAGTGAAAAACTCTTTGTATTCTTCTTCATTTCATGTTTTCATTTCAATTTTTTGATTTTTAAATTCTAAAAAGGTAGGTCTAACAGGACATATAAAAAAAGTTTTGCATTTATCTTTTTCAAAATTCAGAAATTGCCATTTAAGTTGACATGAAATCGAAAAATTAGGTGTATCACGAGCCCTTAAATTATTTTTAACACTTTGTAGTTTTTAATTTGAATGACAAGGTCAAACGAGGAAAAAATGCTCAGTAAATGACTGCTTTGGACACACAGCAACGAAAAAAATGACCCCCGCAAAAAGATTGATATTGCTAAACTTGCCACAGTCTCTTTACCATAAAGAGTGTTGAAGGGACACGTTACGTATGAGACATTTTGGGGTATAAACCTGTCAAAAAATCTTTTTTCAAGAATTTTTCAGGCCAAAAGTGATATGGACCACCAAGAATAAGGTAATAGGCTGTAAAAAAACTTTACTCCAACAAGGTTGAGCTATGCAATCAAAAACTACAAGCAGGGGGGCACCTTTTTTGAGAAATTGGGCAAAATTCTTGCAAACGACCCAAGGGTTTGTATGCTTTTTGTTTTATGTATGTTTAGTCAATCTTGATGGACCTTCATGCCAGAGACTGTAGAAAAAATTCTCACGTTAATCCAGTAATGACCAACTTCTTTTTGTGATAATTGGTTCTTGCAGACTTCAAGGGAATGCGTTGGTAAACAGGATGGGGTAACAAGAAAATGTCTTTCTTCATTTCTGACCCCCTGCGTTTCTTGGGAGCCTTCTCCTTCCCTCGTTGTTTGAATCTCTTCCCACGAGACGGCAAAGATGCAGGTGGTGATGTTTTTGATTTCTTACCTGCAAAAATAAAGATTTTTATCCATATTTTATCAGTGTTGCTAAACATATCAATAAGGTTTTCGTAATAGGAAGTATTTCAAGCTTGAATGCTAATTGGACCTAGCTGTTGATAAGGGTACCTGAAGCAATAATGACTGATTATGATCATACCCCGGCTAAAATAGTGTTGTAAAATAAGAGTGCTTAAAGTCTAAAATCACTGTTTTGCATAAAACGAGTTTAAAGCTGGAAATAAGTTACCATTAATGTATTATTTGTGTGGGTAAAATGTGGTTTTCATTTTGTGTATAACTTATATCTGAAATAGCTAACAACTGTTTCTTAGATAGAAATTACAAGAGTGTAAAGTTAAATTACCAAAAAACTCACCTCCAGCTCTTCCATTGCTACTGGGGAAGAGGTTCATTGACACTTTTGGAACTTTTGTTTTCTTTTTCGTCATCACCATCATCCAATGTATCAACAAAATGTGTGAATTTCTCCAGTAGTTTCTTTTTGTCCATTATGAGCTATTCCTATAAAAATTATATACACCAGGGGTATTGACAAAAAGTTTTTCTCGTGAAATTTTAGAATAATAACAAATCATCCCCTGGAAATTAAAGGGGGTGACACACCTAGAAAGTGAAATCTTGTGAAAGGCTTTAGTCCAGCCTGCTTTAGCACATCACAGTTTTAGCATATGTTTTGCATATTTTCCTGCATATTCTCACCACAGGAATTTGGCCATCATAATTTTTCCATATAATCCAATATGGCGAATGGAGAGGCGAAAGATATCGAGGTTTCCAAATTATGTACCTTTGAGCCAATTATCAGAAAATTTGAGTAAGCCAATTTCGAGAAAAGCTGAGTAATTGGGGATGTGCTTATAAAAAAAGATCGAATTTGGCCCATTTTCTTACAAAAACATGTCTGACAACCAGTATTTCATACTTATTAAGCAAAAACATTCTTTCAAATTATGACTTCATGAGCAAATAATATATCTATCCCGTCTAGAATTTGAGTAATTTAGTTAAGAACATCGACCCATGCTTATAAATAGCGATTCTTATAGCTGAAGATGCGTTTTTGAGCCAAAAAAATTTTCTATGTAAATCTGGTTCGGCCATCTTTTACCTAGGATGATACCCTACTTTCGTGCAAAAATTCAGAAAAAATTAATGATTGGCCCAAATTTGCCCAAATATTTTTTTTGTCAAAAATCGGGCTCTGTCACATTCGAGGGTTTATAGTCATACACCTTTGTGCCAAAAATCAGGGTATGAATGTGAAAGATGGCTGGATTTTAAAATGGTTAGCGTGCGTTAAATCTGTAAACATTCTTTAAAATCCATAGTGTGCAAGGGGGTTCCAGGTCCCACCAAAATGAGAGATCCCAGCACAATCTAAAGCCCCACCTGATATTTTGTAATCTGTGGTCCCACCTAGAACTTGAGTTTTTCCCTGCTACCAAAGCCCAAAAGGCAATTGTGTGTATGGACCCTTTTTAACTATGAAAGTTATCCCACGACGCTCACTATGAAATCTAAAAGATTTTCCTGTTTTTTTTTCTACTCAAGAAGGGTCAAATTCTTTAGATGAAAAGCGAGACCATGATATTACAGCACCAGGCCCGGGCCTTGGCCCAACAACAAACAGGTTCAACTAAATCCTGCTTTAAAAAAACCCTTGAAAAAGACCTGTTTTTGGCAGGCAGGGTTTATTCTTAGAAATTTTCTCCTGTTGGCCCCAACCATGGTGGTGTGTGTGGCACCTGCAGACACTGGACATGGCCCTACCCACTTTCATCAAACATCAAAACAAAGTGGAGCCGCAGCGGCCTCTGATGTTTCTTAGACAGAATAAAAAGATGGTCTGGAAGCTCTGTAAAATGGTTTCTTTTATGACATCCCATGTAGTCCCAAGCTAGAGCAGTTGACAGTAGCATTAGCCCCCCCCCCCCGCTTGCTTGCCTTAGAAATTACACTTGGTGTAGCTAAAATCTCATCGCTGTCTGAGGGCTGAATACTTCCTGTTCAACTAACTACTCCATTTAAAGCAGCTTTCAGGCATTTACACCATAATCAAAAGAAGAAAAAAAGGACATGACCACATAACATTGAGATCAAAACCAAAACAGTGGTGTTTTCACCACATTTTGGACTTTCTGTTCCGCCATTTCCATATAAAGCATGTTGTTCTTTCCATCCAGCAAGCATGTTCCCGCCGTCCCACCATGCGCGGGTCATGCATGCAAACTTTAAAATGAGCGAGGCAAGACGTGCCAACCTCGTTTCCAGACTGTTTTCGAAAAGATAGTATGTTTTAAAAAAGATAGTATCGTTTTAAAATAGATAGTATTGTTTAAAAAAAGATAGTATCATTACAAAAGATAGTATGTTTTTAAACGAAGATAGTCTGTTTTAAACGAGAATAGTATTTTTTCAAACGGAAATAGTATTTTTTCAACGAAAATAGTATTTTTTGAACGAAAATAGCATGTTTTAATCGAAAATAGTATTTTTTAAAAAAGATAGTATGTTTTAAAGAGATAGTATTTATTTCCGCTTTGGCGCGTTATATTTTTCACTAAAGATATAATCTATATATATTAGCACTATCAAGTTTGAACAAGGTTATGCTAATACAAGCAATGGCCAAAAGTTGAGACGAGACGTGAAAAAGCAAATAGAGACATTGTTGAAGGAACGTTTAGTTTGTTTTGGAAAAAAATGCCCTTATCTAGACATAAACCTACAGTTTCTATGTTGCTTTCTAATCATTATATTTATTTTACAACCTTATTAAAAAAATTATCCTTTGAAAATTCCATCGATTCAAAAATTGCACTCCGAAAAGTTAAAATAAGTCGTAAATGCTGAAACAATTAATTACATCATTTTCGCGCGCATGTCCTTTGAATTATCACTTTCGATCTCAAAACCACAACAAAAACAACGCACGTGAGTTATATGAGACTGCGGTCACGTAATGGCTTCCAATTCAAATGATAATCAGTTTAATTATATAGAACGACCTAGTACGTCGAAAGAATACTGCAGACTGTGTTCTGAAGAGTACAAAGTTTACAACGCGGAATCTAAAGAGTGCCGGTTTAATTTATTCGCCACGAAAAAATCCAAAAAGAAAAAAGAGAAAGACAACGCTACACTGAGAGACAGACTTAGAGCTGTGAATTTGATTGTTGAAGAGGATCCTGACTTGTCGGAGTCGATTTGCCGATCATGCGTATCAAATTTGAAAAAGATTGAAGAGGCGAAGAAAATAACAGAAAAATGGGTCGGACTCGGACTGAAAAGGAAACTCCCAGAGGTGGATGAAGAGAATGAACAGCAGATTGTTGGCGCGAAAAAAATCAAGATCGCTAATGATTGTAATGAGAAGGTGAGTTTTTAACCATTCCTATATTTTTATGCATTATAGCCCATTACTTACCTTACCTTAACTTTTTGGTCCTAGATCAAACTCTAGACATTCTATAATTTCAGATGGAAGTTATTGATCTAGCTGACTTAGACGATATCTCGCATGCATGCTTTACGGAATTTCCCAACGCTGTAAAAGAGCTGGAGGCACCCACCGTCGAAAGTATTGTCAATTTTAGCGATGCAGAATCTTGCAAAGCAGTCGATGCCCTATGTCCGGTTCTATCTAGTGCTTTGAAAGGTGCGATGGGTGGAAAAGATCGAAAACCAGACGGAGAATCCTCAGTTGACCATGCAATCAGAACTTTATGCTACGGCGCCATTTTCAAATCACGGTTAGTAATAAAATATTAATACGTAAAGAATTGATTGTATTATATCTGTGCCTGGGTTCGACTGACCTTGATATCTGACCTTGGGCATCGCTAGAAGTTTATTCAAATTTTCTTTTAAGGTATCCCAAGAATTCAAACGTTGTTGCTTCGAGAAATGACCAAATGTTAGTATCGGCGGGTGCTAGCAAACGTTCTTTTGGGTGGTTCAACAAAATGGGTCTTTCTAATTGTTATAATACTGCTTTGGAGCGTAACGAAGACATGGGGGAAAATTTCGATTCTGAAGTCCTTGGTTGGAAAAAGGAGATCGAAGATGACTACAAGGCAATTTTGGCATTAAAGAAAGATAATGACGCAACGTTCGAGGAGGCAAAACAGCTACGGAGATTGACAAATCCGGCTGCTGCACTATTTAAGGTTTTTAATTACTTTTTATACCATCATAAATATCCCAGTCAAAGCTACGGTGAAAATTGTTCTAGTTCTAATGATAAATTTAAAACAATACGTTGATTGGTTTCTGCTAAAACTGAAACACTCAATTTTCTTTTAGATTGTTGGAGACAACTTGGACTTTGAGAAAAGGGCAAGACACCAAGGAAAGAACAGACGTAATGAAAGCATCCATTGGTTTCACTACATGGCTATATTACACAGGGTTCATCCCTCTAAAGGTAACGACTATTATTTTCGAAATCTGCATCAAAAATTTTTTGTTTTCTTCAGAATTGATGATCAATAAGAAAGGACTAATTTAATGGGATAAAAACTTTAATTTCACTTTTTACATTTAGCCAATCGAACACTACAAGAGTATCGCAATATGCCTATATTCCCTGGATTGAAAACGCAAGAAGTGCTTTCAAGCACCTACAAGATCCTGATAGCCCGAAGCATTGTTAACTTCATCCCTGCATTCAAGTTTCTACGGAAAAACGTCTGCTGGCATATACCTCACGCATTTTCAAAAGAAATGTCAGAAAAATCTCGCGTTGTAAGTATTGGTATAAGCCCTAATAATCTTACATACCTTACTTAAAAACATAAATTGACGAGGAGATATGAGTTGTGACATTATGTTAGAAATCTTTTATACTATGGTAAATACCGTCACAAAGTTTAATTAAAAAAGATAAACATTATTTATTCAGGTACCTCTTGGACTTTCGTTTCACGCTGAAAACTCTACAACCGAAATTATTCAAATTATACGGGAAATTCAAGACAAATATGTTCCAATGATGGACATTGACACTGACGAAGATGATGAAATAGGGAGACTAATCATCGAATCACTATTGTTCGGAGGAGACCAGCTTACAGAAGAGAGGATCATTAACGCTCAACAAGGCTTTGTCGATTGTCGAAACGATTATGAGATGCTGCAAGGGTTGAAACCAGCTTATGAAGACTGGCATTTGAAGCGAACCCTATACGAGGTAAGACTGAATAAAACAATATTTAGGTGTGCCTTATATATTGATAATAACTAAACCTTCTATGATTATTTTTATAATATCAAAATGAATCAAAAATACCAATGACATAAAAAAAATAATCGTTTACTTCCATCAGGTTAAGGAAACAATATTTCGCCAAAGAGAATCAGGGGCCCAACATGGTACCACCGAATGGTCGATGAATGTAACGAATTCAACAAATGCCAAAAAAGGAGCTAAAGACGATTTCAACGCATTCAAAGAGTTTAGCGATGTCGAAACAGATGCATTAATTGTAGCTGCAACGATGACTCATTTTAATATGCAAAAAATCGAGGGTAAGTTGAAAGTTGTTCAAAGGATTTTATTTAATTCAGTTTTCATACCAATGATGAAATTTATAAGTTTTCTGAAGAATTCTCTTATCTTTTGAAAATTTTAATGATTAATTTTTTTTCACCTTACAGATGATCCTATTCCTGGCGATGTCAAAAATGGTGGTAACGATGCAAGATATGCTTGGCTACAAAAGAATGTGGAAGAAATTTTCAGAAGGTCAGCACTTTAGCATAAAGACTATATTATTACAGCGTGAAGTAATAGTAAACAAAGTTGGTTTATATTCTACAAGTTTAACCCTTTTTTACCAAGATTTCTTTTTGTATTTTCAGATTCACAGTGATGTATAATGTTGAGATCAAAGAAAATGCTAAAGTCGAGGATAATCCATTCAAGATGAAACTGTACTTTTGTTCGAAATGCGAAAACACAACAAAAAAACCGTACAAGACAAAAAACGGGCGAGACAGCCACGAAGTTGCTAAGCACCAATATGACAGGTAATAAAAAATAGATATCCTGTCTAAAGTTTAGTATAAAATAATCTTTGAAAGCTCTATCGAAAATGTGCTAAAATAAAAAGTTACAATAGAATCTGATATAACAGAAAATGTTTAGCAGAAAATATCACTCAAATACAATAATATTTGAAAAAATATATAGAAATAATTTCTTCATTTCTAGAAATGCTATGGAGTCAACTAACGAACCTACTGAGGAGGAAGAGAAGGAAACTATCAATCACAAATTGAGTTATCAGAAAGCATTGTTTACTTACAATTTGTTGTTGAGGTCAATAAATGATGCAATCAAAGAGGGGGATGGAGAAAGGCTGTTTGAGCATTATCGAGTTGCAGTCCTTTATTTCAAGTGTTATGGAAGAAGTAAATATGCCTACACAGTTTTAAAATCATTCTTTCGTATTAAGATGGAGCCATCTGCTGCCCTGAGTCTTATTTGGGAACGTTTCATCAACAAACATGGAATGAAGGGGTACAATATTAGTATGGATTTACACATGGAACACTTGAACAATTATTTAAAGGAGCTACTTCGTGACCTCCGTGGCAATGTCAACAGAGAAAATGCTGAAAGAGTATCAAAGTCATTGAAAAATCTTAAAAGCATCGTGGAAAAATTTGAAAACGAGTCAAAAATCAAACAACAAATTTCATCAAAAAACAAAGCAAAGACTCTTAAAGATGTTCAAAATCTCGTTGCTCAATTCATGAAGCAGAATATCTTTGCCGAAAGCAATGAGAAAAGTCACAGTTATGAATCGTTCCCTGATTTCAACAGTGACACACTTTCAAAGCTAGATATTGACAAACTTCTTCAGTGGGCAAAATCAAAAAAGGAAGACTTCAAACTGTTATATTCTTAAATTTCATAGCATTTTTTTTGTAACTCAATGCTTTTGTTGTTTGATCTTGAAAAGAAAAATTAGAAATGAGTATATTCATAAAATATAACAATGTTCCTTCAATTCCTTCAATGTTCAAGCTCAAAATCTATATCAATATCAGATAGGTTTTCAAAATCAGAAAAAACATATTTTTCCTCCTCGTTGACACTGTTTTGATCTGTTTCAGGTTCCTTTACAGCTTCCTTTTCAGGACAAGAAACGAAATAGTCTGATATTATTGAGTAAATCATTATCGCAATGTGTTCATCAACTATAGTCATGTGATCCATCAAGTAGTCTGGTGATGTTACGTAGTTGATATTCTCTAATATATCAGTGATCACTGGTCTAGTTAAGCCAGTTATCGAAGAAGAAGGTAAGTTTATATGGGGGTCACTTTGAAAATAATTATGATGGTATTCCAATAACAAAGCTTCAATAGCACTTTTATCCTCCAGTGTAGCATTTCGAACTGGTTCAATAACATGGGCAGTACCAAACTCGCATTCCTTTTCAAAATCATGATTATTGGGATGATCGGAAGATTGATGACAGACTGAGCAACATGAATAGGCTGGAGCTAGCGAAACAATAGGGCTGCTATTTTCGTTGAATGGTGAAAACAATGCAGTGCGTAAACAGGTGGTTAATTTGGTGTAATTTTTCATTTTTGGGTTGATGTCCTTGTCACAACCTTTGTATGTGTATAATATGGCATGACAATCCGATTCATCATTCCGTCCTGCCCGCCCAATCTGCTGGCAGTAATCAACAAGTGAAAAAGCAGGCCCAAAATGACAAACATACTTTAATTTTTTTGCATTGATACCACACCCGATTGTGCTTGTTGCAATTATGACACGAGGTAATGTATCATCTACAGAAGTAAGCGAAGCAAGGTACTTCTCTTTGTTGTGTGGTGATGTGTCTGCATGAAACATGCCAACAAGAAAATTATCATAATGCTTTTCCCGATTTTTGTAGATTCCTAATCCAAGTTTGGATAGAAACTGCCCAAATAACCAAGAAACCAGTTTCTGAGATCGACAATATATCAACACTTTTGGAGTGTTTTCACTGTTTTGACTGATAATGTTGAGCAGCCAATTAAAGCACGATATTGATTTGCTCCCAGCATCTACGATTGATAGTCTAATATTCTTTCTATCAGGAGAAGAATGAATATACCTTACATATTTAGACAGACTGCATGCACCTCGCAAAATTTCAGTGAAGTCCATTTCAATTGTTGCACTAAGGGCCAGAACGGGAACTTTCTCTGAACAAAATGATCGAATCTCTCCGATGCGAGAAAAGGCTTCTCTGAATACGCTTTCTGTAGAAGATGAAGCAGGAACACCCCTGAAAAAAAGAGTAAAAAACTTCTCAATACAGTAAGGGTAAATTTTGGTGAGCCTCTATGCTTAGCAAAACGAATTTTTTGAGCCTCATGCTTATGCTATGCTTATGTACATACATTTTGCAAGTTTTTTGTAATTTGGGAGATTAAAAATGCCTTGAAATCTTAGACTGAGGCTTAGCATATGTTTAAGTTTTTCTAATATTTGAGCCTGAATATGCTTATTAGTGTTATGCTTATTAAAAAAACGTGTTTATTACACATATATATATATATATCATGATCAAGCCTGGGAATGTCACAAATTGAAATTTTGATTTAAAAAATACATGGAACATATATGCAGGATCAAAGATTTTTTTGTTTCAATTTGCTAGCAAATAAAAAGGCCTTGGTTTAGGCATTTTCATAGAAATAAAAATTACTTACCACGAAATTTTATGGGCTTCATCAACAACAACACAAACAACGTTCTTTCGAAGAAATGACGTGGTGAGAAAATCTTTCACTGAGGACAAAAGCCATTTTTCAGGAATTCCAAATAAGATATTGTACCCATTCATTTTAAGTGTTTCAACGTCTGAACATTTGTCAAGGCTGCATGCCTTGATGTTGAGATATGAACCAAGTTCTTCAGCTTCAGCAATTTGATTCCGTATCAGATTTTGTAAAGGCGAAACCACAAGAACAATTGGGTGCTTCGAACTGTTGGGAAGGGCCCGGAAGATTGAAGGAAGTAACTGATAAATCATACTTTTTCCATATGCGGTAGGAAGGATAGCAAGAGTATCTTTACCAGCAACAACATTTTCGATGCAGTCCATCTGCTTTCTCTTCAACGAGAAATTTGAATCAACTTTCTTAATTGCATCAGTAGCAATTTTTTCTAGAGTTAGAGAAGATTGTTCAGTCATTTGTGACTTAAAAGCATCAACTTGTGCAGCAGCCATTTTCTAATGTGATGTTGTTATAAAAATAACAGTTTGTTTTGTGTACGTTGTTATAAAAATAACAGTTTGTTTCGTGTGTCGAGTTCGAGATTTCCAAGACAGGAGTAAAACCACTGATGATATATGTGTTGTGTCTAATGTTTTTTTTAAATAACAGGTTTTTTGTGTATCAAAAGTAAAACCAAGAGTATGAAGTAAAATCTAGTCTGCCGTTGTGAGAGATTATAAATTTGTTACTATTCATATTATTAATATTTGCTAAAGAAGAAGTAAAAAAACAAAATATTATTTGCAAAAAATTGAAAATAGTTTTCTAAGATTACCACAACCAACTTTCCCAGCCTTGTTTATGTTTATAAAAAGTGCGCCATTATGAGATTCAAAATTATTCAAAATTAATATTCGCGGTTCAATGGTTACACTCACTAAAACTAAAATTGCGGAAAGCAACTTTTTCTTAAATAGTAAACACGACCGCGCATTCTATGTTCACCTTCTTGAACATTCAAACAGACCCGTCTATCTGCTGAACAAGGAATTCGAGTTTTTTCGAGATTTCCGCAGTGAAGCGATAGACGGGATTCCGGTCTAACCTTTGGTTAGATGACGGGTGACTCTAGAGTAGCAGGGCAAGCTTACTCATGCCCACACCTGATGCCAGACTTTGGTCTTCATCTATCCACACTCCATTTATTTCTCAACTTTCTTTAAATTCACTTACCAGTTTTCTCTCCGCTAAATTTGTAGATTTATATTTATTGTTTGTCTATCGTAAGAATGTTTATTTGTGGGTTGTTACTTTTTGGTTCTTTGTATATATTTCGTTATTGTTGTTGGCTTTAAGGTTTGTTGCTGTTTTCTTTTGTTGGTTTTCAACTTTTGTCCTTGTCGTTGTTGAAAAAGTTGGTGAAAATGATTTCTCGCTCAGGCTGATGGAAATTAATGATATGTTTACCGTAATGACGATTTTCAGAATTCGATGCAGCCAAGTTTTCATTATTCATTATTTTACCATAAACATTTATTTTTACCAGATTTTTCGTTTTTCCTTATAGATACACAATCCGAAGTCTAACATTGAGTTACGGTGATTGGAAGAGTTTACGCTGATAAAGACCATCGTCTATACCCGGAAAACTATACTTTAGCTATAAAAAACTTGGACGTATATTATAGAGTTGGGTCACAAGACCACACAAACCAAACGCAAAATCATTATCTTGAACTTTTCAAAATATCTTAAGGTTTAATCGTAAGGAATCGTTAGTTAGGAATCGTGGAACGAGGTGATGAGCGTCGATTGTAGAACAAATTCATATCGAAAAGAGATGATAGGAAAAGAAATAAAATTGATGACATCAAGTCAAAACTTTGTAAAGTGTTTTCAAAAGTTGGTCGTAAACTAGTAAATACTGTTGAAATAGAAGAAATAAAATAAGAATAAACATTAAAGTCTCTTTTTGATTGGTTCCTGATCACAATCTTGACATTGGGGATAGTCTTCTTCATCGTCATCCACACCATGCAAGTACTCGGCACAATATACGCAAATTGGCTCATAGCCGCACTTATAATACAGTTTTTCGATGGGATCAGCACAACAGTGGTCTTTTATGAACACATCCTTCGGAAGATTTTTGACTTGCATATCCTCAAATACTAGACCACATGTATATCAAAAAGCGTTTCCAACATTTGTTTGGTATTTTTGGTTAGTTTTTTCTTAGAAAAAACCAAACGCCACTTTCCACATTCGGCACATTCGACCATCACATCCGTGTTCTTCGCGTGTTGCACTGAGGGAGAGAATGTCATCTTTACACGCTTCGATTTTGGTTTCACTTTACTGCTTGGTCGGTTCTGAAACAAAAATCATAATAAAAGATTATAAAACATAGTCAGACTTTTCATCTAGTTGAGATATAAAATGCAAGCCTTATAATATTTTTTGTGTTAATTTTTTTCTATCATTTAACTTGATCATATCAATCCTTTACCTCTTTCGTCTCGGTCCCATAAACCTCATGAAACTTTTTATAATGATCGTCAACTGGAACTGGATCTGGAAGCCATTTCATGTCTTTCGTTTGGTCATCACGTCTTGGTCTACACGATTGAAAGAAGAAAGAATTTTAAAAGTAGACTGTTAGTTGCCTTTAGAATGAGCTATCTTTGATTTTAAATTGACTTTTGATGTACAATGATTTGTTCAAATTCCACAAGACAAAACATATTGCGAATACATTTTTTTTGCTTTAACTTACTTGCAGATGGTACATGTGGCAATGCCACACTTCTTGATCTGAAACCCATAATGCGTCTCTTTACAACAATGCTTTAAGAAGTTTTTGAGGTTTTGACTGTTTTTCACATCCTTCTTTGTAGTACTATCTCGCTGAAATCAAAGTATGAACAATATTTTAATAAGTAATATGGGGTTATATGTAATACAACTATAAGACAGCACAACAAGAGACTACCAAAAGTAATGCAGGGGCTACACATGAAAACAAGATGAGTACAAATTCTTTCATAAATACCAAAAGTGTATTGTCAACTTCGAGATATTGATTCCATATAGCAACGATGGCCTCTTCATCTGCTGGAAGGAAAGTTTCGAACTGTTTGTCCTTTAAAGCGAGCCGTTTCATTTGAGACTGGAGCAGCAATAATGGGCTTTCCATCGAATCAGCATAGGTAAGTTTTTGTTCAGCATCCAAACCCTCTCTGATTTGTTTCATGTTTTGGAGTTTCGCTGAATTGAAAGAGGAAAACATAGCTTATTATAATAAATTCAAAACTACAAATTATCAACGCATTGAGGGTTTTGTTACAATACCATTTCTAGTTAAGATACGGCATTGGTTTAAGTCTTGAAGAAGATAAAATCTATATTAAGAGAAAAGACAATTCACACTGTCCCAGTGAGCACCCGATGTCTTCGCGACGTCGGGGATTGAGTCATATTTAAGATTCGTCGACGCTTGAGACTTCTCAGAGACGTCTTGATCTGACGTCATTAATCACTATGCTTTCGAAGTCGTCGCTAAGATGTCGTGATATTAGACATCATGTGAACATAAAGCGTAAGCGACGTCTTGATAAGCGCGGTCGACATGTTTGCTATTTTGACGACCTCGCAGTGATGACTAGAATAAAGATTTATAAACAAAACCCAAAGGCCTTTAGAAGAGTACCTTAAAGGAAGTTTTTTGTTTAAAAATTCTGGCTTTTGAAGGTAAAAAATACTTGTGAAAGCCGAAAACAAACTGGAGTAAATTATCAAAACGAATGTTAAATTTTGAAGATGTTAAATTTCGAACGTTTTAAAAACAATAAATTGACAAAACCAAAGAAAATAATTACTCTTGAAGAATTGTATATATTTTCAATATTATATATTATATACTTCCGTTTCATTTGTATAAATTTCCATAAAACATCAACAAAAATTCCAGTTCAACTTAACTGAAAAAAGAAGCAGGACTATGTGTTGATTTTTCATAATAAATAGCCCAAAGTTTAGTTTCAGGTTGACCTATAAACAGACAAAACCTTGTCGTTCATCAATTCCAGAAATGCGTTGATTTTTCATAATAAATGGCCAAAAATTCAGTTTTAGGTTGACCTATAAACAGACAAAACCGTGTCGTTCATCAAGTCAAGAAATTGTTGATTTTTATAATAAATGGCCATGATGATTTGGATACCTCGAGTGTGTCAAGTTTGAGTGAAGCTGATGACACGCCTTTTTTAGAAGATAATGAAAATAACACTGGAAGTCCAAATGAATCATTTGATTCTTTTGACGAGAATGAGAGTAATGATAATGATGAGGAGTATGATGATTACTTTGAAGGGGATAGTTCTAGCAGTGATTCAGAAGATAATGTTGACATTGATCATGAAGGAGACCTCTTGTCTGATGAACTACAACGGTGGGGCTGTAAGAATAAGGCTACCAGAAGCGCGTTCGATGAGTTGCTCTCCATACTACGTGCCCATGGTCATGCAAACTTACCTAAGGACTCAAGAACTCTTCGAAAGACTCCTAAAACTGTCTAAACAGCAGAAAAAGCAGGTGGCAAATATATTTATCTTGGAATTAAGCAAGGAATAATTAGATGTTTCAATCAACTTGAAAACTTTGAAGGTAATTTGATAAAGCTTTAGATAAATGTTGATAGACTGCCAATATTTAAGTCAACTGGCCTTCAAGTTTGGCCTATTTTAGGAATGTTATGTAAACTGCATCCTTTCTTGATTACAGTATTCTGTGGCGAAAGTAAGCCAGACAGTGTTGAAGAGGTTTTAAATGACTTTTTATTGGAGTATAATTTTCTTGAACAAAATGGTTTAGTGCTATTTCGCAAAGTTTGCAAAAAAATAAAAACATTTAGTGTTGTGGAAGGAGGCAAAGATGGCGAACGTAGAAATAAGTGATTTATCGTGTGAAGAAAGTGAAACAGATTTGGATGAAAGTTTAAGTGATAATGATGATATAAGTAATGAAAAATCTCTGATTGTAAATGAAGAAGATTTAACTGATAGTACAGAGGATGCAAAGCTGGTTGAAATACCAAAATTGGTGTTTGTAAATGAGAAGAAAGTTACACTTCTTGTAGAACAAGACATTGAAAGTATACCTGCTTATGTTTTTGGTAAAGCTTTGACTCTACAAGAATCATCAAATTTTGAATGCCCTCATTGTGGAAAGCCATATGTCAGGGAAAAATACTATAAAAATCACCTGGACCTCTGTGATAAAAATAGTAAGTAATCTTTTAAAGAGATTATTTGTAGCATTGAAGTATGCCCAAGCCAAATTTGTTTGAGTTTAGCACCACAGAGCCAAAAATCAGAAGAACTTGATTCACGTTTGGCAGATTATCTTTTCAGCTTCTCAAATTGAAGGTCTATGTTCTAATCTATTTATTTGTATATTTTTTATCTGCCACACATACCAGCAGGGAGCAGATACTCAGGACACATCATTCAGTTGAAGGGAAGGAATTTAATGTGACCATATTTTTATTTTTTTTAGAAAGTTCTACCAATGTCAAAGCAACAAGTTCGTCAACTACTGTGGACAACAATGATGACGTAGATGACCAAATTAATGAGGGTAAGTTTCGTACTTTCACTTGTTAATCAGGATGCTCATTGCAAACATGCTTTGATGTTTCAAAATTTTGAAATTTTCATAACACTAGTTAGGTTAACAAGGCATGTCATTCAATAGCAGCTGAATATCCTTCTTTATAATTTAGTCGTTTGATTTCTTTTTACTTTTACGAGCAAGTAGGTAAATTTCATTAATTCAAAACAGCAGATTTTTTTGTATGCAATTTTTAATTCAATGTAGATAGAATGTAAACAAGTTATGTAAGCTTTGTAGACCAATGCTTCGATTGCTCCGATTGTGATTGAATTCTTTTTATTATGCTTTTAGAATTAATCCAGAGAGGCATTACATATCTGTCTAACGCGTTTGAAGAAGCAATCGTATATCATTACCACAATCTTGCTGAACCAGGCATTTCCGTTGGTAAACTGGCACGCTCTATCAAGACAAAAATCCTATCATTGAAACCAACAACATGAGAAAATGAGGATGGAGGTTTTGACAATGCCAGTGTTATATTTCGTAATTATGGTTATCATTTACTATCTATTTTTGAAGACGATTTAGTCAAAGATGCCAAAACCATCATAAAGAAAACTGCTACTTCGTTTAGGAAGTTTTATAATTATTGTGTCAATGAGGATGAACTCAAACAATGGGGAGAATTTTTACATGGATTGGGAATATTCGCAAATCCTATCCATTCTCAACCCTTGTTTAATTTTGTGATGAACTCATTCTTGAGGCAATGCATTTCTGCTTTGATAGTAATGAATGAGAAGAGCATCAGTCTTGAAGACATCAAATTAAATAAAAGCGAAGAAGAAACTCTCTATTACGTTGCTGGATATATTGTATTTTCCCTGAAGAAAAATGTGAAAAATAAACTGTCCCTCGACAGTAAAGCAACAATTTCTCTTTAGGAGACATGGGGCTGTAAAGGAGACAACGAGTTTGGAGATATAACAATTGAGGAATATACTCGTGCTTGGTTGGAGAAGGTTAACCGTGGTGGTTTGTTCCATGTTAACCACCAATTTTTTGATTTTATTGTTGCTATTGAAAAAACTGCAAGGACAATTTTAAATATTTCCTTGTTTTCCACATACTCTGGAGAAAATTTGAAGGAAGTGCTTCAAAAGAAGTTTGAAGACAATATTGCGATCCAAAATGCTTGGAAGCAGCTATCAAGCAGTATGACATCTGATATTTTAAAAAGCAAATTGTTCAATAAACTATTAGGAAAATGGATAAATCTCAGAGCATACGCCTTTGTCAAAGTTTGGATGCAACAATTTAAAATGGACCAAAGGAGATTGGGAGAAGAGGTGGCCGAACAAGGAGAACCTGCACTGAGGAAAGGCCTCAAGAAAAAAACAGCTAGAAAGGTCGATAGAACTTTGATATCTCCAAAGACTTCTAGTAAAGTCAAGACAGCCAAAGATAAAACATTGAAATCCAGTGTTGCTGCGTCTAAACTCAAGAAAGCAAAGAACACTTTAAAAAACAAAAAGTAAATTAATTTTGATTTTTTCTTCCTTTTTTTGTAAACAGCTAATTTTGGCAATTTTTAATGTATAATATCTTAGGAGATTTTTATTATCTAAGCTGACTTGAAAATAAATTCTCTTTTGTTTTTGAATTAGGACATTATTACCAACATGCTCAACAAAATTTTACATAAAAAATCATTGTTTAAATCTATTTTTTGGTAAATTCTTTGAGACACCATCTGTAGTGTTTAGAAGTCTGAATTTTCTTCTTCGTCTTTTGTCTTTGTCAGGAGTGTTTTTTATAGCTTAACACAATTTTAAAAAGCCTTGATTTTTTACTCTGTTAATTTTTTGTTTTTATCAACTAACGAGTTTGTCATTTTATTTATTTTTATGATTGCTGGAATATAAAAATAAAACCTATAGACGCTTAACTCAATTTTGTGTAAGCTTTTCTTTATTTTTAATGAACATTCTAAAAACCTGATTGAGCTGGTAAATATACAGGTTCTAGCTGAATTTATTATATTTTTTTCGAAGTTTGAGTGTTTTCACCGACTTTTCCGAAAAAATGTGTTTCTCTTGTAAAAAAAATATTTTTATGTACTGATTTAATCAAGACTAGTAGCCTTAACCTCTAAAATACAAGAGCACGCTTTTGCCCCGTTTTAATAAAAAAAGGTCTATGGGCCGCCTTAGTGGATTATTCGCAAATTTTTTATATATCTGCAAAAATTTGTCCTAACGAAATTTACAAAATCCTAA
This sequence comes from Clytia hemisphaerica, assembly GCF_902728285.1. NCBI lineage: Eukaryota > Metazoa > Cnidaria > Hydrozoa > Leptothecata > Clytiidae > Clytia > Clytia hemisphaerica. The sequence goes on from NW_027104060.1 coordinate 911,530, forward strand.
TTTTTAGCTGCTATCTTAATTCGCAAAAAAAATGTTTAAGCGAAAATTAATTCACTTAAGGAACGCAGTTTTGGAGGTTTTGATGCATTGACGATATTCTATCCTATATTTTTCAGATTTATTCCTCCCGAATCCACCAAATTTTTTTTCCGACAAAATTTCTTCTCCCAAGGCAACCCCCGGTGCGATCGCGTAAAGAAAAGGAAAGCACTAAATTCAATCCGTTATTCCAAAAAGGAGGTGCATATCTTGAGACTTTTTCTTGCTTAAGAAAGGTGAAAAGTTTCACTCCAGCCAATGAAGTACCTTATCGGGGAAAACTTCGTCGGGGAAAAGTGACGAATATTTTTCCCTGATAGGCCGTGGCCAATGGACCAAAAACGTTTCACTTTTTTTCAAAATATCCGTGACCAACTTTTTGATATGTTTCTTAGTCAATTCGAGGGTGCTGATTCGGAATTTGAATGTTACCAAACGTGTAACCCCGCAGTTTTCGAGCAATTTACGAAATAAAACATTATCTCTTCTCACAGCTTCGACGCCATCTTGATTAATTTCGGACGCGATTGTAGACACAAAATTAGGCTTAAGATTTTACCGAACGATATTGATCAAATATAACACTCGGGGAAAGGTGTTCGGCAAATTAGATTTTTTTGTTTTCATTTGAAAACGAAAGTGAAAATCCTTTAGCGACCGAACGACAGAAAATTATTGTTGATGTCTGGTGTACTTTATATGGCTTTGGTTTTGTTGTTTTTATAACACTCGAGTGATGTAAATTAATTGTAAACTAATAAAATAGGTCTAGACTATATTAAGTTCGTTCCTAATTGAATTCTTTCTCAATATACTACAGTTGATGAAGGTAGAAACATGTGTATATACGGCATAAAACATACAAAAAAGTATTTTATATAAAATGCCACGACAAAAACGAGAATGTGCCATACATTTTGGAAGCAATGGAAACAAGCCATTGACACAATCATCAGACACCTCATTTGGGCGAATTATTGAATTCAGGGACAAGTGGCTTGCACTGAAGAGTGATTATGTTCAAAAACAGGTTGCCAGTTCGATTGATTTAAATCAGTTTATTAGTGATCAAAGTGGTACTCCTTCATCAAGTGTTGCTGGTAATAATAAGATCATTTTCTACCATCGAGAATGCTACCAGCGTTTTACCGACCAAGGAAAACTGGATCGAGCAGTTGAGAAAGAATCAAAGGAAGAAGAGGACGAGACGCTTAAAACAATTGGTATAAATTATATCTGTGGATATCTGTGTATCTCTTTATGTCTATTGTAGTTACACACGTTTCATGTTTTTTTACAATGCCATTGTAATTTGTTTGTCAAAAGTAAAATTTTCATCATTGATCCTCGAAAGCAGTATCACAATTGATAGAAGAAAAATACTTCACTTCAGTGATTTTTCCTTTTTTTTGAATATAAGTTAAGATTATCATAACATATATTATGGCGTTGAAATAGGAAAGTTTTTATCAATGGTAAAGGTAAAAGTCATAACATTACAATTGCATTACATTACCCAATTATAGGAAATTCTTAAAACCGATGGCCCATCAAAACGCTTACGATCATCTATACCATGTCCAGAAGTTCCTGCTGCGTCTTCAGATGTTCTTCCTCCTGTGTGTGTTATTTGTGATAAGGTCACCATATATAAAACTAATGTAAGTTCCAGGAAAATTTATTTATCCATTTCAGCATTTCAAATTTAGACAAGTTTTACAGGATGATGTTAAATAGTTCTCAGTGTGACTTCTATTTGCTAATTGGAAATTACTAAGAGAGAGAAAACTATAATTATTACGAAAAATGTTTTGATAATCATATGCTATGCATATGATTTTTAACCCATCTCTTCTCTTTTTATCAGACTATTAACAGAAAACGAACAGCTGTGGGCTTGACAAGTTCTGAAACATTGATTGACACTATAAAAGAAGCAGCAGTGAAGAAAAATGATGAGTATGTATTAAATTTAGTATTTCTTTTTTTAAATAAATCCGTTTTTACATTACTGTATTGCAGTTACACTTTGTGGATGTAACCATATCCAATTGAATCATGTTATAATCAAAATTCATCCTGTTGTAATTATATTGAAAGGCCTCTGTTGGATAGTATGCAAATGAAATGTTGAAAATTCTTACCTTTTTATTTAGTGCTCTGTTGTTCAAGATATGTCAAAAAGATATGGTCTGTCTTGAGGCCAAGTACCATAAAAGCTGCTACAAAGCCTATACAAGAAACTTGTTTGATGAGCAAAAACATGAAGAGAGTTCAGAAGATGCTGATACAGAAACAGAACTCACTGAAACAGAACTCACTGAAGATGAATTTGAAGGTTTGAGTCATTTTTAGTCCTTAAAAATATTTAAGAAAATTAGAAGAAGAAACGTTGTATTTCTTTTCAATACTTAAAGTTTCTTGCTTTCGCATTCATCAGTTGATTAGAAATAACTATCAAAACAAAATTCCACGTTTATTTAAAAAATTCAATACAGCGTCTTCATATAAAAAAATTGACGTCAATCTTTAGAATCGAAGTTTTCAAGTAGGTGTTTGTTTATGTGCCGGCATTTTGAGATAAGTTCAGATCTAGAGTTCAGTAAATTGTCTTTACGCAAAGAAATTTCAAATTTTTCGTTCAAACAAAGGTCACATTTCAGGCTGCTTCTGTTGAACGGTTTGCACTTTCTTACAATTCGCCATGTAACTTTAGGGTTGGTCTGGTTACGAGAATGCCGCCAAAAAAATAAGAAAATTAGTATGTTATCCCATCAGGCTTTACACTTGTCTACCTTCAAATTTGAGTGATTTGACTCATCCAGAGACTGCACTTTCTTTTCCACCCTGTCCTGTTGAAGCCACGTAAAGAATGACCACAATAAAGAACAAATTATAACAGTTTGATTTTATATGATTTCAGGATATACTGATGAATTTACAAAGGACAGGGAATTGTACTTAGCAGCACTCTATCTCAGGGATATTGTGAAAGACTTATCCACCCTCTACCCATGGCCGCCTACTCAACAACATTTTGTCAAAGATAAGATCAAAAACACCATACCACACCGTCTTTTCAATTTCTTTGCTTGGACAATGGGAGAGAGTACTGAAGCTTTGTTTGACCAGTTCGTCGATATCGATGAAGACAAGGAGCCACATATCATGTCCATGGCTGAAGATCTTATATATAATGTAAATATAATGCAAACAATGGCAAAGTCCAAACTGAAAAACATTTAGCCCTAGGTAGGAATTTATTCTTATTTCTGTAATAGTAATTTTAAGAACAATTCATTTAATTATGGGCATTTTTTTAATACTATACACTGAAGGTCTTTATGAGTGAAAAACTCATCAAATAAGAAGGCAGTTTTGTTTATTAATGGTTTCAAATGTTGTTCTCTGACTTTGGGTGTTTTTTTTAAGTAATTTTTCTTGTAAAAGTAATTTTTCTTATTTTCATTTATCCTTTAATATCTATCAGGTATGGCAGTACGTCAAATCGATGGTGGTAGCCAGTTGATTAATTTGCTGCATGGCTTTGGACACTGCACTTCACATTCCTCTGTGTTACGCCTGGATACCGCACTTGCTGAGAAAACACTCAAAAAAGATCAAGAGCTCCCAAAGGACGTGATCAAAGGTGAAATGCCCACCCTCGTTGTCGACAACGCTGATTTTGGAGAAGAAACAAAAGATCAGACTCATATAATGAATATGATTCTTCTACAAAATCCTCGTTATGAAGTTCCTGAAGTTGTGCCAGACTCGCCAATGAAACGTTCTTACAGAAAATCAATGCAAGCTCCTGAGGTTGACATCCAGGAATATTCCTTAACTAAGTTCTTCTTTAGTAAAAGATGGTTTATCTTCAACATCCATTACGAACTTTGGTGATGCACAAGCCAAAGATTTTCTCTACATCTTGACGAAATATTTTTATGGTGAAAGCACTATTCCACCCTACGAATGGACTGGCTACAATTCACAATTCTGTCCACCACGAAAGCCTACAAAAATCCATTATCTCCCAATTATTGATGCTTCACCAACAGAGTACTCTACTATCTACACAACTATGAAAAAGGCTTTGAAAATGAAAGACGAAATCAATACACCATATATTACAATGGTTTGCGATGAAGCAATATATGCAAAGGTGACTTGATTCAAATTTTCTTGATTTTTAGTAACCAAAGTAACCAAAATTCCAGCATTGAATTGTGATAGATTAATGAGTTTTTAACTTACATTGATAGGTCCAACAAATTAGATGGAAAGAGCCTGAATTTAAAAACATCATTGTACGAATGGGATCATTCCACACAATTATGGCGTTCTGTGGCACGATTGGGAAACGATTTGAAGAATCCGGATTCAGGGTATGGTTTATTTTTTTTGTTAATTTTAGAGATACCATTAAACTTTTAATTAATTGATGATTTAGTTGATGCAAATTAAAAAAAAATTGTGTTGACCACTTCTGACATATGCTTATTGGGTCAAGGATAATCGTTTGCCATAGTTAGATGATCTAAAAAGCTTTTACTTTACGAGATAGTGAAGACAACCTGGTTTCTTATAAAAAATGTGTAGTGTTAAATGCATGATGTTATATAATTTTCCTTTTGCCTTTAGGATGTATTGATTGCTTCTGATATTGGTATTGGCCCGTCATCAGTCAAAGGGGTTCTTTCTGGAAAGTTTTACAATGGAGCGATTTATACCCATAAAGTTACTTACGAGGCACTGGAGAGACTCCGATTTAGATGCTTTTTGGACAGTTTGAACGAACAGCAAAGGGAGTCAGTCCAGTGGTATGCCGAAACATATCAGCACTCGGACACACAATCAAAAGTTTTTCCCTTAAGAGAATTATGACACTTTACCAAGAATTCGTGACAAAACGACGTCAAGAAAATGCGACGTTTAACTTTTGGAGCTCCTACATCGATATGGTTGGTAAGTAGATAAAATTTGTTTCCAAATGAAATAATCGTATCTCTAAAAATCTTGAAATAGTCACACTGGTGCCCCCTTATTTAAATATAACCTCTTTCTTTCAATGCAATTTTTCTCATTTATTTCTATCGTTCATTTTTTCAGGGCTGCTGCTGAACTTCATCAGGGGTACACGAGAATCTGACTGGGATCTTCATATCGAATCGGCTGGTCAAATGATAAGTTGGTTTTTTTGCCTACGACAGGCCCAACTACTCCCGTTATATGAGCGCGTACATTTTGGAAATGAAAGATCTACCTATGACTCATCCTGGTAAGTATATAACTAAAGCCCGTATTCTGTTTAAGTGTATACTCTTTTTTTCCTACCATGTAAAAACCACTCTCATTGAAATTGGTCTCATTAGGTTAACATGGTTTTCACAATTTAGCAAAAAAAGTGCACACCGAAAGCTAAGGATTAACTAGTCTCATGAATATGCATGAATATCTTCGAATTTATACCTTGTTATTCTTCAGGTGCTCTTGAGGATATCAAACGGAACTTTACTGTTCAACGTCAAAAGCGACACGGCTTCTCATCAGTTCCCTGCGATATGACCATTGAGCAGACAGCCAATCGCGACGCCAAAACTAAAGGCGGTTTGATCGGGAACACCTTGAACCGAGGCTATATGCATCGTTGGCTTTTATCTCAGCACCACCGCACTGCCGTCACAAGAAGATGTCAAGAGCTTGCTGGAGTTTCTCGATACGATAGGTATGTATTTTCCACTTCGGCAACATTTTAAAAACACTATTATGCATTTCTCACATATGATCTGATTTTTACGAATATTTTTCACACGATTTCAGTATGGTTTTTGAAAACAAGTTTTTTCTACTTTACTCGTTATGGTAAACATTTTTCATATCTCTTCAGGACTAGGAAGAACTTAGACGTTCAGATCAAAACACGAGAAGCACGTTACATCTGTACTCGAGACGGTTGAATCTTTTATAAATCCCTTCGAGTATTCCCTCGACACCAAGCACGTTGTGAACATCTACAGTGGACGATTGGCTAGTGACGAGCTCACGTCAGACTTGAAGAATGCGCACCTGTTTGGAGAAGAGGCGTACCACGAATTCCTCCAAAATTTAATGTCTGATTCACCAAATCTATTCAAACCAATTGAAAAGCTGAGCCTCAGAAGGTTCGCTGAGAAGGTGAAGAAGCCATCAAATTCAGCTTCCTCATTGAAGACCTCCAATTTGACAAGGGATCTATTTGGCCGCCTGCTGTTGCTCTCCAGCACAAGAGAACTCGACCTGACCGGCTTACTTGATAAAAGTTTGACAACACTTCCATTATCCTTAGGTATATCAAGGACACTTGTATAGCGAAGCTGGACTGAGTACAATGGCTATTTCTCTTTTTCTTTTTAACACATGTCTGTCGTAGTGAATCCGCAAACCCTGGTCAGCGGTTGAGAATATTTTTTTCAAATTAATTGAAATAATTAGTTGTTGCAAAGTTTATTAGTTTTCACAAGGGACTTTTTCGCAAGATTTTATATTCGACTTTATCTTGAATGAAGATTTTTAAAATAAAATATAAGTTTGATCAATTTATAAGCCAAAAACCTTGAAAAAAGGGTCCTTCGAAAAAGTTAAATTGAAAATTACGTAAGTTATTTCAAGGTGTAACAAATATTTTAAACAACTCTTAGAAGGTTGAAGTTGAAAATGACGAAGAAAAAACGAGTAAAAAATAGCCTAAACTCGCCTAAACTTTCACCAAAGTACCCAAATCTTATAATGGCTATAGCAAGATGTCGAACAAGGAACGGACTAAATCATACTACAGCTGCTAAAAGCAAAATCTAAACATCATTCACGAGAAAGAGAATTTTCTCTTTTTTTTAATGATTTGATTGTATAAAGGTGTGATAAAACTCATTATAAAGTAATTGTTCGATTGTTGTTTTCTTGTTATTGCAATCATGTCAAAGGAATTTCATAAAATATCTTTAGCAACAAACTTTCCGTGCAAAATCCATCTGTCTGACGATGGTTTTTCATTGTTAAGTACTTTTATTAAAAAGTATTTCTGATTGGTCGAAAAAACATGAGGAACGACCTCTTATTGGTCAAAGAAAGACAATATCTATTATTACGACGACACACATGGTTCAAAGAAAATAAATTTGTGCTCAGTCCAGCTACGCTATACAAGTGTCCTTGGGTATATTGGCTTTAATTCGATTTCAACTACAGTTTTCGCGCCATTTTTTTGCAAAGGAGCCAAAAGTTGCCTTAAATGTATAATTTTTAATTCTGAAGAAATTTTTCTACAAATCTCAGTGAACCTTTTTTCTATTTTAGCTTCTTCTACTGGTGGGTCCATGAGGAAAACAGCTAAGTCCAAATGCTTAGAGGTGCTGGAATCGAATCCCAAATGCAATCCTGAGACCATCACTAGTGAAGTTGCACTTATTGATGGAATGGCCCTCATCCAAACCTTGAGGAGCCCAGCTAACACGTTTGGCAAGTTATCCAGTCAAATCTACAAATCCGTCTTAGCTGTTGCTAAGAAATTTCAGTGCAAGCGCGTTGATTTCGTTGGTGACTGCTACCCATCAATCAGCATTAAAGGTGCTGAAAGAGAGAAGAGGGCTGTTGACGGGGGTCAAGTTTTTTCAGTGGTTAATGCTAACCAAAAAGTTCCAGCCGATTGGAAAAAGTTCCTCTCCGTTGGGAAGAACAAGGAAAACCTCTTATCATTTTTATCAACTCAATGGAGATCAATGAAGCCTGCTGATTTCTCTGATAATCTGAAGCTTTTCATTGCCGAATCTCGCAATTGCTTTGCCATCCACAAGAAAGATGATATATTGATCGTAGAACCCGTTGAGAGCCTCTTCTGCGACCATGAAGAAGCTGACACTCGTCTCATACTTCATGCACAACATGCTGCACAAGAGGGACACGTCAGTGCGGTTATCAGAACCCCAGACACCGATGTCATCATCACGTTGGTTGGATTGGAGGAGCAAATTTCAAGTGAGCTGTTTGTCGAGACTGACAAGGGGAACCGTCAAAGACTCATCGACATCAACCAGGTTGCCACATCAATGCCACCCAGATCATGCCAAGCCATTATTGGTTTCCATGCTTTAACAGGCAAGTAGTATGATTTTAGCTAAAGCTTGAGCAATGACATTGTATAATTTTAGAAATGACCATTCGAGTTCTCTGTCAAGAAAGAATAAGCATAGTTGATTTTTTAATTTTGATTAGAGTTTCTTTGGTTAGAATTACTTTTGATATTGCATTCATAAGACATCCTTATTCTGTCTGAGAAATATTTGGAATTTTAATTTAGATTTCTGTTCCTTTTTGGTAAAGGGAAAGTTAAATGCTGGAACGTCATGATGAGCGACATGGCATTCGTGGAGTCCTGGTCTGTATCAGAAAGTCTCGCAAAAAGTGTTGAAAAATTTGTCTGCAAATTATTCGGGGCCACAGCAACCACCCTAACCGAAGCCCAAGTTGAACTCTTCAAGCGAGGGAAGTTTTCCGAAGATCTCCTCCCTCCGACATGGTCAGCTTTTCTGAATCACCTTTTGAGGGCAAATTACCAAGCCAAGATATGGAAAAGTGCACTCGTTGCAAACATCCAAGCACCCTCAATCCAAGCACCCTCACCACGTGAACACGGTTGGGTCGTCGACGAAGGAAGCATTGCCATTGATTGGAACGTTGAGTTGTCAACCGACATTGCCCTTTTAGCTGCCTGTTCATGTAAAGTAGGTTGCAAGACAAATGCTTGCAAATGCAAGAAAAATGGTTTGAACTGCAGTGATGCTTGCAAGTGTTGTGAATGCGAGAATAAAGTTGAATCGAACGAGAGCAACGAAAATGTGAAGAATGCGGAAAACGACGAGATCGAGGATGACGAAAACAATTGGGTCGAGGACAATTTGGATGATGTAGACTGGGAGAACGAGGACGATATTGATTTCACACTTGACTTATAGGATAGTTTATAAGTCAAGTGTAAAATATATTTTACAAATTATAAGCATGTGATTTTTTCTACTTTTTTTACTTAAAACGCTTCGTGAATTTGTGTAATGTATTGTAGAAAATCAAGGAAATTAGCAAAGATTAGATGTCCTATGAGCTACTTTTGAATTAAAACAAGCCCCTTTGAGCTTACTTAATCTGTTACCTTTTTCTAAATCGAAACTGACTCGATTCTGGGTTTCTAAAGCCATCATATGGAAAAAATCGATTAATATCGATTTTTTGCCGATTTTTGTCGATTTTTGTCTAATATTGATCATTTTTGTTAAATGTTTTGAATTTTTCTTAAACCAAAATATTTTGTTAACGTTTATAAATACAATAAACAGAAAAAAAACCACTAAATTCACATACTTTTAACCAAAAATCGTTAGTATTCGATAGTACCCGATTGAATCGATAAAGTAACTTTTAAACCCGATTTGCTCGAAAACTGCGGGGTTCAAGTTTGGTAACATCCAAATTCGGAATCAGCACCCTCAAGTTGACTAAGAAACATATCAAAAAGTTGGTCCCGGGCATTTTGAAAATTTAAAGTATTTTTTGAAACGTTTTTGGCTCACTGGCCACGGCCTATGACGAAAATTTTCCCCAGCTTTAATGCGTTTACCAACTACCAGCAAGTTACAAATATTTTTCCCGACGAAAATTTTCCCGACGAAGTTTTCCCCGATAAGGTATAAGCCAGAATGGCTAGAAGTCAATCTCTCAAATCCTACCAAAGTTGCGCGGCCTTGAGCGGCTCGCCTGGTTTTTGCACAAATGACAGATTGAAACTAAAATGTACCGCTAAATTTCGAAAAAAATATCAATCGTAAACAAAGGAATTGCTAGATTCACTCTGTCGTCAAAAATACCACGCATTTTTTAAGGCTTCACTTTTTCTTGCCTGAGAAAGGTTAGATATTGACCTCCAGCCCTTCGGGCTTTAAACTCAATGACTCTAGCGCTTTGGGCTTCAAACTCAATCCCGGAAAGATTTAACCTCGGAAAATAACTGGAAGAAAAAGATGCTTACCGTAGAACTGGATTACGATTCAAAAGTTTGCTCAACAATCAAAACGCGCAAAAATCGCAAAAATTAGGATAGCCAAGTTAAATCCAAGCTGGCACATAATTTGGGAGAGTTTTGTTGAAAATTTTTCATAAGCGGCCAGCTTGGTTCATATCTCAAAATCTTTGGTAGTTTTCATTTGATTGTTGAGCGAACTTTTGAATTGTTAGCCAGTTCTACGGTATAAAGGGAGGGTGCGTCACGGTTGGTGGATGAGTGGAATCTGGGGAACTGGGCTTTTTCGTATGGAAAAGCGTAATTTAGCCAATTTGGACGGAGGTCCCCTCTTTCAGACGGAAAACTCGAATTTAGAGACAACAAAAAAATCAGTTGAAATCTCGGAATTAGTAACAAATAGTAAAAATTTCGGTTATCAATTTACGATGTGGCAGAAATAGGTTAAATTAAAATTGACGGAATAGAAAAGTGTCTGGTGTGATAATCCAGTTCAGAAATTGAGTTTTGAAAATTCATCCCGTTTCCCTGCGATATTCGAATAATTCAACAGTATGTGAGCTTTCAGGAATTCAAATTCCTTATCGTAATGAAGGAGAAAAAAATTAAAATGGAACAAATTGGCCATAAATGAGAAACATTATATTTGACAATAAGTAAGTAGTACTGATGTAATGATAATATTATCCTGATCACAAAACCTTTTTACTTTGTTAATATAGCCAAATATTTATAGGTATAAGATATTTAAAAAAAAACGAAAAGCGCGATTCTACAAAATTCCTCAAAAAAGTTTTATTTCTATATAAAAGTTGATCAAAAGATAATTCACTTCCATACAATGTTCAGCTACTAAAGTTAAGTCGTCGATTTCTATAGCTACTTTTCGCTTTGTTCTTCCACGAAAGTTACCGTTGATTGCAACTACCATTTTGGATTTCGCAACGATCAGTTTTCTCTCAGTCATCATATACCATTCGAGTTGCGGGTTTTCAACACTGCTAGCTCTATGTTTCGCAAACTGTTCTTCTACAGGATCTTGGTTTAATTTGTCCGACAGAAACATGTCCACGCCGTCCAATTTTAATAGCTCTGGAACCATTTCGCAGTAAGAATGGACTGGAAAAGAGAAAAATAATCAGAACTATAGAAAAAGTACAAAAAATCCCAACCTGGCTTATTTTGGATGTGCGTGCGATAAATTATGCACAGATCTCAACACCTACATTCACATGCAAATAAAAGGGGTTTTACACAAAGCTAGGTTAAAGTCTTTGGAATTTTCTTGCTGATATTTTACTGTGCTTTTAGACGAAATCTGTCTAAGACGGAAGTACTTTGGACACTGTATTCAGCACGAAAAACGATAAAGGAAGGGGAAAACGATCATAACAACGAGTGAATCTTCATATGGCGATGTCCTGAAACTTCTAGACTTGAGTCTCGAGCCTGGTAATCTTATAAAGATATAGACAAAAAATATATAATCACAAATTATGTCCTGTACCTGTCATCCTGATACCATCTAGCGTTTTCAGACTAATGCAATACTTGGCTTGTTCCTTAGCAGGCAGCTTGAGCTTTTTGGTCTCTTTTTGCCAATTGTTGATATAAGCAAGAAATGTGTCCTTCAAAAATAATTTACGTTTAATAGATTTATCATTATTCATCGGTTTTAAAAGTAAAAGAGCTACCTCCTTCTGCTTGAAAAATAGCTAAATACATCACAGTGACAGTTTACGTGTTCAGATATGGACTATTATGAGAGACCAAAATTTCATTCATTATCTATACAAAAGGATTTGAAAAATTCAGTTGGGTATTTTTTTTGGGGTATTTTGGAAATGTCTCAAATCTAATAGTTGGAATAGTTGGATCCAATTTAGCTTACTTCAAACTTTGTCATGCTTGGTATGTCATTCGGCTTCACAGGATCTAATGCAGGTTTCCTTAGTTTTTGACCTACATACGTGTGCGTAACATTCATAAGATCAAAAAATTTGTCACATTTTCTGATGAAGCCAATCAACTCGCTAATCGACTGTTTCTTCATTGCTTGCATCCAAAATTCCAGTCCATCCGCCATTGAGTTACTTAAAATCTAAACAAAAGAAAAACCTAAAAATGAAATATGCTAAATCCTGACTAGGGATAACTAAATTGATGGAACAAAAGGAGTCATTATTTGGAAGTTAGACACCACCGCTTGAAGATGAAAATTGGCAGCAAATTAAGAAATGTTCCTCTACATCCATTGAAAAAGAAACTTTATATGATAAATCGCAAAAAAAGTTTTTTATAGAACATGAAATATTTGCAAAAAATAGAATTTTTGGAGATTTTGCCCGATAATTATTCAAAAGTAAAAAAAAATATCTCCATTCAGATACCAGTTTCAAAAAAAAAAATAAAAAAAAATAGGCCTTGACCCCTCATTTTGGTATTGATCTTCCTTTTTTAATTTTGAAAAAAATTATTGACACTGTCCCCAGTCCTAGGTTTGGTATCTGGATCCTGACACCCTGAAATGAGCCAGAACCTTCCGATTTTAACAGAAAATTGCAAGAAAAATGAACAAAACTGAGTGTGCTTACTTGGACAGCAAGGTTGACTCTCATTCTTGTTCGTGGCCCAAGTACAATGTGATCATGTGTTAACTTCGAACATTTGCGTAGTCCAGGTGATAGAGATGCCCTATTTAGGTCGAATTCGTAGAATGCCTGGATAGTATTCGAACTCAAATCCTCTCCATTTATCTGAAGCGTTGAAAAAAATTAACATTTTGCATAAGAAAAATTGTTCTAAATAAAGTAAAAATAAATAAATAAATCTTATCAGGGGTAAAAATTAAATAAAATTGATTGAATATTAGTTCTGTTAAAGGTGTAAAAGGCTAAGTGTGAAAGAAATGACCCTTAACCTTAGAAAATGTTTTTAAGCCTGGAAATACTGAGTGTTTTAGTTTTCTACCATTTGGACATAATAAAATTGACTTTTAAAAATGGAAAATATCTAGGAATCTCCCCTTACAAAGTACATAAAGCGCACAAAGTACATTCTTGTTTCCCCTTTCCAGAAGAAGATTTTCTGGTCCCTTTATTCCTTTGGTGTTTTGAAAGGTTTGAACTATGAAAAGCAGCAGAAAGTAGTGAAAAGTGGATACTGGTTTGAATTGAGTGGTTATCAATAGTAAAATTTGTTCTTACCGTTAGCTTTCTTGTCTTTTTGTTGGAGCCAGAATTTTCAAGATTATTTCTGATCGTTTTCACGAGATGGGGTACATCACTGAAGAAATATATCTTACACCCGGGAGCAAAGCGATTGTGAGCCCAATACACAACACCATCAAGGGATACATTGGAACCATCCTATAATCGATGCATTTCAAAAAACTTCCGATTAGCAGAAGCACCATCACATACAAATGCGTGTACGTTGAAATTAACCATCTCTAGGACACCAACAGCTTCCCAAATTATTGCAAATAGCTGTTCAGCTGAGGCAGATTTTGTTGCATGAAATCCAATAGGCAAATTGAAATGGTGGAAAAAGCCTCTAATCATTATGGCTAACACGTGAGTTGCTAGTGGCCTGAGTTTCTTCCTCTCCTTTTCCAGGGATCTCTCAAGACTGTCAATCTCGTCAGAAATCTTACCAAGCTCAGTAAAGCCGATGATGGTCCCAGTTGATCTGCTGAAAACGAGACCAGACTTGATTTTCATCTCATCAAACATTACAGAGCAGATTCTTTGATGAGCAGGAGCTTCGTCAAGTTTTTGTTCTTTACAGAACTTTGTGATAACATCAGGGTTAAAAGAGGCACCAATTGACGTGAAGCTAGTGTAGTTGTTCGTAGGTGCTAAGAAATCAAAAGATTAGCAAAAGGTTGAATATACAATAGAGCAGAAAGAGAAAGAAAGCAGAACAAAATTTCAGCAAATAAAAATCCTCAAGTTATTTACTTTTTTGAAATAATTATTGAAAGCTATGGAATCTTAATAACTTAAGAGAACTTATTTTCTAGTGTTTTTGCTGACCACCAAATTTAGTTCCCTTAAGGTCAAAGCTTTGTGAAATAAGACAGAATAAAACGAAATAAACTTGAATTGTTTTCATTAATGTAAATGCTGTTCTGCTTTCTTGGGATTTATTTCTTGAATTTCTATTTGATAGATTTCATGTCAACAGTTCATGGGCTGAAAATGAAATTTAGTAGTTTTTGGCTCAAAAAAATTATAGTTTAAGTTTATTCAGTGACGACTACCCATATCTGGATTCTTTTGTTAATCACTATGCCATAACCTAAACCCTTACCTGGACTCCGTAAATATATGATCAAGCACCAGCGTATCATGACAGGATGCCATCTCATTGAAGTTGGTTTCTTGAGCTTTGCAGCTTTTTTCTGCTGTTCCCAAAGTAGAAACATGGGTGATTTTTGGTCAAAGGGACATTCTCCATTCATCACATTGTCAACAACTTGTTGTGTTCCTTTGTCTTTAATGCGCACACCTTTTGTCTTCACCAGCTTTTCAATTTTCTTTTCCATCTTACGTTGTTTCCGTTTCAGATCCCTGTTTTCCTTGGCCACAGCTTTAAGTCGGTTTTTTAAGTGTTGTTTAGTCATAGAGCTGTGAGGCTTTTTAGCCTTTGGCTCTAGATCTTCCACAGACTTTCGTCTTTCCATTGTCATTAATGACCTTCTGTTAATATGACAATGCTGACATCTCTCTGTGTCTGTATCTGACAGCACAATGTCACAGTTTTTGTGCCTTATTGTGGCATCAATGTCTTGGTAGAGTTTAAATTTGGTGTCTTCCAAAACAGTTTTTCCGTGATCTGCTGATTTGTCTTCTTTACGTGCGGAAATCAAATAATCAAGGTCACTGTTGCCAGGACAAAAAGACAACAATCCCAATTGGTTGAAAATTTTATCAACATTTCCACGATTTATTATTCTGTCAACTAATTTTAGTTGTGGTACATTATCTAGAGACAGGATCTTATCAAATGCTATCTGTAATCATCAGATAAAAGGTCTTTTGTTACGTACAATGTCATGTCAATAATTGGAGCATTAACACTGTCCTTAATTCTCAAAAATGTAAATGTTTTAAAATTTTCTCCATAAACAAATCCATTTTGCTTCGCACATTATAAGATTTTGTCTGACAAAGGAAGCAATTTCTCATTGGAGACTTTAAAATCGTGAAGGCTCAATGTACTAGAGCAAACGTCGCAATCAGCTTCTGAATGAATTTCAAATTCTGCAATTGCCTGAGGTTTAGGGTTTGAAACTCGTTTCAATTTACGAGCACATTTGGCACATATCTTCTGAGGGTGAACAGATAACCAGTCATTAGAAGAAATGTCATAACAAAACAGCTTCCCAATTTTATCTTTACATTCTAGCACTGTTTTTGAAGTAACATAGCCTGGTTGAAGAATAACTTCACCACGACAAAGACGACATATGTCAGAAAGTGCTTTGATGTGGTCATCCATTTTATAAAATGTAAAACAGTGTCATTAAAATAACAAAATTAGCATTATGTGGGCTGTCCAATATAGAGTATGTCCAAAACAATCAACAAATCAAGTCCGTTTAAACGATAAGATCAAATACAATAGAGGGTTGTCCAAAAGTCAATGTCAAAAACAAATTCAGTCCAGTCCAGTCAGCCAGTAAAAACAGTTCATGAAATTTAGAGGGTTAATACCAATACTCAATGTCCAAAAACAAATCAAGTCCAGTTACACAGTAGATATCAGATTGAGGGTTGTCCAAAAATTAATGTCCAAAATCAAGTCCAGTTCAGTTAAACGATATGAAATTCAATAGGTTTATGCAAAAATCAATGTCCAAAAACGAATCCAGCTCAGTTAAAAACGGTTGTGAGATCAAATTATAAATTGAGGGTTTTCCAAAAATCAATGTCCAAAACAAATCCAGTCAAGTTAAACAGTAAGGTCAAATAGAGGGTTGTCCAAAAATCAGTGTCCAACAGTAAACCAGTAAAAGAGATAAAAATTTTCACAATAAGACGAGCTTTCTTTCCTTCCCACAAGACGATTCAAAAATGTGTGGATTTTCGATGTGTCGTCCTCATGAGCGAGAAATAAAAACTTATCACGTGATTTAAATAAACAGTTTGGCCGTGGAGGCCGCAATTTCTCACAAGACATTATTTGTCACGTGACAGTAAAAAAATCGGAAAAGATCCTTTGCTAGAAAACATTATCGTTGAATCAAAACAAAAATAAATTATTGTACTTCAGTGTGACAATGGTAGGTCGAAAGAAAGAAGTGCCTTGAAGTGCCTCGACAAGATTTTAATGTAATTCTTTTTGTATTAGATCAAGAAAGGGTTAAATAATACTGGGGTAAAGTTTCAAGTAATTATTCAAAGGAATAGCTTTGGAATTTTGATTCAAAGTGTCCACATTGGCAAAATCTGAAAAACACTATATTTCACCTAATTCTTGATGTTTATTTTCACTTTTAGAACGTCAGGCGTAGAAAATTCCTTAAAAGGTTTATATATGATGAACCTAAAAAAGAAACTGAATGTTTCAGTGAAGAAATGATCTGTTAAGAGGTGTTTTAGTAGCTCATATTATTACAGTTTTAATTTATCCGCGTCGGAAAGCGCATAATTAGCGACGACATACATAGGTCACCTATTTATTTCCCGAAAACAATGGAAAAACAAAAGAATAATTCGAATAATTAAGGGGGCAAACATTCCAGCCGCGGCTTTCTTATACTATGCTAGTATCAAGTGTATTGAGGAGTTTCCTTTAGACTCAATGCACCTTGTTAGTCTTTGGGTTGTCAAACGAATTTTGTTTTATTATAAAGAAGGCCCTAGGATCAGTAAATTATCTCAAAATCAACTTCGATCCATCACTGAAAAGCTTGAATCATTTAAGGGCAAAATGCCTACTGAATTTGCCAGACAACCAAGGGGGTTGAAATATTTAAAACGTTTTACGGCGACTGAGTTTCGCTCATTCTTATTATATTATGGATTCATTGTTCTGAAAGATGTATTAAGAGATTCTGCATATAAACACCACTTGACATTGGTTGTTGCTATTCGAATTCTGTCAGATGAAAATGATCTTGTTCGAAATGAAAGAAATCTTAACTATGCTAAGTAGCTTCTTGAATACTTTGTAAACCATGCCCCTCATTCTTTTGGTGAAGAATTTGTTGTTACAATGTACACAGCTTGATACACTTGGTAGACGATGTGAAAGAGTTCAATGTAGGACTGGATTCAATCTCATCATTTCCTTTTGAAAACTTCCTTGGAATTTTAAAGAAATTTGTTAGGAATGCAACTGACCCACTTGTGTCAGTCATTAAAAGAGTATCTGAACTGGAAAGTGCTGGTTTGAAAATTAGCCAGAGAACTATTTCTACTAAAGTTTCTAAGAAAAATCGTGATGCTTGAAATGAATAAATAAAAATAAAATAAAATGTTCATTTTACATACAAATGAGATTGCTGTTGTAAAGAATGAACTTTCTAAAACAAGCTTTGTTTGTAACATTTATCAACAAAATATTTTGACTTATTTTTTTCGAAATCCTTGTCCGTCAAGAGATTACATTCTGAAGTCATTTTTGAAGGTTAAGTCTTACAGTAAATGTTTTATGAAACTCATACCTATAAATAATTGTTTATTAATTAGAAGACACGTTGTTGGAAAATAAATTATTGCTTGGACCTAGGCCTTCTTTGAATCAAGGTAGGTAGCGAAATACTTACTTTCACTTCAGTTATCATAAAATCTACCATATTTTTTAGCAAAACTTCAAACGAAATCGTGAATCGATCCGTAAAGAAAAACTTGTCGCCGAGCTTGGCCTAACCGATGAAGATTTCCAACAAACAGCACTGCTTTCACCCCTTGAAAGGTTGTATCAGGATTTCAAATGCAATCTTTATAATGAAGGCACGATAGCTTGGAGAGAAAACGGACGATTTAAGCAATGCCTCTTTATGAACGATTATGATTCAATGAGTGGAAAATTCAAGGTATTATATCTCGACTTAGGTCTCTCTGTTCTCTCTCAGAACAAATTGACTGACGGCATTTGCATGAGTTCAAGGTGTGTCATTCAAGGTTTTCGAAATGGAATGTGGGTGGGACTCGACTGTAGTAGATTTTGGATGATGTCAGTAAATTATGTGTAAATCTTCTATATAAGCATTGCTTTGTAAGCTAAAGATCTGAAACAAGCTGCCTTGTTCACACCAAAAGATCGTTTTTTCTTTACTGAGTGTAATTTTATCTTTATTTTAGTTCAACAACTTCGTTATCGTGAGGAGAATAGGCGAAACAACAAAATGTACATGTGGAATCCACAGAGCCTTCTCTCTTTCACTATCAAAAGTGATGAATGGGATGGAATCGATTGTTGCCATGTCCGTGCATTGAATGATATCTATTCTGAAATAAAGACTAGCTTATGTTACTTAGTTGATGCAGAAAAAACTTCCTTTTTCTTATCTTTTTTTATTTTCTATCAGCTCGCGATATTTAGTGTCTTTTTAATGCATAATGTTTATCAAAGAAAATGACAGACAGACAGATGCCTTCCCATGCAAGGGGATAGGCCTCACCAAAAGGTGAGGATCACAGCACCTCCTAAAGCTAAAGTGACCACAAAAAGTATATAACTAAGATGAAAAATGAAACATACTAAAGTAGAAAAAAAAAAAAAGGGTAATCTAACTAGAAGAAAAAAAAAAAAAAAAAAAAATTATATAGACAAATTTCTAATCATTGCATTCCATTCCAAACGATTTCCAGCCATAACAAACCAATTATCAACATTTATACCACATTTAGACATACATTTTCGAATTGAACGACCATACGTCATCTTAGGACATCCCCTGGGTCGTTTCGATACTACCCATGAGGAAAGCATTTTCCGAGGAAGACGATCCCAGTCCATCCTACTCACGTGACCAATCCACCTCAATTGCTGTCTAGATATATACGTTTCGATAGATTCGAGCCCAACACGTTCAAGAAGCTCATCAGTTGAGATTCTATGTAGAAATGTGTGCTTTCGATTTACTCGGCACATACTACGTATACAACTATGGTAAAAGCTACGAATCTTTCTCAATAAAGATTCCGTCATGCACCAACATTCACTACCATAAAGAAGAATTGGTAAGATTAACGAACGAAATATTGATCCTTTGGCCTTATTGGTAATATCAGATGATGCAAACAAACATTTTCTCAACATTCCAAAAGCACCACTTGCTTTGGCAATACGGGTATCCACATCCTTTTCATCGGTACAATCGTTGGTAACTATACTACCAAGGTAACAAAACTCGTCAACAATGGGCAAATAACGCTTTTCATCAATAATTACATCAGATAAGTCGACATTATCAAGGGTTTCAGGGTTGTCATACATGAATATCGGTTTTGCACAGAACAATATCTCCGTTTTGGAGTCTGACTTGGGATTTATTGCACCGGTATGAATTTCCATTCCGAAACGATCAAAGTGGAGGATTATTGAAGTAGCTCCCTGTTGGATATGATCTCGACTCTCAAATAACAAAGCCGTATCGTCTGCATATTCCGAGTCTGGAAGCTCGAAATCTTCTCCTTTCGTGGTTGTTCTACGACCGGTCATTACAAAATCACTCTTACTCCGAAATATGCAAAACGGTATACCACAGGATAACTTCCAGGTTTCAATCATTGCGGTAATGTAAAAGGTAAACAATAGCGGTCCCAAAATATCACCTTGTTTCACACCGACGATGCTGATAATGGTACGGACTACATCGCCTATAACGAATTTCACAGTGAAGTCAGCGTGTAAAACTATTAAGAGATTTATCAATTTCAAAGGTACTCCATATTTCTCAAGTACCTTCCACAAAGCGATTCTCGGAACACGGTCGAAAGCTTTAACTAGATCTAGGAATAAAATCCAGGTCTCCAGTCCATGTTCTCGTCTTTTCTTTATGGCAGTTTTAACGGTAACAACAGCATCCATACAGCCTCTACCAGGGCGGAAACCTGATTGACTCTCATGATCTAAACTTTCCTCAATCGGTAGAAGTCTACGATGTAGAATAATTGCAATAATTTTATATGCATTTTCAAGGAGCATGATTCCTCTGTAATTTTTTGGCAAGGAAAGATCTCCTTTTTTCGGTAACACATTAAGCCTGCCAATGTTCCATTCTTTAGGTACTGTTTCGGTTACCCAGAAATCAGTTATGATTGATTTCAATATCTGGAAAATTTCTTGGCTGTCGATAATTATTTTCCACGATTGGGTCATCACTCCAGACTCTCCTGGAGCTTTATTTTTCAACTTTGAAATGGCAGTCCTTATTTCTTCATCCGAGGGAATTTCATCACAGTTTTCGAAGACTGGTCTTTGGGACAGGAGATCTAAGACAGTTTCATCAAAATTGACTTGATTTTCATAAAGTTTTTGGAAATGATCTTTGAAAACGGTAGCGTTTTCATCCGGGGTTTTGCATAAAGTACCGTCTGGTTTTTTCAATTGCTTTTGAGTCACCGGTTTAACTTTTGACAGTCCTTTTTTTAGCAGTTTCACATTGTCCCAAGCAGTCTTAGTACCGATAGTTACATTAGTTGCGTGAGAGATGTAATGGAGCCACTTATTTTTGGCACTCCTTACAGCCACCTTTACTTTAGTTCGTAGTAACCGTAATCTCTCTTCTGAAAAACGAGTTCTTTTATTGAAAACACGTCTCATAGCCTCATTTCTGGCATCTATGAGAGCATTCAAGTTCTTTTCGTCAAATTTGAACCAGTCTGGTTGAGCTTTAGCACGTCTTGGGAGAACATCGGTTCCTGCTTTAGACATGGATTTTGATAGTTCAGAGTATTTGCAGGCTGCATTAGTGTCAAAGTAGTTTTTAATTTTATCAAAGAATTTACGTTTGACATCTGGATCAAGTAGATGGGAGTGGTCGAGAGCAAGCAGTCGCTGACGGTTATCGTTTTTCTTTTTAAGACGTTTCATTAAGCGGAGGGTAACAAAAGTAGCATTATGCTTTAGTGTCTTTTTAATGCATAATGTTTATCAAAGAAAATAACATTCCCCAATGTACACAATTTTTAAAGCAATCCTTGGTGCTAGATAATGCCAAAAATACCACTTTTCTAGAAATTTTTGTTTTTTTTCTTATTCTCAAGTGTATGGTTGAGCCCTTAGCCCACCCTCAGCAATTAAAAAATATATTTTATTTTTTAGTTTAACATTGGACCTTCTGGGTCAGATGATGTACATTCCTACTGTCAACCTGCCGATGTTGTTGGTATTACAAATACTATAATGTCGGAGAAGATCACTACTGGATTGAATGCTGTTGTGCAAGATGTTCTTCCACAGCAATCAAAAAATGACAAAGTGGAAAAGTTTGCTGTGAGAGCATCTACACACAACATCGTCCACTTGTTTAAAGGTAACAAAAACGGTCACATTTACATCAGATGCTGCTCAGGGCTATGCGCCAGTACGTACAGGAGGAAAGTCAACTTACGAACCCTTGACGAGAAGACTGCCCTCACACGGAATTGTTTAAAAGTTACATGTCAACCAACTGGGACAAGCACAAGCTATCGAGAGAGGTGCGTACAGTTGAACCAACTGGGGATGAAACTGTTGACGAGGCTCCAAATGATGATTCAAATGATGCGGATTTATGACTATGACGGCGATGATGATTTAAGCCATCAATTTCACTTCCATATTTTTTTTCTAGATATTGTAGTCAAATACTAAAATCTTTGACCAATCCTTACATAAATCTGGTTTCTGACCCCGGACAAACCTACATATCATGAAAAACATGTGACAAAAATAAATGTAGCGGTTTCGGGGTGGGTACCTATGTTTTTAAAAATGTTTTTGAGAACTCAGTTCATAAATACCGGCCCCAAAAGCTTATGCAGGCAGTCCAGCGGTTAGAATTTTCCCATGATTAATCGTAATAAGCGATTCAAGATAATGTATAGTCTGACAATAATTACAATTTCGATTTCCTATTTACTAATCCTTTTTTATTTATTGTTAATCTCCAGGTTGATGGATTCAATAATGAGACAAAGCAGTGGTCTTTTTATCCGCCCTTTCCCCGGGAAGTTGGTACTGGCCCGTATTCAGAAGAATTGCTCGACAACACCAAGGAGATGATGCAGCATTCCCTAAAAGCAAGAAAAGACCCGGACTACTTCATCACTTTCTTTCCCACCGAACATCCTCAGCACTGTGAATGCGAGGTAAATATCTTTTGGATTTTATGTACATGGTGACAATTTAACTTGTATTTATTTTTTCATATGGCTGGCTGATAAAAGAGCGATTTCATATAATATTCAAATGTATTTAGTTTTTAAGATATACAATCTATGTGGTTGATATAGTGATTTTATATTTTTCATTCTAGCTCGAATTCGAAAAAGACGATGGTGGAAACACGATCTATTCTTGGGACTGTCACACCACTCTATACACCGCAAAGAGTGCAATGCCTGCACGGGTGTACAAGTTGATTTGTCCCAATGGTACTTGCAACCTGAAGTGGAACGGCTCAAAGCAATCCATCTTCAGGATTTCCCAACAAGTCTGTGTAGTAGGGGGGGTTTTCAGGGGTCTTAAATACCGTCATACCGACAAGATTTTGGGTCAAATACCGTAATACCGTCGTTGAAGGAAGCCTAATACCGATACCGATATTATATTTATGTTTTTTTTCTCGAAAATAATGAATTTTCAGTTATCAAATCTATTGTGTAGTAACAAATGAGAAATTGTACAAACAAGTTTTGTACTTTATGAGGCCCCCCAGTCAACCCTCAATTCAGGTATTCACGCACAAATTTTTGCCAATTCACGTATTCACGCGCGAAAAAAAACATTTTTGCTTTTACATCTTTGGTTAAACGATTGTGACCTTATTGGGCTAAATTTAACCTTTTTATGGTCTCTTTTAAACAGATTGACCTATTCTTATGGGATGGGCTGAAGTTTTTACATGAGACTTCACTAATTGGTTATTTGAAGTAATAGAGATGACGCGTTCTTTAGAAAAAGTAACAAAATTGTTTTATTACAGATTAACGACCAACCAAATCAAACGAGAGCTTGTAAAAACTCCAGCTTGTTCCATTCTTATACCAAACATTTTCGCCAATAAAGTTTTTTGCTAGTTTTGTGACCTTATTCTCGATATCGTCCACTTTTTAAGGCCTCTTTTACAGCTATTTGAGCTTTCATAAAGCAATATTTTAGGTCTGCCGCGCCAAAGTTACTTGCTTGTTACGGGAGGCAAATGCAAAAATAAGCCTTTCCCCCAATAATTTCTTCTTCGCAGACCCATAAGATGTCTTTTATATTGAGAATTAATTCAAAATCGAGGTTTGGGCCAATCATGGTCTGAGAAGCCGTAGACTTCAACACAGGCTTCATAGAGGTGGTGCTGTGGTGCAACTAGAGGACGCGAATTCTAAAGTTTACCCCCCCCCCCCCGTATCGGAGGAAAGAAAAAATTTATAAAAAATAACGCGAGCGAAGCGAGCGCGAAAATTTTTCGAGAATTTTCGCTCTCCTTTGTTATTGAAAAACGGCCTTAATACGCTATTGTTAGCCAAGTATGCCTTGTTTGGTCATATATTTTTTGATTTTATTTAACACTGACCATTTGTTGGCAAAAATATGGTACGGCGAGCGACGTACCTGCCGTACCCGGTGCGGCGTTCCAAGAGTTTCGCCCAAGAAAAAATTTGAAATTTAGAATGCCTAGATTGCCTGAAAACGCATCATGTGCATCATGATGTGAATTATTTTTTAATCGTTCGATGCTGCACAAGATGCTTTTAGAACTACTGGATGCAGTATTTGCATCACAAAAGTTGTCATTAAAAAAATGCGCCCGCAGAAAAATAACAAAAATTGTTTAGTTATCGTAAAGTTTTGCTTATTTTGAATAACCTCACCATGACAATAACTCAATAGGACATCCTAGATTGTGCGAGCGAAGCGAGCAAGAAAATTTTACTGGTTAAAATAGCGGAAGAGACTTATCTTTTTTGAAAAATTTTCTGCATGAAACTCATGAAGAAACTAAAAGGTAAATAGTTTTATACCGAAATACCGTTTTTTATTGATAAAAATATCGAAATACCGACAAAAAAACAGGCAATTTACCGATACCGGTAGAAAATGAAATACCGTAATCCCGTCGTTTTTTTCTCGTAATACCGATTTACCGGGGGTAAAAAGGCCCAATACCGTCATACCGTAAAAGTGAAAACCCCCCCCCTGTAGTGGAAGAAATATTGTGAGAGTTCGTTGGCATGGTTTCAAGCATGAAATGTAACTTTTCAGCATTTTCAAACATATCGATGGCGTTTACAAGCGAAATCGTTCTGAAAAGAACTTCATTTCAGCTAAAACCCTCGGAAAGGTCTTTTTTGCATGGGCTAGTCACCAGCCGAGAGAATTTCGCAAAATTTGTCCATGGTGTGGTGAAAATCCAAAAATCCTTGCGTGTGACGGAACAAAGATCGGAATCATGCACCAAAACCTATGTATCGTTCCCATCGAAAATCTTAAACCCGATGCGGAAAAAGTTACCAACTCAGTTTGGAGACTTGATCAATGTTTTCTAGCATACCCAAAGAAAGCCAATGGACAGACTGCCGAGCAATACAAACTCTTGAAGAAAAAATATCGAAACGCCAGAACATATCTTAAAAAGGTTACTGGGTCTGCTCCAGAATGTGACAAAGCCGAACAAGATTGTATGTTGGATGTGATCCCCAATGAGTGTTTACCTTTAGTCAAACGTTATTTTGACCAACTTCTGACCACTGAACAACTGAAAGCAACCAAGACAGTCTTACATCTTTTAGCCTTTGACGAACCTATTCGTGCTTTCATGCCATCTGCGATTGACAAGTTTATCAAAGAGCTCACCAAAACGGAGCTTGATCTATCTCAAGCTGTTGAGCATATCGATCAGGTGCAGAAAGTCAGCCCTGAACTTTGTTTTTTCTTGCGAGCCTTTTATCCCACCCAACATAACGTCGCCAATGCTGATGGTGACGTAGACAGGAGACCCGTCCTGTGTTTTTTTATAATTTGATGTACACAAGACGGGTTCGAGCTGTGAGTCCAATATTGGACTCACATTTTTTACAGTAGTAAATTCGAATTTAGCGCTGTCCTCACTTACTAAAATAAAAACCAAATTTCGAAAGTTGCGCTTTCTCTAAGAAAGTGTGACCAGTAAAAGAATAACAAAATTTGATTGGCTATGTTTTCAACCGTTATTAGGATCTGGGAAATTCAAACTCTCAGCCCGTACCATGCTATACATTTCGCCATCAGTTAATCAAAGAAGAAATCATAGCATGGATTCCCAGGCTAATGGTGACGCCAAAGCCTTTTCTGGTATATCTCCTGGAACAAAAATCGTCGTTGGAATCATCGGATCCAAGCGTGGGAGAAGCAATCGAGATCGTGGATTCGTACAACCCTCCAAAACTTGGCAGGTTTAACTACTTCCACCGAGATGGAGTACAGGTACGTCTAAATCGAAATTTCGGTGACGATGATGATGCGCAAACCAAATGTTCGAAAAAGTACGGCCCTAACATCGCCAAGAGAGGGGCGTCTTTTTTATTTCTCTGGTTCTGCCCTGCCCACGGGCACTGTTACGGAGGGCACAGGGAGAAAGGATGCGATGTCCTCTTTGTATACACATTTGAAAATTCCTCCTGAAATTGTGTTTTACGACTTTGCTTGTGGTTTTGAAGAATATGCATTGAATCGTGAATCTGGGTTAAAGTCTATTTCCAAGATTTGAATATGCCATCTTTCAAATGCTCACATGCTCTATTTCAACAAGTAGATATCATTAAGCTTTTAACAGATTTATATGAAATCTTTAACTTTATCGTCTGGCTAAGTGCATTGGACCATTACATTTTATATCCATACAAGGGGGTGGACGAACATTTCCAGAGGGTAATTGGAGAAAAATTTCCAGTGGGTGTTTCTTATTCTTCCAAGGGGGTAAAATACTGATTTTACTTCATCCACCCTCACTTTAAGGTATGAAAAGAATTTTTCCAAGTCTATTTTTGCAAATTTTGCCATTTTCCAGGGGGTATCGACACATTTTCAATATTTTTTTTGACTTGAAAAGGTTCGTCCACCCCCCTGTATGGTTTTTCAATGGAACAGCCCATTTTACGGGAGCTTTGCATCTTTAAATTTTGGGCAGTTGTATTGTTTTTCATTATTCTATGACATAGAATTGTGTTTGTTGCACTTAATAATTTTTTTGTATTTTTTCCTGAGACCTGTTGTTTTGTTTAAATTCTTTTTAAGTTCTTGGGAATAACGTAGCTGTTATTGCTTTGTGCTTTCGATGACAAAATTTGAGAGCATGTTTTAACTGAGTTTGTTTGCAACTAATAGCATAAGGCGAAACCAATTAAATTTGTTGTTCTACGAGCACATCGTTAGCAAAATATGAGTCGGTCGGTCGGTTAAATAAAAATAAGATTTTCATTAATCAAGGAAGACTTTAAGTAATATTTTCAAATAATCTTGATCGAAAATTCATCATTCATCTTTGCTGGAGTTTGTAATAAAATCTTTCGTGCATAGATTTCATTATTCTAGATTTTTTTAAACTTTTTTTTCGTGTAAATTTTTAAATACTATTAGAACCTTGGCTGACATTCATGTGGTCTTATGAAACTAATACTTGACGGATGAGCTTATGAAGCCTGCTCTCCTTTTAGCTTATATTATCAATAGTTAAAATAGCTATTTATTATTTACTTGTATCCTGTATACTTGTATATTGTTAATTTTCTTAGATGTCCCTAAAATTAGGATATTCTATGACGAAAATAGAGAAAATAATGCCAATAGAGTCCCAAATAATTCAATTTTTGATAGAACTGCATAAATCGATTATTATCGGTCGGCTCTGTCGAGTCAACTCGTCCATATGACGTTGTCACAGAAATTTGCAAAACTTCAACTTGTTTCGGCTGATGATTCGTTTTGTTTCTTAAAAACCTTTTTGTAATAATGCACTAGAAATAGAGAATTAAAAAT
Source organism: Clytia hemisphaerica (assembly GCF_902728285.1). Classification (NCBI taxonomy): domain Eukaryota; kingdom Metazoa; phylum Cnidaria; class Hydrozoa; order Leptothecata; family Clytiidae; genus Clytia; species Clytia hemisphaerica. Next base: position 938,786 of record NW_027104060.1, read on the forward strand.
TAAAGATTTCATCACAGGTTTTGCAGTCACTTAAATTTTAAATAGGAATAATTATTATATTTATAGAATATTTAATTTTTCAGATGAAGAGAAACGTAGCACAAAAAAGATTTGAATCATTCAAATTCAATAATCTCGTCAAAAAATACGGACAAAAGTAGAATCGAAACCCTAAAAAGGTCTTCCAAGTTCAAAAATCTAGGTATTGGTCAGAAACCCTCATTATCATTAAAATGAAACAGTTTATCTTCAACGGAGCGGAAGCAAAATTATAAAAGTACATGATAAATCCTCGAAGCATATAAACTAAGCTTGGATTTCAAAAAGTACTATGGTCGTTATGGTACTTGTCATCATGTCCTAAAAAAAGGAACATTTAGGTCTGAAAATTTCGAAGAAAATGAGAAACTATTGTTCCCTATGAACTGAATCAGACTAACTACCTGGATTTATCGCCACTTACTAGCAGGTACCTAATACCCGCCCTCCCTAATTAATTAATTTTTTGAAAATTTTCCACCGAGGACATTCTTATTCCAACCCCACCCCGCTTATTAACTTTTAGGAAAATGTTTTTGAAAGTACCCTCTTTTGTCTAGTCTACACAATAGACAGCTCCAGGCTTTTAGGCCTTACTCTTTGTCTATAGGCGCTGCTATAGGCGGCCACTAGTAACCCCCACCGGGAATTGCTTATTAATAGGTTTAAACATAATAGACAACTTTCACAAAAGAAGTTTATCAATAGAGGTTTCAAATAAAAGAATGTTTGAAATACAGCTGTTTGGCTTTAGGTTTCGAAACTCGCTATTGTTTCATTAAAACATCAGTGCGCATGCGATTTATCAGGAGAATTTCAATATTCAAAACAAGAGCAGTGCTCATATCCCGAAGAGTAGGAGTTTTACGCTCGAAACAAAGGAAGATATGACGTAGCCTATCTGTCCTAATTCTGCTATTAGCCCCCATTTCAAAAATTTTCCACCCAGGACATTTTTATTCCAATTACATTTTTTCCAACCCCCGCTTATTCCAAACCCCCCGGCTATTGAGTACCCGAGAGTAGCAATTTGATTGGCTAAAAACGTGCCTTAAAGGCTCGGAAAATATGACGAAGATCTAAGCTCGAAAAATATCATGTACCATGACTATTACTATTTGAAACATAATTGTTCATCTTTTATAAATTTGCATTGTTTCTAATAATATCAGTTTCAATGGAAGAGCAGGGTTCTCGACACCCCTGAGTCAGTGGCCCGGTCAGATCCACCTCGGTGAAAAAAATGCCTAAAAACAGGCCAAATTTTGTCCCCGGTGGAAAATTGGTAAACCCGGTCAGAAAATAATCAAAAATTTGAACCCGGTCAAATTTTAGAAATTCATAGTTAAGGCCCGGTCAAATATCATCCTTTTTAAGTCACCCCGGTCAAAAAAGGGAAATGCTTATCGCCCTGTACCGAAAAATTGAATCCGGATGTTTATTTGAGTTATTTTTTTTATCAGTGAGTCTATATTCTAAATACAAGGTCAATCTGAAGATTAGTTCAAGATTTATGGCTAGTTTTTTGTTTAATTAAATCATGCGAAATTAAGACAGTTTTGCCATGAAGTTTGCAATGCCCATAATATATGGAAATGTTGAAATTAACAAACTAAAATGTATTTTTTTCCAATAAATAATCGCAAATACAAAACATATCTTTGCTAGCGAATACGTGTATCAAACGACCCATTCAATTTTTCAACAGTTTTCAGTGAAATTACATAAAACCTAAACGCTTTAAAGTCTATACATTGAATATGCGTAAAATATTCTCATAATAAACAATCTTAAATGTGTTCCTTGGGTTATGACGGGAAGCTCTTCAAGTTTAAAAAGTAATCGCAAAATTGCAACACAAATCCATATTTATTTGTCAGTTTCATTTCTTATTCATTGTATTGAAAAATACATTGAAAATAGGCTGATCCTGTTAATATTCTTAATATTCAAATTTACCTGTCTTAGCTCAATAACCTCATTTAAATATTTCTTGGTATAGGAAGTCATCGAAGCTGTCTTGCTATTGACAGTGGGACCGAGGCTGAAGGTGACGGAGAAAACAATATGACCAATGTCCCTTTTTCAGACGAGGAATCAGAAATATCCGGAGAAGATGGAGAAAACGAAGAAGATGATGTACCCGATTTCCCTCGCCAATACTCTTCTCCTCAGAGTGGGCTATCAATAAAACCGTTAGTTGTACAGTATTATCTTTTCGTAGCTTAAAAAATTGCTTGACTTACCTAACTAACGAAAATGGGAAATAATCGAAAAACAGCTTCTCTGATTGCTAGAGTTTTAGGATTGTTTCTTTTTAAGAATTTTTTTCTTCAAGCTTTAATTAAATTTCCCGCTAAATAAAAAACCCACTATACCTCTTCTCTGCTTTATTTTTCAATCAAAGAATTGAAAACGTAGTATCTTTTTATTTAGAACCGAAACAAATTTTAAATTAACATCATCGAGGAATACTGCTAGAAATGATAGGTAATAAAAAGTTTATTTTTACTTGTTGTTATAAGTGTCATTTTAAAAAGTTGTACCAAGACTTTCTTTTAATCTTAAAAATGTTTCCATTCTATGTAAATTATTTATGAGAAATATCCTTGCATCATGATGAGATCAAATTTTTATATGAAAAAAAGCTTTTCAGTCCTTCGAGAGTTCAAGATAGGGAGTAAAAAATGCTGTTGTTTACTGGATTAACCCAGAACGATTTATTTTTTATTAGATCCAGTTTGGATATTGGGCAAGGAACAACGACGCAAGATCAATCGTTAGAATTAGTTACCCAATCTGCCCATACTTCAGGACATGAACAATCTCCAGTCTTGTAAGAATCTACAAATTGACTTTCATTGGGTCTAAACGTTTGCTAACTATATCACCTGTCCACGTCTCAATCAGTTAATGAAATATTCTTACATTTCTTACATAAAGCCGGTTTTAGCTTTGTATTGGTTTCAAAGACTCCCACACGAGCAGGGCATTCCAAATTAGCTTTAGAGAAATTAAATGGGTCAGAAATTTCGGTCAAACAATCTAAGTAAATATTTATTTTTATGCTCTTTTAGACCACACAATCTTCTAAACAAATCGGCCAACAGTTTACGAAGCAAACTCAAATTATAAAGTACACCGCCACATTTTCAAAAGTCACCGCATACCCCAAATAAATCACAACGAAATTCCCCGACTATCACATTGTCTGGTAAAACGAAATCGCCACACGTCCATAACAATAATTCAACATTTAATAGTGTTAAAAGAACGTCATCAAGAAAAGATTTTCCAGAACAAATCAATTGTGATATTTTTCACTGAAAGTTCTAGCTATGAGGGTATTCTCGTTTCAACTGAATTAAACTGAGGCGATTCAGAGATGAATTAAGGAGACTTGAAATCGTGTCTTTCAATATATCGATCAAGCATGACAGTTCTCTTCTGTTTAGTTTTTATCTTATTGTTGTCCTCTTATTCTTATTAGAAGAGACACAGAAGAGATCATGAGCGAGCAAGTCATCGACAATAGTAGTATAATGGGTCAGTTTATATGTCATAATTTTAGACAGAATTTAGAGAAGAGCTATATTCGTCGTTTTATTAGAATACTTAAGGCTATTTGTCTGAAGTTCTTTTAGATAAGTTACACCGGGTTGAACTTTATTTAGATGATACCCTAAATTTTACATTTATTCGGATGATCAGTTCAAAAGTTGTCATTTAATCACCTATTTTTAATCTTATTTTGTATTCTTCGAAAGGTGATTTTTTTACACTGGATTTTAGCTACAACTTTTAAATCGATCGTCCAAATTTAAAAAGTAATACATTGAAATTTAAGCTAGACCCCCTCTTCTATATTCAAGCAAAGTATGGCTCGCAGGTTAGTTTGACAGGTCTGAAAAGACTGCCAAACATCCGTAGATTTTTTTGAACCACCCAGTACATGAAAAAGCCGAATCATTTTTGTTTTGTTTGCTATTTTCCAGTATAGTTGAATAACCATTCAAATCATTCCATTTAGAAAAACTTGACAAACTCTATGAAAGGCAAACAAAAAGCATGGACGCAATTGTTTTGCTGAAAAATCACGTCGATGAACGTTTTGGAGCTCTTCCACTTCAAGAGCAACTTTTTGAGATATCAATGGTCACAACTCAAGAAGAAATGGTTGATCTTGAGCAAAATCTTGCCGATCAAGAATACCTTGACAAATTTGTAAGAAATTATTGCTTTTACATTAAAGGGGCACTCTGCAGGAAAATTTTTTCCGAAATGTTTTTTATGCACTCAGGGATCACGAAGCAAAATGTTTTTTTAGAATTTACTTCTACTTTTTTCACAATCGTGTTTCAAAAAATCTCTTATACTATACTCTGACTCTTTTTTCAAACAAACTTTTTTTGCAGTGATAGTGCTACCTGGATGTTTTTCTTTTTAACCTCAAATCAAGATTAGAAATTGTTAGTTACTGTTCATTTCATACACCCCTTTCTGACAGACCCGGTGGGATTTTTTCAGGCGGTTGGGATAAAAATAACGGGCTGAAACTCAATAGGGATTGATATTTCTATATTTCTTATGGCTTGGGATTTCAGTTCTTTTGTTTTCAAGTCAGATAATTCAGTGGGGATAAGAAAAATAGCATAGTATTTTATAGTATTTTTCAGCGAGGATTGGCTTATTTGTTTATTTTCAGTGGGGACAAAAATGGGAACAATTTTCCACCGGGACGATATTTTGGCCAATTTTTCCAGTGGGAAGGAGTCCTAGTGGGTCTGTGAGAAGGGGGTGTATTTCATATATCTGAAAGGGAAAAATATATCAAAATTTCAATTTTCAGTGGAGTGCTCCTTTAAACTTTGACACGGAATAATGTTCGTCTTTTTGTTTAATAAGCATAAAGCTTGTAAGTATCCCTGGCTCTTAGAGTTGGGTTTTAAAACAATGGATGAATTCTAATATAAATGCTGGACCTCATCAATAGACAGACACTTAATGAAACAATTATTTTATTAGAAATCTCGCATTTCAAGAATCGGTGGCGAAGACTTTGGTTCAGCAATCATCGAAATTATGGATAGGTAAAGACAATTTTTCTCTGCATTTTTCCATGGTCTTTCAGTAAGTCGTGAGTCTTAAAAATCCTTTACTGAATATGTAAACACTGCTTCAGTGTTATTATAAATTAATTAATACCATCGTAAAAATAGAAGAGCCGAGGGCGAGCGAAGTATATCATTAATAACCCTATACTAACTGTTTATGAAGGCAATACCATGTAATACTACACCTCTGCCTTAGAGCCAATGTGAAGTTTCAAAGTATTGAAGTTATACTAAAATATTTGCTCCTGATTCAAACAGAGCGTCAAAAATTGCTTTTTAATTCAATTTTTCACCTCGTCATTTCAATATTTTATCTTTCATTTAGATATTTCTCGAAATCGTTCCTGAGCCTGTGCAACATGGAAGGTGCTAATGGCAAATTCGCCTTTAAAAATTCCTTGGTATACAAATCCATATCTGGTAAGTTAAAGAAATAAATGTAAACCAGTAACATCTTTTTCATATTTCACTTCGGTTAGTCGTAGTTCCACCCCTGTTCAAGATAGGATCTATTCATTCATGCAATTAACTATGTTAGTGATTTTGATCTTAGGGCTAGGACCTACTAGATTCACCCTTCTTGATTTTTAAAACAATTCTTCTGATTCTTTCTTCAGATGTGATCACCAGCTGATACTCCTCAACAACCGATCATGATGTGGCTAAGAAGGTGCAAAACAAATTACGGAATGCTCCAGCCCAAAAAGGTGGTCTCGGTCGCCAAAAGAAAAATTGATTGTTAGGATTTTCAGTGTTTGAAATAATTTCGTATCGCAAAATTCAGAAAACAGCCTTCAATTGCAACGGAGATCTTGGCAAGTAACAGCGGTTCTTTTGTAACTCACGAATAAGTTGGAATAACCCTGAAAAGAACTTCTTTGACTCCCAAGTGAGTAACAAAAATTCCCAATAATCAATAAGTTTTCAATTTTCTGACGTTGCTCTCGTTGATTCCTGATTATAGAAAGACCATGTTATGACACTCTTTCATTGAATATTTTCTTTGTATTTGTGGTCTTCATTGATTAAGCCTTCAGAGCAAGAATGATAGCACACTATTATGTTGGCTTAATCAAATCTTCGCTTTTTCTTTTGCAAGAGTGCTATTGCAAACATAAAGGATTTTCTGCTAAATTGTGAATATGAAATTGTAGATATGTATTTATTTTCCAGATTTCATTTGTAAATAGAGATTAATTTATACTTAAATAACTCTTCATCAAATAATACCACTGTTTCCACTTCTTTGACTAAGTTTCACTTTGTTTACTGGAATGTTCTTGCTATTATATCTGGGATAGCCAGCTGAATATTGTAAATTAACAAGTTTTTCTAGAGGTGGGAAAACAGCTTATACTTTGTTAAGAACAAATCTGGCTAACTTTTCGAAGCTCATTTTTCAATTAGCTGGAGTCCTGGTCTTTTTCCGCTAGATAGTGGCAGTGGAATCTCAGTCCGGAAGATTATTGTATAATAAAAAAATACCATTAAAAATGGTTCAACAAAACATTGCTTTTTTCCTTAATTATTTTCCTCGATCTCAAATGAAGGTTTTTGAGTTATTCTTAAGAAAATATATGAACCGGATCTCAGTGGCATCTTCCCTAAGACAAGAAAGATTTGATAATAGTGACGGTTTTAAAGACGTCTTCAAGACACTCTTAAGACATCTTCCTACGAGTCTTAACGAAGACGCGGTCAAGCGAGACATCTTCAAGACGCTCTAAAGACATCTTCATACGCGTCTTAGTTAAGACGCATTCAAAGCGGACATTTGAGACCTAAAGAAGCCATCTTTCAGACATATCCGCGCCTTGGACAAGACATTTTCAAAACGGCAGCAAGACATCTTCGTGCCGGCTGGGAGGTCTCCACAAACAATGATACTTTTCCCTGCAAATGGTGTGTTGTCATTTACACCAAAAATTTCACATAATCTTGTATGGATGTTTAAAAGCTGTTGTGACGAAATCATAGATATTTCAATTATTATCAACTTTACATGATATAATTTATTTCTAATGGCAGTCCTTTGTTTGTCAGCCATATTTCTGAATTTTCCAACTGGAATACTCAATCCTGTGTGTACTGTGGTGCCAGATATATTGATAGCTGCTATACCAGTTGGGGCCAATTTAATAATACGTGGCTTCTCTAGCTCATCACTTTTATATGCTAGGACTTTTGACAAACAATTGTAAACACATTTAATTAAGTGAGATTTTCCTACGCCCGCTCCACCTGTTAAAAATATTCTCAATGGTTCTAGTAGTATAGGATTATTGGACTTGGAATTTTGCACATACATTTTTCCCCAATTTAGTACTATATCAAAAATATCTCTTTGCTTAGAATTTAAAGATCTTATGGGTATTGATTTGGTCATCAGTTTGCAAGCCATGAATTTTGTCACACGCCGGGGGTTAATGTCTTTAGTTATGTTACACGCTAAAGCGTATATTCCAAAAATAAACCCTCACTTTTCGGTGAAAAAAAGCGCGGTCTTTAATATGTCTTATATCCGTCTTGAAGAAGACAAGAAGCTTGGAACCCAGTGACGTAATAATCATCTCAACCGGTCTTCATTAAGACATTTTGAAGACATCTCGCAGCAAGATAGAAAAAATAAAGATGATATGGGAAAAATCTCGCATTTTCAATGCAACTAGAAGATAGTTTAAAGACGCATTATCGAGGCAGTCTTGTCAAGCTAATTTTCAATGCAACTAGAAGACAGTTTAAAGACGCATTATCGAGGCAATCTTGTCAAGACGTCATTGAGACAAAATTGAGACGTCGATAAAATGTCTTGTGCCGGCCGGGCTCTTTCAATTACCTCTAATTTTTCAAAGTCCAGTATTTTCAACTGAGGGACCTATTATTGGTGCATTCAAATTATGGCACCTATTCAAACTAGCTGAATTAGATGAGATTATGCGTCAAAAGGATGACTCTGACTTCATTGATCTCTTGAACAATGTAAGAGTAGGTGAATTAGATAGTAATGATGAAAGTATTATTAAATCTAGACTGATAACACGAGAACACCCTGATTATCCAATAGAATCATTGTATTTGTTTGCAGAAAATGCTTCAGTCCATCTTCACAATATTCAAAGATTAGATACTCTGCCCTCGGAAACAATAAATGTAGAAGCTATGGACGTTTATCCAAGGGATTTTACTGAATCTCAAATTACCAAGGTTAAGAACCTGCCACTTAACGATACAGGTGGCTTATCAGTTCTATTTTATTTGAAAATAGGGGGGCAAGAGTAATGCTAATTAGTAATATTGATATAGAGGATAGGTTGATCAATGGTCAACTTGGAACCGTCACTGACGTAAAATTCAGAAACAAAAAAGCAGAGCTAATTTGTGTTAGACTAGACGATAAGACGGCTGGAATAAAAGCTCAAAGTAAAGACCAATATGCTAAGGCCACTGAAACTGTTCCTCATTGAAAAGAGTGAGGTAAATTATCCCTTTGACAAAAAAAAACCCATACACTTCACCTATCATTTCTCGGACACAATTTCCTCTTAAGCTAGCTTATGCTTGTACAGTGCACAAAGTTCAAGGATTGACTTTGGATTCAGTAGTCGTTAGTTTTGCTGGTCAAATGTATGTTGCAATGAGCAGAGTGAAAAATTTAAATGGTTTGTACTTTACCGGTCAATATTGACGTAGTGCTTTTGTCTGTAGTGATAAAGTTAGTGAAGAATACACACGATTGCGTCAGAACAAAGTTGAAAGAGTTGCAGATATTATGAGGTGTAGTTCTAATTTAAATGTTTGCCTATTGAATGTAAGATCTTTAAAACGACATGCAGTTGATATTCAAAAGGACAGATTTTTGTATGAAAATGATTTGTTATGTCTGACAGAGACACAGATGAGTTATGAGCATTCTGAGGAAGACAAACAAAGTATTCATGAAAAGCTTCCTTATCATATTCTTAGGGAGCGTCTCCAAATATTGTTTCAATTTTTTCGTTTCAAATTGTTTCATGAAACGATTTAAAACGAAGTTCAAACGAAGCTCAAACGAAATGCATAATTAGTTCTAATTTAGAGATAATTATCTAATATTATCTCTGAGTTTTTTCTATTTCGTTTCATTTCGTTTAGAGAAACTTCTCACTTAAAAATTTGTGAAACGGATAGGATAGGGAGTCAATGTTTAATTTCACACATGCACGCTCTTTTAGGAATATACCATAATGACTGAACTTTATTTTCAACAGAATGTTTTGGTTGAAGATCAATCCAAATTGAAGTCTGCTTTCGTATTTTATGATGTAGATTTTTTCAGAAATATGTTTTTCTTACTGTTCGGGGCTATCAGCTAACAGGGATATAATTAGTGCAACTATTTTAACAGGTCTTGACGGTGTTACCGACTCAATTTGTAATTAATTACCAACTCAGTTGTAATTAATTACGGTATTCCCGTATGAATTATATTGAAGTAATTTGCAAAGTGTTTCGGGTTGTTATGTCGGAAAGTACCTTCGCAGCCTTCTATCATAATTTTTATTTTTTATCAGAACCAGGTTTAAAAGAATTCTTAAATCGAGGGCAAAAGATATTAGATAACCTGTCAAGCTTGAAAGCAAGAAACTTCAGAAACTGAATCCCTTTAAAAATCGAAAAAAATATTCGTACGCATTTTGAGGAAGTAAGAACTATCTATTGTTGTAGTAAAAAAATGAGACTATTGCTAAAAGTTCTAAAAAGTTTTGGAGGACATGAAATCCAGAGAAAAAATTTATTTCGTTTCACCATTCGTTTCAAAATATTATCTTTTTTCAGTTCAATTATCTTCTTTTCTTAAGTAATTAAAGTTAATCAGACATCATTATCTGAAACGAAGTCGAAACGAAGTCGAAACGAAAGCTAAACGAAACATAAACGAAGCATTCGTTTCATTTTCGTTTAAAAATGAAACAATATTTGGAGACGCTCCCTTAGTCATAATATTGACCAGCATAAATTCAACAGTGTTACTGTCTGTCATTCTCCTTCTTTTATTGAAATTGATGAGTATGATCATTCATCATGCTTTTCTCTTGTAAAATTTAGAAAAGCTGAATTTACTGAAAAGGAATTTTGTGTTTTGGTTCTCTATAAAAGTTCAAGAATTCAACGTGACGTGTTCTGTTACAATCTTGCTCAATTTATTGAAAGATACACAATCGATATCATTTTAGGAGACTTCAACATGGACGGCTTTGAAATGGAGCATGACCAATTGTTGGCTGACATTCTCCAAGATTATGATTTAGTTCCGAACTTTCCAACACATATCGATGGGAAAATGCTTGATCAAATTTGGACACATAAGGAATTGGTGCACGAGTATGGTATTGAAGTTATTCGTAAATGTGTGAACTTATCCGATCATGATGGAATCAAATTATCGCTGACTTTGCTAGCTTAGAATACCCGTCAGAGGCGATTCCCGGCGGGACAAGGGGGGGGGTTGGAAACTGGGGTGGTGGATGATCTCAACTTTCTGATGATTAATTTTGAGTGGTCAAAATTGCAGGAAGTAAAAAAAATTATCTCAAATAAAAAGGGTATAGTATCCCTTTTCTCCTATAGCAAATTCTACCTAACTTAAAAATTAATCATCAGAAAATTAGCCAACGATTCAGAAACATTTGCTCATGTTGTCATAGGTGCTTCATGATGAACAGTTTGAATTGATCAAAGGAAATTTTTTGTGATAGACTGAGTAAACTAGGAATACTCTTTAAAGCAATGATGTTATCGAAAATCTGTTAATATGATATCAGTACAGGTTTGAATCTGGATAAAATGAACTTTGTAATTAAGGATTGAAGCTTAACTCTGTTGGAAATATGCAATTAAGGTCATCCCACCACCCCGTCCATTCTTATGTAAGTTTTCTGACGTTTAAAGACTATTCTAAAAAGACATTTATTCCTTGGGGAGGAAGGCGTTTTTTTCTGCATTAACCAAAAGGAGGGCTCTGTTGAATTTGACATTTGCAGATGAAGTTGGGGAGGGTGTGAGAAATGGGTCAAATATGCGTGAGTGTCTTTTATGGATGGTCTATGGTAGAAAAAAATCTATAGACGAAGGACAATTAGTTTAAAGATGCCTTTCATTAATTCATTTTTGATTACTATCTCGTCAGGACACTTACATACCTATGGATATGGCATTTAATGTATTATTTTATTTATTGTATTATTTATTCCTTTTTTTATATTTATTCCTATTTTTTATATTTATCATTTTTCTTCTGTTTTTCATAATTATTAGATTTTTTAAAATTATTATATTCAAAACGGGCAGGTCTAAAACTACTTACTACCTAATACTTGATACTGACGACCTAATCCGTTTGGATACTTTACAGACCAGAACTTCCAGGCCCTGGCTCTCCTTCGCCTGTTCAAAATCTCGAATCTCTATTCTAAGAAAATTTGTTTCGTGGAATTTGAATGTGCTACCTAAAAGTAAATATTTTCTTCGCCTCATATATGCCGGCCATTCTGTAGCAATATTCAATCTTTCGAATATTTAGTTCAATCCAATCCTTAATGCCGATATTTACTTCAATCCAATCCCCATATTTAGTTCAATCCCTATATTTCATTCATCCCAATCCCTGTATTTCATTCAATCCAATCCCTATATTTTATTCAATCCAATCCCGATATTTCATTCAATCTTTTTTTTCAATCTTTTTTTTAATTCAATCTTTTTTCATTCAATCTTTTTTTTATTCAATCTTTTTTTTATTCAATCTTTTTTTTTTCAATTTTTTTTTTATTCAATCTTTTTTTATTCAATCTTTTTTTTTCATTCAATCTTCCTGGGTACGAGCGTAATTATTATCTCCCTAATGCAGTTTCCACATGGTTTGAAGTGATTTAAGACGTAAAAGTTTAGTCGGATCTGACTAAAGTATGTTAGGAGATATATTATGTGTTAATAATACATTACAGTCAGAACCGACTAGATTCAAATTCAAGATGGCGTCAAGCAACAACAATAACAATTTACGTCTCGCTGAGCTGCTTCGTGAGGCCAGCAATTTGGTTGAGTCAACGAGTTCGACAACATCATCAGGAACTTTAGAACGAGCCGTTGCGAATGCAACTAGTATGCTGAGTGCTAGCTTTAGAAATGGGACTTTCGCTAGACTGAATCAAACCGAAAGACTTAGAGCATCCGGTGGTGCTGTAGCCTAGAGTGGTGCTGGTGCTTAAATGTTAATTGCTTAAAAGCAATGTTAAAACAACAGTGCATCAATTGTAAAAGGGGTTACGCACGATACGAAAATCTCGTGTTCGCAAGCGAAAGGTTTTTTACACTACATACCGTAGGATTGCTAAACTTCCTTATTCCCAGCGAAACGTTCCGATTGCTAGTGTATAACGGAAAAGGACCAAAACGCCACAAAAGTAGATTTAACACCGATTTTAGCCGGAGACGCCTAGAAGCAAAAAGATCCCGGAGACGGGGCAGGCATGTTTTCCCGGGAATGAGAAAGTTAGCCATTTTATGATACAATTTTAAAAAGTTGTACCCAGCTGTTTGGGTGAAATAATTCGAGGCATGATTTGGGTTATTTTCGCGATATTTGCATGGTGAACAAACCTTTTTTGGTAATTTTCATGATCGTCACGAGAGCAAGGAAAATTTCTATCAATGCATTTTAAACATGTACAAACTCTGGTGAACCAAAAGAAATTTGATTCTATTTTCAAAACAAACTGCTTTTTTGAAGTTTTTTTAACTCAAATATCTTAAAATTTCAACCTAAAATACTTTTTCTCTTTTCTCGTTTTCTTAAATCAGGGGGTAATGTATATCTACAAAAATTGATCTTGTTCATCAAAAATTGAGAATATTTTACAATAAGAAAACCAAAGGAAAATTTATATTTTCAAAATAGATGAAATATTTTGCATATCCTTTCATATATAAAATATTGGAAAAAAGGTTTAAATATATAAAATTTTGAAAAAAAGGTAAAAAATTATAGCATCCAAAAGTTATATTTTTTGAAATGCATGTCAAAAAGTAAAAAACAGGGAAACAATTTCATAATTTCAAACATAAACTTTTTTTAATATAAGAACAATTTTATAAGAACAACGAGGCTCAAAATCGCCAAAAAATAAGAACAATTTAAGAACAATGCTGAGCCTGAAACTACTCAATTTCAATCAATTTAGGGGTCAAAGTAATAAAAATTGGGTATAATTCCTAAAATACCTGACTTACATCCTATTAATAAGAACACGATAGAAGCTCAAAGTGCAAAAAAAAAAGAACAGCCGAGGCTCAGAAAAATTTTACTGGTTCTTATATAAAAAAAGTGTAATGCAAAAGAAGAAAAAAAAATCTCATATATACAGTACTGGGAAACATTTTCATAATCTGAAAGAACGTCGAAAGGAAAAAATTCCCCTAGCAGAAGGCATTTTGTAATTTTCAAAAGCATGCTGCAAAAGTAAAAAATGTCACATATATACAGTATTTGACAATCATAATTTCCACAATTTCCAAAAAGAAAAAAAGTCTTCATGCCAGGATATTGCTTGAAAAAATTTTCAATTGAGGCGAAAATAAAAAAATGTAGAGTTTCTGGAAACCAAACCGGGTGAAAAATAATAATTTTCTGATCTGGCCGCAGACTTTGGGTTCATCTATATAGTTCATTATAAAAAAAATCAAGTTGGAGCATTTAAGCTATAAAAGTAGTTTGGTTAGATATTCCCACTTGTAGATCAAGAATTGTTTGTTAGTTAGTAGTTGATACAATAGTATATTCAGGGCTTACTTCATACTGTTTGTACATAAAAGTTATTGTTAAAGTTTTATTTCAATGATCTTATATATTACTTAAGTCATCAAAAAAATCAAATAAAAATTTTTTTTCTGGCCGGCCGCATCAAAGCTTTTTTCCTTCACCCGCATTCCGGAAACACTAAATTTTTTTTATTTTTGCCTGACAGCAAAACTTTTCTACATTTTTTAAATGCATGTGGAAGAAAATGTCAAGTTAACGACAAACATTTTCCACATTTTAAACGCACGGGGAAGAAAATGTCCAAGTTCACAGCAAAAATTTCCACGTTTTAAAAGCATGTGAAAGAAAATGTCCAAATTCACAGCAAAAATTTCCACGTTTTAAACGCACGTGGAAGAAAATATCCAAATCAAGGCTCGAAATAACGATTTCAAGTGGGTCGGACAAAATGTCCGATCAGGGTTGCTTTAGCTTGAAAATTATGATTTTTGGGTCGGACATGAAGCCATTTGGGTCGGACAATGTCCGATGTCCGACCGTTATTTCGAGCCCTGCAAATTCACAACCAAAAGTTTTCCACGTTTTAATCGCACGTGGAGGAAAATGTCCAAATTCGCAACCAAAGGTTTTCAACGTTTAAAATGCACGTGGAAGAAAATGTCCAAATTCACAGCAAAAGTTTCCACGTTTTAAAAAACGCACGTGCAAGAAAATGTCCAAACTCACAACCAAAAGTTTTCCACGTTTTAAACGCACGTGGAAGAAAATGTCCAAATTCATAACACAAAGTTTTCCACGTTTAAAACGCACGTAGAAGAAAATGTCCAAATTCACAGCAAAAATTTCCACGTTTCAAACGCACGTGCAACTGTGCAAGAAAATGTCCAAATTCACAACCAAAAGTTTTCCACGTTGCATTTTTAAAACATCAATCATCAATCAGTAAATTTTGCTCTGGGTTTAAATTTTTACATTAAAGCTAACCAGTTCATATCCAACCACAACTATTTCCTTGGGTGCCGCATCTACCATCCTGACCATCATAAAAAAGCGAGTTCAAACTTTTTTGATGTCGCAAAATTTTTCAAATATAGCATGGTCAGATTTATCCACAAATATTCAGTCAACAGCCTTGTTAGAATTTGTGTAAATATACGGGCAAAATTGAAGTTAGTTTGTTGTGAAAGTCGATAAAATATCGACCGGATAAAATATCCTGCTGTCCTGTTTTTCAAGAAGAGATTGCATCAATCTCTCATGCCAAACCAAACGAAACATCAAATTCAGGAAGGAATAATAAGAAAACTTCATCATCAACCATTTCTTGTAACAATCACACAAAAATCATGATCCAATTCAACTCATTAAAGCATAAAAACCAAAGAAAAATAGCGAAAGAGCGGTAGCAGCCAGTTGTTTATTTTTGCCGCCATCTTTGTTTTGACCGTTAAAAGGCAGTATGGTCCGATCAACAATACGCTTCCGAACCGAGCGACGTTTCCCGATCGAGAAGGATACTTATACTTTCCTTCGACGTTTCTCGAAGAAATGACGTATTCATCCTCCTATAAAAATACTCTACTGTTTTTGACGCCGGAGCTCGATTTAAAAATAGATTTGGAAAAAATCCATTACGTAATGCTTCCAACAGACAGTCGGGTGCAGGCGTAAATTCTCCATATTTGGACTTAAGACAGTTGCACACGACGACGAAAGTCTGAATGGAAACGAGGCTAAAAAAGCTGAAAAATCGATTTCATCACCCCGCATATCAGCTTTTTTTCCCGCGCTTTTGCCAAAAGAATCGCACTCGCTCGCTGCGCTCGCTCGTGCGTAATGAGTACTCGTGCCCAGTAAGATTGAATTTAAAAAAAGATTGAATAAAAAAAAGATTGAATGAAAAATGATTGAATGAAAAAAAAGATTGAATAAAAAAAAGATTGAATAAAAAAAAGATTGAATAAGAAAAAAAAATTGAATAAAAAAAAAAAGATTGAATGAAAAAAAGATTGAATAAAAAAAAAAAGATAGAATAAAAAAAAGATTGAATAAAAAAAAAGATTGAATGAAAAAAAAGATTGAATGAAATATCGGGATTGGATTGAATAAAATATCGGGATTGGATTGAACGAAATATAGGGATTGAATAAAATATCGGGATTGGATTGAACGAAATATAGGGATTGAACTAAATATGGGGATTGGATTGAACTAAATATCGGCATTAAGGATTGGATTGAACTAAATATTCGAAAGATTGAATATTGCTACAGAATGGCCGGCATACTCATATAAGTACAAAGTAAAAGGTTATTATCTTTGTCTAGTTTTTCTTCCTTTTACTGCTCTCTCTTATGACTTTGATAACTATAAGAACACATGTGAAGATATCTAAAACTGTTATTCGTATACACCTCTGTCTCCTTTATAAAGATCCAAATGGCTAAAACATTATTTAAACGTTCTTTGAGATTAAATATAGTTAGGTCGTTTGATTGTATATATCCTTTTGTATTTATCTGCATCATATCGAGTAAAGTGTCATACTACTTCTTGAGATTGGTTTGTAGGGCTTTATCATCTTAACTTATTCTTATAGATAAAACTAATATGAATGAGCAAGTGAAATATTTTTCTCCTACGAAAAAGTGTGTGTAGTCTGTAAACTTTATAGAAAAAGCGCAGGAAAATAAAGTGAAGAGAAAAAAAGAGAGAAAATATTTTCATGTCTTCAAAACGCTATAAGACAAAAACTTGAAATTTCTTTAACATCAAATTTTCAGATTTGGTCATATTTGGCATGCTGATTATTTTAAAGGTATTTTCGAGCAATTTTGAGGTGTATACAGTAAATATTAAGGTAGTAAGCATTAGGTAGTAGGTATTAGGCGTTTTTGACCTGCCCTATTCAAAACAAAGTAATATTCCTACCACTTTTTAATAGCTTTTTGTTAATTGTTTTATTATTTTCTTGTATTCTTTTTGTTATTCATTTGCCTTTTCAAAAATCAAAAAGACTGTCACAGAGTTTAAAAAATAGACGATATGGAAAAATATGGAAGTGCATTGCAAGTGAATTGATTCATCTATATATGTATGCATTTTGGTTGATATTATAAGGATTATGGAAACGTTGAATAGTGGTATAAGTGGACATATATTTCTATTTTGGAATTATTACAATTGATGTAATCGCTTATCCTAATGCAGCTTAAATTCATTGAATCTCAAAATCTCCTAAATCGTCGTCATTTTCAGTCTTTATTAACAAAGAGTCGAATGGCTTCGAAAATTTTCATTACAATCACCAACATTCGATACAGTCGCCAACATCGATACTGCAAAATATGCGCTTAAAGTCATTGTATCATAATCGTTTCATTCGATTTTCACAATATGCTGTATTTGCTCATTGGAAACATAAAATTATATGATTTTCAGCATTTCTATAGTAAATCAACTGTCATGCTCAGCCACCAACTGACCATTGATAATACAAAAATAACAATTCTTATCGCAATTTCCATGATTCCACTGTGACTTCTTCGACGTACGTATCCAGACTTGACTTCAATCTTCGAAATGTCTGGTGATTTGTTCCTGTTGGAAAAAAAACGTTTTGGTATGTAAACTTTGTATGGTTTGGTTACTGGAAATGTGACATTTATGTAAACGAAACACTGAAAACTAATTTTTATTATTTTGGAAGCCGGAAATCCACCGGATGTGAAGAAAGTCAAATTTGCATAATACTTGTAAATTTGTAAATTGCTAGCTATTTTCTATGAACTATGTAAATCGAAATTTTGGAATTACGAATACTTGGAAATATAATTTTTAGATTCATGAAATCCAAACTCAAGTTACCCGTTTTTGCCCCTGTACCAACCTGTATTTTTCTGTTCATTTAAAAACGAAAGCAGATTTCCGGCTAGAATGAAAGAAAACTTTTCTACGAATTGCTTGGAATCTCGAATCTTGTCTTTTCAAGTTCAAAATATTGGATATTTTCGACCGGAAATGACGTAAAATTTTACCTTGCCTTTCGTTCTAAACTCACTCAAAGAGGTTTATCTTATTAATTTTCCGCATTCCTCTTCAAGTTTTGTGTGTATTGTTCTCCAAGGATTTTAATGTTCTTTTCTTCTTCGTCTTATTTAAGGCGAAATTTTCGACTTCTAGTCGTCTTGTTTTTAATTACTATTTTGTCTGAGGAATACACGGGTTTCGAATTAAATCTGGCGCGAGAGAAAAAATCAAGTAAATAAAAGGAGCGATAAGGGGAAATGCCTTATAAAAGGTTGATAGATTTTCTTTCTTCTCTTTTGAAAGCCAGGTGTTCATTCAAAAGATGTTTTTCTATTTTAAATTCAATAAAAGAAATATGATTAAACGATTGACTTTTTATTTTAATGTTTTTTGTTTTCATAATGACCCATAAAGCCTGTCAAAATGGAAAAATGAGCTAAAATTGCTTGATACACGGCCAATTTTCGTTCTGTTTACTTGATATTTTTCGTGCAAATTTACATGGGATCAAAGCTAAAGCTAAGCAAAAATTTAATTCGAAACCCGTGTATTAACATCGGAGTTATTCATTTACTGCTTTTCTTTCCCCGTACGGTCGTCCCGTCGCGGCGCGCCGAACCGGGTTCTCGTCCAACTTCTGATTCTGTGTTAGACAGTCTTTAGAGTTTTTTTTCTATTTTTGTGTGAGATATTGTTTGCTAAAATATTTGTTTCACCTGTAGTGTATGTGGGATAGTGTGTATTTTTACCCTTTTGTACTGTATTTTCTAGCCTGGTAATCCAAGTTCATAATTAAATAATAACCAGGAGGTTTTTCTACTTAGTATATAACATTAGTGAATGTTTGACTGAAACGATATAAAGAATATACACAATGAAGGTGATATATCTCTAATAATCTTAGAAAAAACAAAATATACCTCAGCTCACAAAATTTTAGAGCTTGGTGCAGGTAGATTAGTCTGACACAGAATGTTATAAACAGTCTGCGTGTGAACCCTTGTTGACAGACTTTCTGATCTTTGGAAACCCAGTCGCCAATATCGGCGCTGATAAACTACTCCTTTCTCAGTGGTATTTTTCCCTCTACTCTCAAAATATCTAAAGTTGTGCCTGTCTTCAAACACAAAGGTTCTCCCCTTGAAGTCTCTAATTATAGGCCAATTTCACTTTTATCTAACATTGAAAATTTTTTTGAGAAACTGATGTATTCACGTCTCTCTGACTTTTTTGGTTTTCGTAAGGCTCACTCTACTTAGCATACACTCATTAATATTGTCGAACGTATCCGAAACTATCTTGACAATGGTGGGTTTGCCTGTGGTGTATTTGTCGCTTTCGACACAGTTGATCACAAAATTTTACTTGAAAAACTCGATCACTACGGAGTCAGAGGCATTGTTAACGATTGGTTCCGATCTTACCTCACTAACCGCTTCCAGTATGTTTCTCTTGCAGGCTCAAATTCCCTTTTTAAATCTATTAATCATGGAGTTCCTCAGGGTTCAGTCATTGGGTCCTCTGCTGTTCTTGTTGTATATAAACGATCTTCACCGTTGTATAAGAACCTCTGAAACATATCATTTTGCTGATGATACTCATTTACTAAATTTTCAAAAACTGTTTGGAGTCTTTGTGGGAGGGTTATTGCTGATCTCAGAGTTTTAATCAGCTGGCTTAATGCCAACAAAATTTCTTTGAATGCTAGCAAAACTGAGTTTGTTATTTTTCGTTCCCCTTGGAGACAGATGGACTGTATTCAAAGAATTAAGCTTTGCGGGAAAATTCTATCACCAAGTAAGAGTGTGAAGTATTTGGGTGTTCACCTTGACAATCATCTAAACTGGAAGGTTCATACTTCTTTCGTTGCTGCTACATTGAGAAAGGCAAATGGGGCAATATCCAAACTTCGTCACTATGTTCCAATTCACATCCTTCTAAACATTTATCATGCAATTTTTGCTTCTCATGTTCGCTATGCTAGTCAACTCTGGGACTGTGTGACAATTACACGTGTGCGTGTGCATGTACTTTCCCGACTACACACGCAAGTATTTCCCCTACATTGTGGGGACATTTTGCACTGTGGGGACACATAAAATGTCCCCATAGTGTAAATAACGTTAAAAAGCCTTAAAACCCCTCTGCGAGCCTCGTTTTGGTACTAAGAATGTCCCCACAATGTTGTGTATCGTATTTTCGACATGAACTATACACATTCCAGATTGAAAAATTTTGCACTGTGGGGACATCCTAGATGGAGTGTGTGTGCACTGTGGGGACAAAATCCTGATTTTCTGGAAATCTGATTTTTAGGCTTTTGAGCATTATTCTATTCGCTTGAACCTTGTTTTATCCCTCCCAAAACTTTGTATAGCCGACCTCCACCCTCGATCAACATTGAAGCTTATTTTTGGATGTTACTTGCTACAGTTTTGACAGTGGATCCTCTAGCAAAAATTATTATGAAATCTCAAGATGTTTATGTTATAGTTCCCTCCACACATAGTCGGCCTCCTTTAATCAATATCAACCATCGACCAAGCAACCTTGAAAACCTTGAAAATTGAATAAATTTTTTTTCTTAAATTCTTGAAAATCATGAAAAAGCATGATTTTGACAGTATAGTTATCTTGTTTTGAGTGAAGTCACTGAAGTCTTGGACTATCCTAAAGTTCAAAAATCTTCCCTGCGTGCTTCGCTCACAATCATCTTTTCTGTACAAATTTCTGGAAATTGTCCCTCGTACACTTCGACCCATATCACCTTTTAAACCAATTCGATTCTCGATAAACCGCAAAAATACAACGAAAAATGGCCCAGAAGTTTTAGAGCTGATTTTAACTCCCCGGGGAGAAGACAAACCGTGGACCACCAATATGGACCCCTAATGGACCCCCTTTAAATGGCGAGAAAAGCATTGTGGGTATTTCCCAACATTAAATAGGTAGTTATTTGTGCTATATTAGTCGTCCTATATAATATATAGAATGTGTGACCAGTAAAATAATAACAGAATTTGTTTTCAACCGTCATTAGGATCTGAGAAATTCAAACTCTCATCCCAAACCATGCTATATAATTTGCCATCAGTATATAAAATAAGAAACCATAGCATGGATCCCCAGGTACACTAGAGCACACACAAAAAGTAAATAATACTCTCGTGTGATGAAGATGTTTTTATGGCAAAATGATTTTCTCTCGTTTTTTCTTCGATCACATGTAATTTGGTCTTATGCAAACATTGAAATAAAAGAAATGCAGGTGGTTCTATTGTTAAAAACTATCGCGAAACAAAAGTTTTGCGATTGGATAAAATGTCGAGTGAAAACTTTTTCACTCCCCATCGTGAAATAAAATAACACGATAGACAGGTTTATTTCGCCAGGTTTATTTCGACAGTGTTTCATTTTCGAGTTTGTTTATGTTGTGCGCAGTTATGTAATTTTTGCGCAGATATGTAATTATTTTGCGCAGTTATATAATTATTTTCTGCGCAGTTATGTAATTAGCGAGCGGTTTACGATTATATTTTTGCGAATTTCAGTCAGCATGTAAAATAACTTTTATCTTATGGACTTAGTTTTTTAAATGAAATTTAGCATGATAGGGCTTTAGTGCATACCACACCGTTTACAAATGACAACGTCCATTTAAGATCCATTTAACGTCTTTTTCATGATAATTAATGATTGGGATTGAATTGTTAAATGAAACTTAGCATAGCAGGGCTTTGGTACATACCCTTTGAAATGATAACATCCACTTAACGTCTCTTTCATGATAATTACTGATTACGATTGAATTTTGTAATGAAATTTAGTATGATAGATGTTTAGTATAAACCACAGCCTTTGAATTTGGCAACGCCCATTTAATATCCATTCATGATAGTTTCTAAGAAAGTTTTTTAAATGAAACTTGACGTGATAGACCCTTTGTATGTAACTTCCATTTAGTACCCATCCAAAGTCTATTTTGTTATGATTTTTGATTGAGGTTTTGATTGAGGTTTTGAAAGTTTGTTATAAGGTAATTTTTTAACGTTTTTCATGAAAGGAAGCACATATTTGTGCATTTCCCCCGAAAATTGACTAGAAAAAACCATGCAACATATGCACGAATCCTAAGAAATATCCCAGTGGGTATAGAAAATCCCTTTCCCTTTATGACTGAGGATATTGATTTTTAGTGTATTCAATCACAATTATGGGTTTTCCTCCACCGGAGACGTGACACAGGGGTATATTAAATTTATATTATCAGGGCTCATTATGTTGACATTGATAATGAATTTCTTCTTGTGTTTCTCTGCACAATTATGAGTGCCCAATACTTAAGTAAAGCTTGTTAAATAAAGATTAAGAAGCGGTGTATTCCTCCTGCTAATTGATAATAATTTTCTGTATATTTAAAAAAAAAGTAGGTATAACGATCTTAAAAATCAATGTAACGTGTGTTTGAAATAAAGAGTGAAACGAAAAAAATCACTTTTTCATATGTTTTCACATTTCAAAAAAGGTATATGTATATATTCTAAATCTCTTGTGTGAAACTTTACTTGAAAATACATCTAAATAACCTAGAAATGAATACATGCTCAAGGTATTCAGAAATTTGATTGTAGTATACTCTTTCGAAGATCTTAGAG
Source organism: Clytia hemisphaerica (assembly GCF_902728285.1). Lineage (NCBI taxonomy): Eukaryota > Metazoa > Cnidaria > Hydrozoa > Leptothecata > Clytiidae > Clytia > Clytia hemisphaerica. Next base: position 961,420 of record NW_027104060.1, read on the forward strand.
ATCTAATAAGAAGCACGATTCGTTAGTGGATGTAGGCAGCCTAGGATCTGAATTTCAATGGGAATTGCTATACTTTTAACTTATGGGGATTTCAATAATACTGTTGGACAGAATAACTTTACTATAGTTCTTATATTCTGTACCTTGACTGATTTTTGTAATCAAAGAAAACATAAGAAACAAACTTCCAAGGTGCAATGATATGATTGACATATCAGGAAACTTAGTCAGAAAATAAAATAGAGAAGTCTCAGACAGTAAAAAGAGACAAGATAGGAAAAATGAAAGAAATGTAAGATAACATTCTGGAGGTTTGTTTCTTGGTGGTACGAATCATATACTCGCTTTTTTAATGAAAATGTACTCTATAAGGATATTCATATGATGAAATTGGCCAAAAAATTAAGAATATGCTATGCCAACCCTGTAATGCTATTTTTAGAGCTTTTGTATCTGTAAATTGCCTATTTTTCCCCAATAATACATAATGGCCTTCACAAAAACGCCATAATTTTGCTTGATGTATGCATTACATGTTATTTTGTGTTCGGTTTGGATTCTAACCTTAGAATGCCTTAAGAATATTTTAAGATGATTTTCCCCAAAAAGTTAAGAATATCCATGATGAAATGGAAAAACACCAGTCTTATAAAAAAAGTGTGTACGAACTGGTACATACAACATTTGGAGACGCTCCCTTTCTAAAATGTTTTTTCGCTTCTCGTACTGAAGCCCCCTTTATGAATCGAATTCTTTTTATAAGAGACGCCGTTTCTTACAAAAAAAGTGCACCCTTTCTTGCGAAATGGTCAGGCAATGACTGAACGGAAAAAATAAAACCAGTCGCTCTTTAAATTTGGCGAAAATTAATATTGGTGAATGTTCTATATCTAAATTTAAAATATATATAAACAAATCTACATTTTTATTCATTTTTATATATGATGACGATGATGACTGGCTGCTCTTTGCAGAGGACACCCGGTTCCGTATTGAGCGGTCTAGGAGTCGTCTCATTAGAACCGTCTACGCGATGGTTCATACTGCGACCAGCTTGGGAGACACTGACACACAGTTTTTGGATCGAGTGCGTTAAGTCCAGCGTGAACAAGGCCAGCGCACTATCACCTTTTTATATTTATAAAAACTAGATTGCTGACGCGTGGAAAGGAATGTCGGCGTGACTGATCCTTTTGTTTCGATAATATCATCAAAGCGGGAACTAATTTTCTTCTCGTTTCTTTCTTTCCTTTTTCTTTCTCATAACTTCAAGCTTTCCCTCACACTCTCCAAGCGTGGTTAGCTCAAGCGGTTGGAGCGTCTGTCTCATAAGCATGGGTTTCCGAGTTCGATCCCGCTGGGTGACAAATTTTCCAATGTAAGGTTGATTCTAAAAAAGAATAGCCGTTTTTTTAGACGACTGCGTTAAAGATATGATCGCTTAAACATTTCAACATAGCTATATCAACATTTGAATTAAATTATATTATTATATTATATTTTTACATAACCGTAGGGAAAAGTGCGGGGCAAGCTGGAGTTTTTACAAGTTTTGTTATGATTGGTTGAGAACTTGTGAAAAAGCGATTTCATTACTTTTTCTAAGGAACGCATCATCTCAATTACTTCAGATAACCAATGAGTTCAAGGTCTTGTAAAAACTCCAGCTTATCTAAAAAATGCCATTGAATTCCCTGGCAGGATTTAGTTTTCAAATGTTGCCTTAATTAAGAAAAAACAACTTTTATATCAGAAAACACCTCTACAAAATAGATTTTGTTTTTGCCTCTGGGTATTCAATAAAACAGGTTATTGTTAGTTATTGTTCAAAGAAGCCGAGTTTAATTCCATTTCCACTGAATTTCCTGAAAACAATGAAATTCAAATCCCCAGCTTAAAAAACACGAAAATATCAATCCCCATCGAGCTTCAGTCCTTTATTTTAGCCCCACTCGCTGGAAAAACCCTACCGGGTTTGTGTCAATGGTGTCAGATTAAATATCTTCGTATTATTCAACAAAAAAATAATAAAGATTGATATATCATTTAGAAAACATAAAATGTTGAAGCAGCAAATTTGTAAGACATAAAAAATGAAGCGACTGCTTAGGTAGAAATTTTCGTCATCTTTCGTGACTTCATCAGCATATAGCTCAACAAAAAATGATGTCCTTCTTATAATGGAAGCTAGAAATTTCACAAAAACGTAAATATATCATTTATGTATACAAATACACCTATTAATCATAAGGGGTGTATATTATATATACCAATGCAACGACTTCAGACATTCAAGGATAAAGAACAATTAAATAACTTTCACGTCCACTTTGGAAACTAAGTTTATCGAGAGCAAAAAGTTAGAGAAAAAATGATAATATCACTGAAATAAGTTAACTGAATAATTTGAGGTGCTCTGTTAGTTTAAAATTGTAGGGCCCCCTCTTAATTTCTCTTTCGTTTATCGTTGAAATTGCGTATATGGCCTTTCAGATTTCCCCATTTTCTGCCTTCCTGGAACACCAGTGGGTTGTTTTTCAGCAGATCCCTGGAATCGTATAGTTTTTAATGTGTTGGTTAAATTTTTCTCGAACAAAATTTATTTCTGTTTGAGTCCAGGAAATTTTCTTTGACTTTTTCGATTTACCTAGAAACACATAATGTCATTGTAGAAAATTACGGAAGGAGCAAATACTTTATAGGGGATAATTGTCGGGGTTGTATGTATGCACACTTCTCGAGGCTTGGAAAAGTATGTCAGGCCTTGTTTTCAAAATACAGTTGCTAAGATAAATTAGCATTACGAGACATAATTAACGTTTTTGAATGTGTACGCTCTTGTTTTGTTGATAACTGCCTTTTTTAATTTTAATCTTTAATTTTAATCTGGCAAATTTGCTAAATTCAATCCACTTAAGGTATTTTCCCGCTACTACGGTGAAATATTTTGATCCCCATAGTACCCGGGGGGGGGGGCACTCGATCTGAAAACGACCATACGTTCGGACCCTTACAGTGCAGTGAATTTCCATAAAAAAATCATACCCTTACAGTGCATTTTTTCAAAATTTCTCGCCCGTAAGGGCGAAAATTTTTGCAATATTCCAATAAAATGTGGAATTTTTCCTCCAAAATTGAACAATTTTGAGCCAATTTTACCAAAAAATTAGCTGAACTATGAAAAACTTACCCTTGAGGGCCGAACGTCTGGTAGGTCATTTACCTTGAGTGCCCCCCCCCGGGCCGTAGTAGTGGGATAACTCCTATAAAAGTCATCTAAAAATGGTAGACTTGTTACGAAGCCAGATTTAAATCCACAAAGAAAAAAACAAGAAAAATTCACGCCCTAAAGTGACTTCCGTTTGAAATCGAGGATAACAATAAATCTATGCGTCTCGAGAAGAGTGTATTAGTACGGGCAAAAAACTTCGTTGCTCGAATATAGAACTTGTAATTCGACGTTAGAGCAATAACTTTGGTTACTTGGGACGTAACCAGTTTTTATATGAAATTTGTTGGGCAATTTCTTCTATAAATATCTTCCTAAAATTTTTCCATACGATAGATACGCCTATAAACTCTCTCATCTGATAGATTTAAAAAAAAATTATTTCCAAAAGTGCAGCGGCCGAGCCCTTGTCTTTTTAAGCTGATGTCTGAAACTTTTTGGCGCTAATTTTGGTATTTTCTGTAAAGTTTTTGATTCCCTGGTATCGAACCCATGCTCTGGTTTTCTGTACAGCTGTTTACTGCGGTGGGAAGAGATGCCTATTCAGTTTACAAAAAGATTTCAGAACTGATTTTGCAACCCCTTCTTTGTATTTCGTAAGAATGACTTGTTCAAAAAGACAGCTCTATCTTTAATAAACTAAGAGATAGAGATAATACCACATATGTCTTTAACATCACTGTGCACAGTATTACCAAAAAGGTTTATTAAAAGAGTGGTACGTCCAGCTACACGCCAGACTCGATCTGACATCTCACACCGTACTATTTCAGTTTAAAATAAGAGTTTTACCTAACTTAATCCCAGCGATAAAAATAATCTTAAAAGAATATCAACCAATCCTTTCTAAGCTTCCACCGATGAATTAAAATACAAACCACGATGCTGCTATGATATAGCATTCAAGAGTGTACCAAATATGAAAAGCCCATTTTTTCTAATATAACGAAGAATATATTCACGCAAAAAAAGGATAAAATTGATAAAATACGCTTTCCTATATTATAATACGCTAATCACGGAAAACCAAAACGCTGCACAATTCTCGCATCAAATATTTTCCGCTAGCGATTTTTAGCTCGCATATGTATTTACCTGCGTTTTTCTGTAGCTTAAGTTCACTCCTCCGATTTTGAGTCATGTTTTTTTAACTGAATTTTGCAAAAACTTTTCAAATATTTGAAAACACCACCGAATTCTTTATCTTATGGAAAATTTCCTTTGATTTTAACTCAAACATCAATTTCACTTTTAAAGACAAACATTTTTAAAGTTTGAAATTAAATGTCGCAACCCGGATTCGATCATGGAACCCTTGAATTTGGAGTCTGAATCGCTACCAGTTGTACTATTGTTTCATGAGTTAATCTGGGAAGTATGATAGACTTATATCAGTCCTAGACACATGATTGAGTTCTTTACTAGTATCGGGCCTTTAATATTGGCTACCTCTTATAACTTTTATAACTTTCATAACTTTTGGGGTAAAATTGTCCTAAAGGAAGGTCCTCCACAATATTCCACATTATGAACACTTTCTTGTTGTTTTTTTATCTAAAAACTAAGAAGGATGCTGATCTTCGGGTTATGTTTTTTCTTGTATTTTTTGAAATTGTCTGGTACTGTTGGATTCTGGAAAAATCTCCGAAACACAGACGTTGAATTACATCAAGCTGCTAAATACTACCAAAAGATACTTCGAAAATTTCGCAAAGCAGGACATGACATCAAGTTTTTGAACAACTGTAAGCAGAATAATGTCTACCCTAAGTTCGTGCGGTGGAAGAACATCAAAACGAAACACCCTCGTGAACGTGAGAAGTACTACCATCGCTTACTCAACGAATCTTTGGACAAGCGTCATTCTGAGCTGAAAGTTCTTCGAAAACAACACAATGATAGTAAGAATACTTTAATGAGTAAAACTACTTGGATGAAATACAAATTGATTTTGTTTTCAGTAAATCGATTACAAGATAATATTTGCAAAACAACAAAAACTCGCCACGAAAAGAAACTTGATGCGTTAATTATTAATAAACGCGTGTTTGATGGTATCGCCCCTAATCCCAATAGTCTTATCACAAACTTGACAGACTTTGAACTTAATGAAAAGGAAATCGAAGTTTTACGACTTGGTTTGAAACATGGCATTTTGTTGCGTCCAAATGAATCCGAGATGATCGTAATTGCAGAAGACATTTGGAACCAAATCAACAGTAAGAATGCTTTACAAGATAAACACTTTACTAAACATCGCGTGCAAACAGCCCTCAAATCGTTTACTTACAATTACCTTGATCTTGACACAAAACAATTTCGATCCGATCAAAATCTTATCAAAGTTGTTCGCGAATTGAGAAAGAAATGTCTTATCCTGAAACCAGACAAAGGCCAAGGAATTGTGCTTATAAAGAACAATGATTATTATAGCTTGTTAAATGGCATATTTAATGACACTTCAAAGTTCAAATTCATTGATAATGACCCTACCTTTAGTAATCTATAAACCGTTCAACGCTACTTAAATACCCTTCTCTCCAGAGGCGAAATCGATGAAGATGAAAAGACATTAATGAGACCGAAATCCGCTCGACTTGGACGTGCACATGGGTTACCGAAAATACATAAACAATACCTCAACTTACCTAAGTTTCGACCGATTGTTGACACCACTGGGACACCTCATTATGGTATCGGTAAATATCTTTCTTCTATTCTTAACCCACTTACTCGGAATGAATTTACGTTGAAAGATTCGTTTGATGCTGCCAATCGAATTAATGTTATTCCTACAGAACTTTTTGAACAGGGTTACAAGTATGTCTCTTTTGATGTTGTCTCCCTTTTTACAAACGACCCTCTAAAGAAAACTATTGATATCATCCTCACTCGAGTATACGATAAAAAACTCATCGATACTAAACTGAAAAAGCGAACTCTGAAAAAACTTTTGAATGACGCCTGTAAGAAAACTGCTTTCACTTTCAACGATAAACTCTTTGAACAAATTGATGGTGTTTCTATGGGCTCGTCTCTTGGTCCTGTACTAGCTAATATTATCATGACCGAATTCGAAAAAGATGTGATTGATGATCTTATCAAAAACGATTTTGTCAAACATTACATGAGATTTGTTGATGATGCCTTGATGCTTATGAAGCCTGAAAACTTTCTTCGTTCTCAATAAATTCAATTCTTTCAATAACAACCTACAGTTTACAGTAGACACTTTTGATAATGAAGATGTCCACTTCCTAAAAATTGATATTACAACAACTGATATATATTACAAACCTACTCACACAGGCCAGTACAGTGATTTTTCTAGTCAAACCCCATGGAGCTTCAAAATTTCTTGGGTTAAATCTTTGATTAATCGTGCTCATAAAATTTGTTCGAATCAGTCACTCTTCAAACAACAAATCAAAATTGTTAGAAAGTACCTTTCTTGGAATGGCTACCCATCACATATTAGTAACTGTATAATTAAACGTCAAACAGAGAAATTAAATCTCCCTCTCGTAACTGATGATGAGAATAGTGACGATGATATCACCAAAATCTTCGTTAACGTTCCTTATCTTGGTCTCGATGGTGAACGCTTAGTTAAATCACTTATTCGTCAATTGGGGAGATACGTTAAACCTGATGTAAAATTTATTACGCGCTATCAATCAAAAAAGTTAGCCATGTTCTGCCCAACTAAAGACGAAGTTTTAACAGAACACAAAGCTAAGGTTATTTATGAAATTGTTTGCCCTGGTTGCGGTGAAAGGTATGTTGGAAAGACCGACCGTTGTTTCAAAACCCGTATGATTGAACATGGGAAACGAGTGGACCAACCCATGAATCATCATTTAAATAACTGTAATAGTTTTCACGATTTGACTGACATGTTTAATCTCGCACAATTGTTTGGAGAATCACATGGGATTAACCATAAAGAACACATTTTGAACGCTGTCTTGAATAATTGTAAAATCTTAGATTCGAATGATAATTGGTCACAATTGGCCTTTTTAGAAGCATTTTACATTAAAAAACTAAGACCAAAGATTAATGACGGGTTGAAAGCTTCAAAAGAACTTCAATTGTTTGGATAGGCCCCTGACAATTGACACTCTTTTGTTCTTTTCATTCAGTCATTTTTTAGCTTATAATCAATTTTATTTCCCTTGTACATTTTATAACTCATTAACGTTTTTAATTATCATTTTACTGCTGTACAGATTTTTAGAATAAAAGTAGATTTTTGAAATGTATTTAGTTTATGGTTGAAAATGATGAGATAGAAGTCATCGAAATATTCCACATTATGAACACTTTCTTGTTGTTTTTTATTTAAAAACTAAGAAGGATGCTGATCTTCGGGTTATGTTTTTTCTTGTATTTTTTGAAATTGTCTGGTACTGTTGGATTCTGGAAGGTCCTCCATTCATCATTCTTGAAAAAGAATCCGGCTTGGTTTGGTTTTCAACGCCAGATTTCGAAATAGTTACCACTCAAAAACAAATAAAAAACAACTAGATTCAATCCGTCATCAAAAATGTGGTGCACATTTTAATTTTCCACTTTTTCTTGCCCATATTAGATTAAAGATTCACTTCTAGCGCCTTCGGGGCTTTAAAGTCAATAGCTGTAGCTACAAAGTTTTTAAAAAACCGTTGTTATTATTGACGTTTTAAGCACAAATTTCTAAATACTCTCAAAACCAATATGTGTAATGGAGCCTTTTTTGACAAAGTAACCCATTTTCAAAGTAAAGATATTTAATAAGAAAAAGATTGTTACCATCCAGTGTCATGGAAATAAACGAATGACCCTTTCACGTTTGGGTCCGCCAATCTTCTCATGCCTTCTTGTTTGTCTATTTGTTCACCTCTGTATTCACAGATAAACTCTCCCTTTGCAATGTTTTCTTTAGCAAACACACCATATCCTTTAGAAAACAAAACAAAAGGATTCTGATTAAAGTATCCAAAAAGATCTTGGAAAGTGAATTTTCAAAAATCGAAGAATATTTTTCCAAAAAGTCAATTTAAGAACCTTTAAGGGTCAGGGTTCGCATCGACGTTTATATTTGAATTTTATTTGATCACGAGGCATTGTATTGACAATGTTTCAGAAAGCAATTGATGGACGAGCTTTGTCCGCAAAGGACAACTGTCATGGCGACTCGAAGACATTTTAATTTGAAAAATGATTAATACTGTAACTTTTAGGGCTTTGAAAAACTATGGGGGGTGTTTTACACCACCCTCCATAATTTTTGATCTAAGAAAGGTATGGACATGAAATTTTGTAAGGGTGTTTCTTATCATGAAACAAAGCATTAAACAGAATTTTGAGTCGATGACGTCGTCGCACTGATGATGACGTCATTACAAAGTTTTTGCCAACTGCTGACTAGTCGAAAAAGCTTGAGTAAGTTAAATACGGTTTCTTGATAATTTTGGCCTTCTGAGATAGTCGAACGTGCGCACCGCACTGGGCTCAACTTCAGATTTTCCCGTTATTAGAAGGCCCAATTGTAACATTTCAAATATTTAGTATTAGGTAGCAAATATACTTTGTCCGTTTTAGCTGAAATTTGGTACACTTGTTCCTTGGGTGAATACCTGGGGGTGTTTTTATCTAAATTTTTTCATTTTTTTATGTGCGTTAGAATAGTGTCCTCGTCCTAAGAGCCTTTCAAAATAAATAACTTAGGAGAAAGTTCCTCAAACCTTTTGTGGCTTTTGTTCACACGTTGCTCTGAAAAATTAATTTCCCACAATTTATCATATACGAAAATTGATTTTAAAATTTATCAAGATATTAAAGTTTTCTTGGGTTCACAAATGTTTACATATATCCCTATTCTTAAAGTCTACCATCATAGCTTTACAGTCACTATCCACAGACAAGTTTAAAATATCCCGATCAAAGGGTCTGACAATTGTGAGATCAGCCAATCTCCGAACTCTGCTCAATGGCACATAAACAAAACTCAAATTGATTCTTTTCATTCCTTTTGGAGGGATTAAATCAATTATTATTTTGTTTAATGTTTGTCCTTGACTCTTATGGGCAGTGCAGGAAAAAGCAGGAACAAGCGGAAAGTGGTTTCGTTTAACAGCAATGCTCTTTTTTCCAGATTTGATGGAAAACGAACCATGCACAGGAAAAACAGGAACATGACTTTGTTTTAATCCATTCAATGGATTCAACGATATGTCGTTAAATTCAACGACAACATATGGTAGAGATTCTTTCAAAGAAATAATGCCAGATGTTTTTGGCGATATATTTGTTGGTAACGGGATAGATCTTACAACCCCGGTAGCGCCATTGGTCAAGCCTAGTTCTGTTGAAATATTCCTCGTCAGAAAAACTGGCATGCCATTAAATAATGGTAGCTGACCAAGAAGACCATCTGTCTTTGTACTTGGGAGTGATTCCATTGTGCTTTTATCTTTCTCGTCCAAATTCTTCTTCACAACATCAACCGACTTGGAAACATAAACTGGAGTTGACTTCGCATGATCATTCGTGAAAAGATTATTTATTTCTCGTACCAACACATTTCCTGGAACAATGATTGGATCGCCGGTCAGAGTAACAGGGCTTGTGTTGCATCCTATCACTCTTGATGATAAAACCATATAATCTTCGGTAGTAGACTTACCTAAATAAAAAAATAAAAAAACAGAAATCCGAAGATAAAAGATAAAAGATAAATATTAAAAAAAAGTTAAGAATCATAAAAATATTCACTACGAATCACTTTCGTCCATCGTCTCCGTCTACCAAAAAGTATTGATATGTGTTTGTGTATTCATTTATTTGGGATTTATTTCTAAAGTCTAACAAACCTGAAGTTGAAATGCAGAATGAGAAAGAAGAATTGATTTAAGTTTACCTTCACGTAGACGGTTCAATATGCCTTGGTAAGCTATATCAGTTATTCTCATTTGTTGGTCAAGAAGAACAATGTGAGTCAGTTGTTTCCAAATTGATCTGCCTAATTCCTTCTGAACAGATGATTCGCTGGTTGAGGAAGAGATGTCATCCTTGTTGTAATTCCAAAACAAAGGTGTATCCAACACAGGTGGGAATTGGGTGAAATCACCAAAATAGATCATGTCTACACCACCAAATGGAACATTTGGATTACCATGTTTCGCACGTGTGACGTTGCGGCTAAGTTTAGCTAAAAGCTTACATCCAACCATTGATACCTCATCAAGTAAGACTGTCTGAACACCTTCCCATTTATCCTCAAGTTTAGAGATGCTAGTGTTCCTTAGCCCTGCGAGAGACGTTATTGTGGTAAAACCTATATGCTTTGCTGCAGAACCCATATAAGCACAAAGCCAAAGTTGAGGTCTAATCCGTAATTCATCGTGTAAACGAACAACTGCTTTAATAACCTGGCTTTTTCCTGTACCTCCTGGCCCACCAACATATGCCATAATTTGTTGCGTGTCTTCTTTACGTATTCTTTTGACAATGTTAGAAGTTGCCAACTTGAAAGCCGTTTCTTGCTTCGGATTGAGAGAAAACTCAGACACGATGTTGTCGATAACAGTTTCAAGATCTGAATTTTCGTGACCCTCTGTAGTATTGAACAAAATAGCATTTTCTCGCGTTCTATTGACGTTCGATGTTTCACATTCTACTGATTCTTCCGTATTAGAGAACATAAACTCCAATTCTTGTTGACTTTGTGATTTCATTTCATTCTTCCAATGAAGCTGCTGTGATGTCGAAGCAATAGATCCCATGTTCAAACATAATTCCTGGGAGGACTTTGACTGGCTGATCCATCCACTGGATTCGATTATGTTTAAGGCTTGAGATGTGTTTAAATCTATTTCCTGTGTTTGTAACAGTAGAGCTTCTTTATTTATTTCCTCGCGTGAAAAATCAATCTCTTCACCATCTTCTTCCTCGATAGCTTCACAGCTGCTTGCACTGCGTTCTTGGTTGGTTTCTTCCTTTTCTTTCAAGCCAATGTGCATTTGCTTGATGTTCAAAATATATGTCGAGTTTTGCTTGAAATCGGTATTGAAATAAGTATCCTCCCAACTAATTCCATTGAACAATTCAGTAAACTTGAAAAACGGCTTGAACAGCAAAAGAATACAGGTATAGAATCTTTCTTTGTCACCATCTTCGCTTGGTGGTAAGAGCGATAAGGCGGGTATGACTGGCTCTGCTCTGACAATTTGCAGGTGTGTTTCTGATTGAGGATGATCTTCAGCAAAAAGATAGCGTGGCTGCGGCTTGCGTCCCCTGCTTCTGGTTTTCTTTGAAAGTTTTTTTCTTTCTTCGTCAGATAATTTAGTCTTGTAAACTTTAGAGGAGTATTCGTATAAAGACATATCAGTTAGATCTGAGCCTCTATTGATATAGTCAACCATAATATTAACCAAAACCAATCCCTCGTTGCCATGAAGAATGCTATAACCAGCTTGAGTTTGTTCTTGATCATCTTCCGTATCTTCATAGATTTCATCCAAACAATCATACCGCTTCATCTCCTCATGAACCCATGCTAAAGACGAGTGTAAGTTCAAACGAGTAAAGGAATGAGATGTTTTCTTGTCTGAATTTCCCAGTAAAAAGTGACAAACATGCGAGCCTGATATCTCTACTTCTGTAGTTATTCTATTCAGACATTTTGTGATTAACATCTTAGAACGGCTTACAGAATCACCTGGCACATTAGCAGCATCCATTTTTTTTTGCGAAGCAGCAATAAGCGGAAGCATTTGATGGGTTGAGAGTTGCGACTTGGTGGCGTAATCTGTCATGTAAAAAACACAAGCCTTCCCGTCCTTTCCAGTGGGAATAAATTTAATGTCGTGATTGCTTCTGATACAAGTCATGATGATTGGGTTGAAATTGTTTATAATCGGGCTTGTTCTTTTCATGTGGATTTCATTTTCAGTGACAACAGTTTCTGGATATAAATCACGCGGAAACCCAAATCTACATTCACGTAACATAATTATTAAAAAATTTGCATACAACAATATAAACTTACTGTTTACTGCCAAATTTCAGCCAAATTTGACCATTTTTGCAGTCTCCAGGCTGCCCCAAAGTCATAGCCTCGTTTTGGTGAAAAACTCGTCCCCAGGCCCCAAAAATCAAAATTTTCAAAAAATGAAAAAAACACCCCCAGATATTCACCCAAGGAACAAGTGTGCCAAATTTCAGCCAAATCCGACCTTTTTTAAAGTCTCCAGGCTGCCAGCCTCGTTTTGGTGAAAAACTCGTCCCCAGGCCCCAAAAATCAAAATTTTCAGAAAATGAAAAAAACACCCCCAGATATTCACCCAAGGAACAAGTGTGCCAAATTTCAGTCAAATCCGACCTTTTTTGAAGTGTCCAGGCTGCCCCAAAGTTTTAGCCTCGTTTTGGCGAAAAACTCGTCCCCAGGCCCCAAAAATCAAAATTTTCAAAAAATGAAAAAAACACCCCCAGATATTCACCCAAGGAACAAGTGTGCCAAATTTCAGCCAAATCCGACCTTTTTTGAAGTGTCCAGCCTGCCCTAAAGTTTTCGGACGGACATACATACATACATACATACATACATACATACATACATACATACATACATACATACATACATACATACATACATACATACAGACATTCTCAGATTATAGCTCAACTGAAGTTGAGAATAACGGGATTACGCCTTTTTAGAAACGGGTTTTCGGGATTTGCACGAAAATTTAACGGGAAAACGGGACTGGAGCCATCTGTCGATACCGGAGTTTTACGCTTAAATCTAACGGTAAAACGGTAATACAGTACAGCAAATATTTCCTGCGAATCCGGTATCGATACTTGTAAATTCAGACGTGTAGAACAAGCCATAAAATTTATTGGTCAAAAAAACTAAAACACATCATTTTCAGTAAATACTGAGCTTTAATTTTAATTTTTTTGCTCGCTTCACTCGCGCATCTAAATTGTTTGAAACGAAACTGTAAATTAAAAAAGAAAAATGTATTACTACATGAATCATTACCATTCAATTCATGCTTTTAGTTTTAGTCATGGGGCTTACTAGTCATTTGGATGGTGAGAAGGTCAGGATTTGGCAGAAGTTCTATTGTAAATTTGATCAAATGTTGCCATCTTCTCTCCAAGTACCCTTAGTTGAATAAATTTCCCGCTATTCAACTCTCAAAAATCTGTCTTTTGACGCCTGAGCAGTAATTTTTCATTACGCGGTAGATAAATGTTTTTCAAAATTTTAAGCGAAGGAATTTTAAGCACACTTTTGATTAAGTCATCGTCAGACCTGTGTGCGTGCGTGCGTGCGTGCGTGCGAGAACTTAGTGTGTTTTCCCAGGGTGGGAGGGGGTGGGTGGTGTAACAGGAAGAACTTTATAGATAAAACTACTCAAAGAAATTGTCATAAAATAAAAGTAAAAATGTTTCTTATATTCATTATTTTGTTGTCACTATTAATATTATGATAATCGTCTATTCATTTTTTCTTCAGTTCTGTAACAATTTTTCAGTTTTTTATAGGTTCCCCATTGTATTAGAGAAATCTATTTTTTTTTGTAAGGGGTTATCCTGCTGTGTTGCAGCGAAAATATGTTCAATTCAATTCAGGCAAACACACATAATCAACTTACCATAAATACTCTTTCACAAGCTCTAAAGACTTTCAAAACTACTAAAAACCACATCGAAACTTCAGCCACCACATGTATTTAGACATCAAGCCAACAGCCATTTTGTTTCTAAATGAATCTATGTTTTCATATTCATTTGTTTTCCTTTTTTCTGTAGACTCAGCTTTTTCAATAAATTATGCACACGCAGCGAAATTATCAAAATGCGCGCGAAAGTACTGCTAGATAATACGCCGGAATCTGGCCAATCAGCTCGAACCTGTATTACAAGGAAAAACGTCCCTGCAGGCGAGTTACCTGCGCCAAGCGTTGAACAAGCAGCAAAAGTATCATAAACTAGACTGAACAAAGTTTAGCGCTTGGATTCCCAGGCTATGTATTTTCTTGTATTTTCTGTTATTTGTTTGGAAGCTGCTGGGCGGTTCTGTTGTGTTTTCTAAAGGTGACTGAGTATGCCAGTCACAAGTCTGGGACTTCGGGTTTGCGTATGTGTATGCATGTTTGTGGGGTCAGTGATGATCGTACAAGGAGTCAGTAAGGCGGTAGCTGTGTTTATAACACTGTGCAGTGAATTCATTTATTGATAAACGATACGTTATAACGAGGTTCAAACTGAAATATAAAAATTGTCTATGAAGTGAAAATTTGAGTGTAAATTTGAATGCCAAAGTTATGTGTAAGTGTATAAAGTAAATTGAATTCTGAAAATATGAAATGTAAAGCTATCTTTGGCATTGACTAGCAACTTGGTACAAAGTGTGTTGGATGTAGGTGTCGTTGATTAAACAAGTAGTATGAGTTACGGAATGCAGTACCGAAAATGCCTTAAACAAAATGAAGTAAAGGTGCATTATCCCATCCTTTGTATGAAAGAATGAAATTAATATTTTGAGGCTTGCCATTTTATGTTAAATGTTTCTCCCTAATGAGAAGCGACACAAATTAATATTGTAGATATATATCAAATACTACAAACCTGTTAAAACATGTTCTCCAATTGTTTTGAATAGAACTCTTTGAGCTTTATTGACTGAACAGACAGTCCTGCATGTCTTCATGTTTCCGTCAAGAACATCCTTACATCCTGGTAATTTGCACGAATGATCTAAAAATTGAAAAAGAATAGGTAAAGTTTTAATTAAACCGATCCTACTTGCACAGTATTCAGCTTATAATCTAAAAAAGAGTTCGATGCCACATTGACAATCACACTAATTTTTGCAAAAAAGACGACTTTCAAGGAAAATAACTTAACAATTTGGCATAATATTCTTCATTTCGTGTTTCGTAAAATCCATTGGTTAGATTTAAGGTTCTCTTTTGATGTATGTAATTTTGCTTTAATGATAGTGTAAAAGTTTTTGTAAAATGATAGTGTAAATTTTCATGAGCTCCATTAAGCTTAGAAAAATGATTTTTGCGGAACGACCGTTTTGAGGGCGCGAAGCGCCCGAATAGGGAGTGTAGCATCCTTTGGCAAGATCTGCGTACGCGGGGCGTAAATTTGTATATGATATGTTCAGAAAAAGTGTTTCCAAAACTGCTACCTCCGACGATAAATGTCGACTTTGCTCTGTATTGAAGAATGGCACCTGTTTAGCCAGCGAAAAGAAGCATTTACCTCGTAAATTTTATTGAAAATTAAATTTAGTAAAACTTTGGTTCTGATTTTGTCGTTTTTTGTTTTTAATATGCATACTTTTGAAAAAAGTAAAAGTGGTACTAAAATTATATCGAGTTTGACTATCCAATCAAGTGCGAGATGTCTGTTTTTGTGTCGTTGCTGCTAACTTTCACTTTTGCACACTTGCGAAACATAAACAAAGATGGCGATTTTTGTCAAGGCAGGATCCTGCTGATTTTTTAAGCTACTGGAGGCATCCTTTGCTTGTAAAATGACGTTGCTGCTGTTCACACTTAATGGAAATTTTACTCGAGTATCATTCTAGGTTTTTTTACCACTTCCTCTATGAGAGATGAGATCTGTCCTACCCTCCACTTACTGATGTGGTGGCTGTCAACTGCCAACTGCTGAAATTTTCCATAAATGGTGTGATGATGGTTGTTTACTTTGTGGCATTCAAACTTCATGGCACATTTTTGTGATAATTGATTGGAGTAACCATTACTATTACATCAATTAATCTCGTGGAAAACTATTTTTATTGCTTGATCAAACCAAATATCTGCAACAGCCAAGTCAGATTTATAAAACAACATTCGGATTTCGAAATATTTTAACTTTTTAGACCCTATGATTTTATTGGAATTATGTCATGGTTAAACTTAACATTCAGCGGGTATTGTTGCCAAACAATGATTTTTTTTGTCACATTGTCAGCCAATACTGTTCGACTATTCGAGTAACACTTTTACGAAAAAGATCATACGCCATATCGAATATTGAGTGATTGTGGTCAGTAACATTCCTTGAGGCTGATTGAGGAGGTACGCGCTGCTGTGAAGAACAGACAAAATATTTGCAGGAGTTGCTTAATTATTCATCATGGCATTAAAAAGACTTTGTTGTGGTTTGAGATCAAGCAAACGCTTATTATGTACGTATTAATGCAACACAAGAAGGGGGTCAATTTGTGATCATGTTTTGTGACATGTGATGTTCAATGACATTTATAACTTTTACATATACTAAGGCAGCAATCACTAATACATTTCCATTTTATTTGAATCTTTTTCGGTCAGTAGTAGAAAATTTCAAATTCTCTGGTGCTGGTGATCATTATTATTCAGCTCAAACACTTTAAATAATTCCCAAATAAAATAAGCACTTTTGAAGCATTTTCCTCAAAACT
Source organism: Clytia hemisphaerica (assembly GCF_902728285.1). Lineage (NCBI taxonomy): Eukaryota > Metazoa > Cnidaria > Hydrozoa > Leptothecata > Clytiidae > Clytia > Clytia hemisphaerica. Next base: position 978,114 of record NW_027104060.1, read on the forward strand.
CTTGAGCGTGTTTTTGGTGAATTGAAATGAAGATGGTTGTGATCGCCGCCTTAGAATATACTTTAAGTGGATAAATTTTGGCGTGGAATTAATTTGGCAATTGGCCAAAATACAATTTTTTGACGGGGATTTAGCTAATTTGACGATAGATAGATCAATTTCATAAAATTGCCAGAATCCGCCAAATTAAGTTCCTGCCAAAATTTCTTTTTCCCGCCATCCACCAAATTAAATTCCTGCCAAATTAAACTTTTTGAAAATATGATCTCTTTTAAGGTGTTTTTGCATTTTTTTTGCTGTTTTTACGCCATTTTAAGGATAAAATTTTCAGCAAACGCCAAATTAAATTCCTGCCAAATTTAGTTTTTTCATCCATCCGCCAAATTAAATTACATCTAAAAAACTTTTTTGGCATCCACCAAATTAAATTCCTGCCAAAATTTCTTCCTTTAAGGTATGTGAATTTTTGCATTCCGTGAGTTTCTTAGTCTAAACTGTAATACCCCTATGTTATTACGTCCATGTTACAATGCTATACTCTTTAGAGTTTTAATTTTTTATTTTTGTTATTTACTTTTGTGGAAAGTTGTATTGAACAGAATGATATTCTTGTACTTTTAATCAGGGAAATTTATTTAAAGCTACAAGTATTACAAAATCGAGCACAAATGACTTTTTGTCTTCTAATTTTCCAACATCCTCTTTTTTGGCATTATTGTTATGACTCGCTAATATATTCTAGGTGAAATGTAAGAATAATGGAGTCGATTTCTTGTACATTTTGAGATTTCTTCGCTTTGCGAAAACAGAACGCTCGTTCCGCAACCCCTTTTATGTTGATTTAGCCTCGAATGATCTAATGCTAGGCTTGTAATGGTGAAATTGACACAATATGCTTATGTCTTGTAATTTGGGAAATTAAATGTTTTGAAATTTTGTAAACTGAGACACTGCATATGCTTAAAAAAAGTTTTATGGCACATAAAATCCACATTTTCAAACAACACCGGGATGCAAAGAACGTGACTGAACACCAGTAGTGTCAGAGACTAAAATACCTTAAGGCGAGAAATTTTCGCGAGGTAAAAAAATTGCATTTCGTGGGTATTAATTTTCGCGAATGGATGCAAACAGAAAATTTCGCGGGTATTTATTTTCGCGAATCGGAAAAAAAATTAATCTTTTTTTTGTCTGCAACTTGGAAAAAGCGATAATCTTTCTAAAAGTTTAAGGAAAAATGAAAAAATTGCATTTCGCGGGTATAAATTTTCGCGAATGCGACTCCTAGAAACATTTCGCGGGCATTTAATTTTGTGAAATCGACTAAAATTCGCGAAATTCGCCAAAATTTGTACCCGTGAAAATTTCTCGCCTTAAGGTAAACCCATTCCAGCCTAAAGAATAATTATTTCTTCGGAACGCGAAGTCTAAGTATAATTTATTTTTGTGGTAGTTAGATAAGGAGCTTATTAAGGAGAAAGATGTTGTCCTCATGTCATGAAAGACGGAAAAGTTGAGACTGACGAGAAATTACTTACTTGAATCCGTCATAGAATCTTCCTTTCAAATAATCCAAAAGAGCATTGCGATTCGTTATAGTTTCTGATATTTCTATCTGGAATTCAATGATGACTTTTTCCACTAAATAAAGGAGGAAGCCATCTTCTAATCGTCTTCGATCCAAATAACTTATATCCTTGTTGATATTTTCGGTAACCTTGAAAATTAAAAAGAATAATGGAATGTTTTTTTGTTTCTTTGTTATGAGTATTTGACAGTTTCAAAAACCCATATTTGTAATAATGACTGTGTTTTTATAGAAGACTGTATCATTATTGACATATTGAAATTGTGGTTGAAGTGCTATATAACGCTGTTGCGATGAATTAAGATATAGTTACCTTGCTCTCTTATTTGGAATAGTGGTGCTGATCTTGAACATGTATCCATGTATATTGCACATTTTTTTCTAAGCGACATACAACCAAGTAATAGCTCCTATTCAAATGTTAAGAGGAATTCGCGCCTGAAAGCTGTGTCTTCTTTCTGTACTTATAAAAATAACTTGTTTCTGTACTTATAAAAATAACTTGTTGTTGTTCAGGTTTGTTTGTTGTGGTTCAGGTGTCTTTTACCTGCCTCTGAATAAAATGTCAAAAAGTCTGTGATGGCACAAGCTCGGCATCGACCACAATAACGTTTTCCTATCACCATTCCATCTCTTCCATATATGTCAATTTCTTTTGGATCACAAATCACAAGTTTTTTTCCACAGCTAATACAAAATTCATTCGGAAGAATAATGTCTTCTAGAGGTATCTTTTGTACCTCGGAATTCAAGTTTTTATATTCGGCCATGAATTGTGATTTTTGAATCTCATTAGGTGAATGTTCCAGGTTAAAGACAATATTTAGCTGCCACTGGATGTAATTTTCCATATTTTTCGTGACATTAAGCATCTTTGATTTTTTTGTAGCTCATTATGTATTTCTATCTAAAAAAAACAAACAATGAGTTATTGTAAATCGTACATGATCATTTTGCATTAGCAGTAACTGAATAGATCTGTATGGATCTCAAAGAAAGTTATAACAATAAAGACAACTAGGACAACTATAAAATAAATATTCTATATAAAAATTGTAGAAAACACACAATATTTACGACAACACTATACACAAATTATATTTAGATGAGAAAAAACTATTAATCATATTTAATAGTAGGTAAGTACTAAAAGTTTCATCAGCTAAAACATAAGACAGTAAAGTAATGTTCACAATATAAATAATACCGGGTGTCTCTAAAAAACTCCCCCCCCCTGTTTGATTCAAAATTGCGAAAAAGTGAAAAAATATATTAGCTTGATTTTTTCGAAATCGTTTAGAGTAGGGTTTAACCTTAAAACGTGGTATATCAAACTTTAAAATTGCTTCATTAGATCAAAAGTTATGACAAAAAGAGTAAAAAATTATTTTTCAAAAACAGCGAAAAAACAGGATATCAAATCTTTTGTTAGAAAGAAGACTCAAACAATATTTTATTCATTTGGAAAGGTATTTCCGTTAACTGTAATACATTTATTTACACAATCAACCATACCAGCAAAAGCAGACCTTATCATTTGAGGGTCAAGATTGTTTGCAGCGTTTGTTATCGCTGCTTTCATCTGATTAAGATTTTTGAGGCTGTAAGTGTTGTGGTCCTTCCCAAATCTTCTGTTTCATTTGACCCCAAAGAAAGAAATCGCACACTGTAAGATCAGGAGATCTTGGGGGCCATTCGACATCTCCTCGGTTGCTGATGACCTTTCCAGGGAATTGACCTCTCAGATAACGTAACGATGCGTTACTAGTGTGAGCTGTAGCCCCGTCTTGGATCCACCAAGCTGTGTTTCTGTTGATACCAAGCCTTCTAAGTTCAGGCTGGATAATATTGTATTGAACAATCCTTAGATAATCCCTCGTATCAAGACGACCTTGAACAAAATGTAGACCAAGAACTAAACCCTGACCACTGACTATGTTTCCTTCTGCCTATAAAAAGACTGTTTGTTGCAAGGAAAATTATCCTTCACTCCATACGCTCTAAGTGTGTTCTCTTTTTTACTTCCATGTCAGGGTAATTCGAGTAATTCCCGTTAAGGTGGTTTCCACATTATAGCAAAAAAGAGTCTTGTCCTCGTCTAGTCCCGTCTTGGATCCACCAAGCTGTGTTTCTGTTGATACCAAGCCTTCTAAGTTCAGGCTGGATAATATTGTATTGAACAATCCTTAGATAATCCCTCGTATCAAGACGACCTTGAACAAAATGTAGACCAAGAACTAAACCCTGACCACTGACTATGTTTCCTTTTGCCTATAAAAAGACTGTTTGTTGCAAGGAAAATTATCCTTAACTCCATACGCTCTAAGTGTGTTCTCTTTTTTACTTCCATGTCAGGGTAATTCGAGTAATTCCCGTTAAGGTGGTTTCCACATTATAGCAAAAAAGAGCAAAAACTTGAAGACGGTCAGATAGACATAAATTCCAAAACTCTTACCTCTCGACAATTAGCAGCTGAAAAGCGATGTGTTTTGAGATTCTCACTAGCAAGTTCTTGGACCAAACTATCCAGGAAGATTTTCAGGGTTTCCTTCCCTCTCAATTGCCTATTTGAACCAATTCTTACAACTTGCTTCACAGAAACAAATATTCCAGGTATTGTTGATATATTCCTTTTGGCGATGACATCATTTTGATACATCTCTTCTTGTGATTGTAGTTTTTCAAGAACATTATTAAATACTAAATACTTCTCCAATACCAGAAAGCACCATAGAATATCAGCATTATTCTTTTACTTTCATTAAATGATAATGATAAAAATGAAAGTAAAAGAATAATGCTGGTATTCTATGTAGTCCGGCGGCGATCCAGGATCACCCTTACAATTAGTAAATATAGGTTTTTATTTTATTTTCTCATCATATGGTCCCTTGGGACCCCAAAACCAGTTTTTGCCAAGCTGCTAAAGGGGGCTTAAAGGGGGTAGGGTCATTTTAGCCTGGGGGTCCTTAGAAAGTCGATTTTTGAAGTTCTCATTTAGCTAAAACTGATTGTGCCATCAGATAGAGCTTGAAGAGTAGATCTCCAAAATGGGGTCATTTGTCTCATTTAGTGGACTTAGTCCCCTAGAATTGGCCGATTTTGCCAGCTTGGCAAAAACCGGTCTTGGGGTCCCAAGGGACCATATAATGAGAACCCATATTTACTACTTGTAAGGGTTGATGCAAAAAAGCTCTTTTCGCCGCGGGACCAATTTGAGCACAAAGCAGTTTACCTTTTCTAGAAAAAGCGATGTGTAACTTTAAATGATAAATTCCTAGAATGAATACCATAGTTTACAAAAGAAATAAACAGGGCATCGACACAAATCTACATCCCCTTTAGCTCTTTCAATTGCTTGGCCCCACCTAAAACTGTACATGTAACTTCCTCAATGCACAATCCATGCATCAAGCTAATTGTGTTAAATTATATAGACAGAAATTATCTTTAAAAGGTGAATATTTCTACAAATGAGATTTTAGTCACTTGTAATGCCAAAAGCCTCCTTAATAAATAGTAGGGGATGCAGACTTGCAAAAATATACAATTAAGAACAATTAACCTTTCATAATTTTGTTGTTCGATGCATAGAATTTACATTCTGCCTGCAATTTCTGATTGTCCAAATCTTTATTTAATCTATGATCAAGATTCATTTTAAAAACAAATGAAAATTTAAACAAATGCAAAAAACAATAAAAATCAATTCAAATTACTAGTGTATATGTATAAGAATTGCGAAGCGATCCAGGCAAGTCACTCGGTTCGCAAGTTGCAAGCAAAATATTTATAGGGTCACGCACTAAGAATTGCGATTATAAAATAGATTTGTAATCAATTCGTAAATACAAACCCCGCAAAACCCTGAAAACTGCTCAGGTACAGGAAGACCGAGCCCCTTTAGAGATTTACTCAAACACTTCAGGCGTACAAACTTACAACGTTTACTTCTACGGATTTGAGGAAAATTAACAAACTTTTTCATGAATCGTTGGAAAATGAACACTTTCAAGTGAAAGTGACTTATAGGTTAAAAATATTCCTTTAATCCATTATTCTCTTCTCTACTCCCTAAGAATATTCAATAAAAAGTTTCAATAAAAAAAGTTTCGTTTTTGCTTGGAAAAGTTTGTCTGCCTTAAGCCTTAAGGGCTCTGGAATTTTGGATTTTTTTTGGTTCATCTATTTAGTATCTAAAAATACAATTTCCGAAAATTATTGTGGAAGTATCTTTCCTTTAAAATCTCCAAAAAAACTCATTTTTGACAATTTTCTCCACTAAATTTCTATACAAAAACAGCTATAACTTGGGATGTAGGCAAATAGAAAATTTTTCCGAAAAAATCTAAATAAAGAAAATATTTGTCATTAACTTAAAAAAAGTTTGAAACAATAAAATGATTTTCCCAAGGAGATTAGGCTTTTTTTGTGAAAAGTATATGAATAGCGTCGTTATGATGTAAGGATAATTTGATATGTCGATTTTTAACGTTTTTGAGCACTTTCCGAAAGTAACTTTTGTATTCAATTGAGCATAACTTTTGATCTAATGAATCGAATTTAATAAATGGCCTATCAAAATTTAAGTTTATCTTTCTTTTTTCCAATAAAATAGAAATGGTTCTTTATAATTTTTAGATTTCGAGAAAACTTCTTTTAAAGAGAGAAACTTTTTTGGGGCGCACCCGGTAGAAGAAATTGATAACCGCCCAAGCACTTAAAGTTAATACACCCTTTCCATATAACATGGCATGGCATTGGCCATTAAAATAATAGATTTTAACTAGGATAAAATTTCCTTCAATCAAATAAAGTTTAAGTAAAAAGTCTGTTTTCAACTCAAAATACTGCAAGTGATACCTGTAAAAATCTCCTTCGTATTCAAATAAAATTGATAAAAGGTACTAAAAGTTCAAATCACTGACCAGGTGAGATTGCGTGCAGAAAAACTAAAGAAGCACGAAGAGCTAGATCTGAATCTCAGATTTTTTTGGGTAAGAAAAAGTGAAGCTATGATTTTTTCTTTAGCAAAATATTCTATTTCCAATATAATAGCAGTCTTTCTTAAGGCCACTTACCAGCTGCCCATGGTAAATGATATCAGAAACTGGCTTCTTTTTTTGGCGCAATGATTCAAATCTAGTCTTTCAGGCGTAAAAAATTATTTAAAAATTATTGTGAAGAATTAAATGAAATTATTATTTTCAATCTTGTTTTTTTTTGCTTTTTTTGCAGCAGATATCTGCTGTTCAAACTTGTCAGTCATCTTCCCGTAGGTCATGCCCACAACTTTCGGGTTGTCCTTGTGCTCGTCGCAAAACTTCCCAACGAAAGCTGAAGATACAAAATGAGAAAATATATGAAAAGCATGAAGGATCTAGCACGCTTAGGCTTGATTAAAAGCAACATTCGAGACCAGAGCTTGCTGAACAGCTTTACAATAAGGTTTCTTTATTATTTCCCCAAGAAAATGGTGAAAGCCCTGGAAAGCCTAATCAACTTATCTAGCAACTTCAACCCTAATTTGAGTGAATCCTTAGCATCTCTAGCCCTAAGGCTGGAAAATTAAGATAAAAACCAATACTCTGGAAGACAACCCCAAATTATTTAACCACGTTTTAGAAAAGAATTAGCACCTCGGATGTTCCCGCATTTTTCCACATCGAGCGGCTTGACTCCAGTGTTGCGTTTGTCAGTGGCTTTAGATGTTGAAAGCTCTTCTTGAGTAAACACCATTTTCACCAAACCGTTAAGGAGAGTCTGTTGGGGTCTTGCTGCCAGCAATGCTTCCTTTTTCAAGTTGAAAAGTTTCACCTTTGGGACGAGCAAGGCCTCGTCTTTTAACAAAGGTATCATTGTTAATGGAGGTAGGTGCCTTAAAGAATGTCCACAAATTGAATTTGAAATCGTGTGTGCATTTTCTGGCTTGAGAAAACCTATTTCTAAACAAAATTTGACGGATAACAAAATCGAACACAGACTTTTAAACTATACGTATCGTAACATATCCAACCCCTTATACAATATAAAAACATAGACAGCAAATTTAGGACGTAATTCTCACGAAAATGAGTAACCAACTTACAATAGGACTCCCACTAAAAGAAGCAGGTGAAATAGAAAATTGCACTGGTGACGAAGACATTGACGACGACGAATACGAATACGATATCGTGTTGATTTGCCCAAGCAGATCTAAAACATAAAGTTAATTTTATTTATTAAAAAATTGAAAACTTTGTCTTCAGGTCAAGATTGGTCCATTTTAGTGCACATTTGAAAAAAGATATTATGTTCTTCCAGAAGAAAAAAAATCGGTCATTAGGAGTGGAAGGGGGTTATTATTTTTCTCTTGATCATCTCCCACTCCCTATGAACGATTTTTTTTCTAAAGGATTGTATTCTAGTGTTTAAAAGTGACAAAAATTTAATGTTGTATAAAAGTTAAGATGTCACAGTCAGCGTACCTACAACTGTCTACAAGTCGAAAACTTTCAGTTGCTGTCATAATTTACCAGTTAGAGAACTTTTAAAGTACCTTCAAGTCAGTCTTGTAATCATCAAGACAATCAAGAGTCAAAAAGAGTCAGAAAAGACGAAATAGTTCTTAAGTATTTCATTACTTTCCATGTCGATAAATGACAACATTATCCTCATCATGTACCGGGATATCTATAATTGCGATGATGAACTTGGCTGCCAATTCAGCGGCCATTTCCCGGGTGCTGCTTCTGATTGGATTCATATTAGTATAACCTACCCGCTTTGCCGTATTTTGAAGCCTAAGCTTGTTCATGGTGAACACCTTCAAATGTCTAAGGAACACCTTACTGGTTTGGAACTTGTCCTCGTCCGTCAATTCTGTAGAAAAAAAACACACATCAGACTAGATTGATAAAATTTCCGACAGGTTTAATTAAAGGTTTAGTTGACAAATCTCGTCATAAGCCCAATATCTTGTACATTATAATGTCTTAGATGTCTTAGAAGCACTTCCAGAAAGAAAAATAAAAGAAAAAACCAATATACTCAAAGCCAAATAGAAAAAGAAAAAAAAAATAATAGGAAGTAACTAGCGTGACATCGAACACGTGTCTTGTGTCAAAGCGGCCGTTTGAAAATTTGGCAGAATAGGATGGCCATTGGCTACTCAAAAAGAAGCACTCATGCCTGATAATGAATAGTTTTTTATTGATCTATTCGCCATAGTGTCGTCATCTAAACAAAAAAAATGTTAAATTATTTTTGGAGTGTTTGATTTATAATATAACCCCTCTAAGAAATAAACTTAAATTTTATCAAGGTTTTTTAAGCTAATAGTTTTTTGATATTATTAATATACATTTGTCTCATTTTCTTTTCTTATTTTTAAGTTAAAGGTTCTGAGGTTCCCAGCTACAGTGTGTAATAGCTTTTTCTGGGTGGAATGGTCTCATTAAAATTTAACGGCTTGTTTACAGGCAAAACATTTCCATCACAATGCCAGGAAAAAGCTTTGTCGGGCTCAAATTTTCATTTCGCAGGGTTGGTAAACCTCTTATTTACATGCTAAATTATTCTATTCATGATATGCACCATTGCAATGTCTTCCGTTCCACTCGATAGCTGATTGGTTGAAAGTGACGTATTGACTGCTTTTACGTCACTTCCAACCAATGAGCTATTGGTTCCGTGATGTAATGTCAGAAGACATTGCAGTGGTGCATATCATGAATAACAAGGTGAGGAAATAGTTTTTTCCAGCTCGAAATTTTATTTCACCGGTTAGCTAACCATCTTATTTACAGGCTAAATTATTCTATCACTAGGTGAGAAAATAGCTTTTTCCAGCTCAAAATTTCATTTCACAGGGTAGCTAACCATCATATTTACAGGCTAAATTATTATATTACTAGGTGAGGAAATAAGCTTTTTCCAGCTCAAAATTTAATTTCACAGGGTAGCTAACCATCATATTTACAGGCTAAATTATTCTATCACTATGGGAGGAAATAGCTTTTTCCAGCTCAAAATTTCATTTCACAGGGTAGCTAACCATCTTATTTACAAGCTAAATTATTCTATCACTATTCCATCGCAAGGTCAGGGAATGGCTTTTTCCAGTTCTTAGTTGCATTCACAAGGCCGATAAATAGCTGTTTCTTCACCATGTTTTTATTATCATGAGGTCAGAGAAAAGGATCGCACTATAGATAAAAATAAAATTACAGGTGGGGAAAGTGTCTTGTACTCAGTTCTTTCTCTACCATGTGATTTCTATTTTCAACATAGGGACAGTGGTCAACATCTCAGGTCCGTAAATTAGTCAGGAAAACTCACTTTCTATAGGTGTCGATTTTGTGTTTCACTACCTTGTATTTTTTATTTTTTTCCTGTAAGTATTGTATCATGTTTTCTACCAATCGAAAATGACAGGTCACAACAACAAAGTGTTAAAACAATTAATTGTGTCGCTGCAAGCGATTTAGAGCACATTCAAGATCGGCCATAGGATCGGCCAAGTAATTCTACAGCCCAAATCGGCCTAGTTCGACCAGGCCAAGTCCGGTCTGGATCGGCCAATAACGGCCAGGTCCGGTTTTGTTAAGTAACAAATCTGATAAAACAAAAACAATTATGTTCGGCCAATGTAAGACCGATCTAGGCCGATATGGACCGGCCCAGGCCAATACGAATCGGTCCAGAAATTTTACGGAAGTCGAAATACTGATTATAAGCAAAATTGTTTTCAAACAGTTTTTTCGTCGTAAATGGCATACTCCCCTGTATTTCATAACCTTGACTCGCTCGCTCTTATGAATCCATTTAGAAAAGATTGTTAAAAATCCTCCTTGGAATAGAATTGCACTGTGTCCCTTCGTTAGTTTATTTAGACATCCCTGTATTATCTACATACATCTCCCTGTTGAAACTTGCATGTCAATATTTTTCTTAGTATTTCATACACAGCTAGTAGAGCATATTTTGAAGACATTTGAAGGTTTACCTTTGTGATTCCAGGCATTGTGATTTTCCTTGAAGTTATTATAATACAAGATTATAGTCTGCTTTGTTATTGATTTTAACTCCATCATACTTTATCTAAAATAAGAAAATACATAAAAATATTAAAAAAAGATACAAAAAATGTTTCCTACGAAAGTTCTAACGACCCACACTTCTTCAAACTCAAAGATATCTCACAAAATTTGATAATCAGAGAAGAGAAAGCTTCTTTTGAAATTCTTCATTTTGATTTGTTGAAAAGTTAAAAAACGTTAACACCATGAAATTGCCAAAGATTCCAGAGCCCTTAGAAATGATTTTGTTGGACATTTTTATATCAAAAATCTTCTTTACCGATGATACAAACGATTTCATACATACTAAATTAAAATAACTTACCTTTGAATTTTGCACGGTGGTCAAAATAGGCTTTTTTATTACCACTTACTTAATGACTTCAATCCATTATTCTGTTCTTTATCATTCTTATAGCCTTAGAATAATTTTTTTTGCCCTAAATATTTTTCAAACTATTTTCCAAATAAAATCAAAAATTTTTTTGAAAAAAAAGTCATCACGTGACCGAAAAATACGTCATCAAAATTTAAACGAAAATTTGAAGTTGGTATCATGCTTAAAGCAACATTTCCAAACGATACATCTTGACGAGTAGTGCTTAAAAATGGGGTCATTTTTAATTTCAGCTTTTGTTTAACTCAAGAAATTTAGAATTAAAGGTATGACCTTATATGGTAAAAAAACGAATTGCAGAGTTTAAACTGTATGTTCCCGATATACTTAAAAGCTGAAAACTGACATGAAAGAAGTTATGGTTAAAAGGAAATTTTCTATCTTGAGACTTACTGAATTAGGGCCTTTAATTTATGCTAGGTATGATTTTTTACCAAAGACGGGGGTAAAAATGAGAGTTTCCCGTTTTTGAAAATCGGGAAATCGGGAAATCTAAAAATTTTCAAGACAAAAATTTTTCTTTTATTATTTTGAATTTACTTACCAAGTTTGAAGGCATTTTGATGATTCTACAAGGCTCTGTAAACCTAAACATAATTCGCTGTGTGACGTCACAGGCTAAGTCTATGTGGGCAAAATACAGCTACTTTTTACCACCGTGTTGATGCGTACTTTTCACACCCAGTCGGCTTCGTCACTTCTTTTGTTTACTAGGAACCGTTTATGTTGAGCTTTTTCGCAAGTGGGTGTTTTTCACACATTTTATAATAGCGCGCGTTTTTTAACATTATTGAAATACAAGACAAAAGCAAATTATGCCGCAAGGAATGTGTTATTGCAAAATTATGAAATGGAGGATCTCACGATGGGACATCTCATAAACACATAAAAAAAAGAGACGTCCCAGTAACTGCCATCCCGATTGAGATTGAATTCAGACGACTTACAAGGGACGCTTTGTCAGCGATATATAAACGCCCTAACTAAGTTGTCACAAGAACGCCTCGTGCCCACTGGGCTGAGGTGAGAGGCTGAAGTGGGTTTAGATATGGTATAATTGTATTCAAAAGACGTGCAATTGACAATAGAATAGATAAGATCTTTCAAGAAGTTTTTTACCAATTCGTCCAATGGTCAATTGTTCAGTTTTGAAACTCGCCATTTCTTGTTGATGTGCTATTAGAAATTTACGATTTTGTAAGATCTTGCATATAATTCCCAATAACTGGCCCGATGATAAATTGTTCATCTTTGTTGTGACCTTACTCTATTAGGTTTTAAAACTCGCTATTTCTTTTTGATGTGCCGTTAGAAATTCAAGATCTTGTAAAATCTTGCATATTTTTCCCACCAATCGGTGGACGACAAAATTTTTCATATTTGCCGTTTTTCTGCGTTATGAATATTTTTCTCATCTTAAGTTACTTAAGTTAACTTAAGTTGAAAAACATTTTAATTGGCATCACATCTTATCTCAAATTTTTCCAGGTTTTACAAGAATTTATAGCATTTATCTTACGTATTCTTTCGAATTCTTATGAAATTGTGTCTGAGACTACGTTTATATATTTGGCAAAAATTTGTAAGATTTTGGTAAAATTGTACACAAGATCTTGTAAGAATTTGTTAGCAGTCATAATTATATAAGATCTTATATTTGGCAAGATCTTATCTCTTCCAGGATCTTACAAAAACCTTCCAAGTTTTTTGACCAGTTTATATTCAAATAACATTTTGAAAACTGATGATTGTTGTTGTTTTTAATTTTAGTCATTCAGCTCGCAGAGACTTGGCATTGTCCTAAATGCAACAACTCTCGATTATAGAGATGATTGAATGTGACATATGTCAAGTATGGTGCCATCGGTAAATATAAAGAGAATATATTAATGTATTAAAAAGGCTCACTTCCAGACTCTTTTGGTTTTAATTGAGCCAGCCAAATGGTCAAAGATTAGGATCTGCAACTATTCATCATGATATAAATATATATCACATCAACAAAATGTCCCATTCACATTAATGAATTTCGAAAAGCATACAGTAGACTACCGGTTATTCGAACCTGCACTTATTCGAATAATTCAGAAGTGAGATGGCGTTCCCCTTGGATCTGCTTACCCAACTCAGGCAAAAACACTCTCGGTTATTCGTACTTCAGTTATTCGAAGCGATTTCTTTTCCCCTTGGGGCCAATTATAGGCTAAATCAATTTCGTTTTTGATGGGGCCTGAAAAAGCTAATACCGTCAAACCTGTACACCCCCTTCAAAAAAAAGCTACAAAATGCGAGACACTGAAAATTCTAAAGGGGAAGTTGATTCTGATTGTGAAGTATGAATGTACTAAAAAGAGAAAAAGAATACCACAAATTCTTCTTCGAATGACTTTATCATCAAACAGTTACATATGTGACTTCCCAGGCGATTTAAAGTACCTGAAAATCAGACCGGTCTTGGTCGGGTATTACGAGCGGTCTAGTAGCAGTCAAATTTTTGTTTTAGATCGGCCTGGCCGTTCGTTAGACCGGTCCAGGCCGCTAGTTATTGATTTTTAGTGACAACTACATCAAAAAACTGTTTTGAAAGGATGTTGACCGGGCGACCGGGGCCGGTCTGGGACTGGACGCTTCACAACGGCACCTGAATTAACTAGACTCGTAGCGGCCTTTTGGTAAATTTTTATTGGTCATTTACCGGCCCTTAAAGGACCGTCTAAAAACCGGTCCAATTTTCAGGTACTTTGAATAGCATAGGGAGTCACATATGATTAAATTTCTTCAAAAAATAAGTCCATCACCTGAGTGAAAACACGTGACATGTTTCCTGCTCTTCGCATCAATGGGATGTGAAGAAGAACAATGTTTATCGAAAATACTTCTTGCCTCTATAAAATCATCATATTTTTCTTCGTAATCGAGACGGTCCTTTAAATCAGCTGCTAGCTCATCTGATTTCAAAATAACCGATGATACCGGTAGTTTAAACCACTTTAAAATGGTTGAATCTTTATCGTGGAGAAACTGACTGAAAATGTCAGGTTGCCAGCGAGACTTCAGCTGAGACAATGTAGATGAAAAGTTGTTAAAATTGACAGATGTTTGACCGTCACCTGATTCGTCACTATCATCTCCATACAAACCAGTGTTGTCAATTATGATATAACGATTGCTAAGCTTTTCGGGAAAAAAATTTTGGTCTAGATAAACTATAAGAAATGTAACTTCCGATCAGAGATTGGATTCAAAGAACCCTCACAGGTAACCCGTTGTTCCTTGAGGCTGTCAAAGCGAAACCAGTCTTGTGAGTTGTAACAGAATAGGCTGACATGGTTCATTGCTTGTAACTTCAATTCCAATTTCTGATGAGTAACAAGGACCAGTACAAAAGTGAATTTCTTATCTAACATGTCAAAAGTTATCAAGGTAGCTTTTCAAATTTATTCAAACAATCAGCTGATATCATAAGGAAATGCGGAACCCTTGATATTGTCTTTGTCACACTACCTTCACAATCTAAACAAAGCTCCTTTTTTGGCTTCAGTGAATCGCACATCCTCTCTTCAAGTGGCAAACGAGCTGACGGAATTTTCATCAATGTTCTCTCATATTTTGGATTTGAGCTGCAAGAACCACTACACGTTGATTCGAAAGTAAAATGGAACCCTCCGCTTCAAGATAAAGGTTTGAAGAAGTTTTTTTCATCACCAGTACGGAAATCAATATCATTGTAATGATCAATACTCTTACCAATGATCGAGGAAAACTATTCTAACCTACCCATATCCGCATCTTTCACAAAGCAATCTAAAGTCTATTCATGATAAGTGTGCACTCTTTTTTCGTTTACCTATAACTTTTGAAGGAATTCTTCAATCTTTATAGATTTGGTATCATTGGAAAGATATTAGTGAGTGGAACAATTTGAAATTAAAAAATCTTTAAAAAAATCCTAAAAATGAAGATGAAAATGAAGAAGAAAAAAATGAAGATCTTGTAGAGAAGTGCTATAACTTTCATTTTCACTGGAGAGTTTCTTTGATCTTAGGAGATCATCACTGTGAAGAAATTTCATTAAAATATTTATTCAATATAAAGTTAATAAGTGATTGACCCCAAAAAAACAGCAAAAAACTGCAGAAAACAGCGTTTTTAGACGTCAATTAGCTTATAATTTTGTTTGATATCTTTTGACTGAATGATTATTTTTGAGAATTTTTTCCACAGTGATGACGTTCGATGATTAAGGATTCACTGTTCATTAATGAATTTGTTGTTGTGTTGGTTGTTCGTCTCTGCAGCTGTCGATCTTGAAGATTGCCTAGTTTTGAAATGAAAAAGTTTACATTATTTCTGCCAAGAATCATGCTCAAAGACTACTATAAAAGAGCTTAAAGTTTGCTATGCTAAAAAAAGATGAATCTCAACTTATTCCACTACCTCATGGTGCCACAAAATAGAGAATAGGGGTAAAAACATAAAAATTTTTTCTTGAATTTCATGACTGGAAACAAGCTCCAATTAGGGTCTACTAATACAAAATACTTATTTCATTTCATGGAAACAAGAAAAAAAGAAAAATGCCTTCCTTTATACTAAAAGACGTTTACTAAAAAAAGTTTCCAATACTTCATTTCAAATTGGAGAAGAAAATTCCTTGAAAAAATAAATATCATAATCATCCGAATAAAACATAGATACAGGAAACAAAAACCTACCCCAAAGCATTTCTAGTTGTTGTATGGAATGATGTCTGAAGTCTGCTAGATGTTGTTGATGTGGAATGACTGCTAGCTCTAAAAAGAAAAAGTTTCCAATAATTCATTTCTAATTTGAGAAGAAAATTCCTTGATAAAAAACCATTGTCATCCGAAAAGAAGCATAGATACAGTGAAACAAAAACCTAACCCAATGCATTTCTAGTTGTTGTATGGAATGATGTCTGAAGTCTGCTAGATGTTGATGATGTGGAATGACTGCTAGCTCTAAAAAGAAAAAGTTTCCAATAATTCATTTCAAATTTGTGAAGGGTCGGATTCTTACGGATATTGAGAAAAATATCCGTCAATATCCACAACTACATACCAGTGCATATTGAATCCGAATGCGACAAAATCCGTAGGAGGATATTTAGAGGAAAGGACAAATGAAAAATATCCGAATTTGTATACTCGAGAATCGGAAAATATCTTTTAATTTGACATTCGTTGTTTTTTTCTATAATTGTGGGAAAGACTTGCCAAAAGAAATGCTTCCAAAATTTCTTAGACTTTTTTGTCGTTTGAAAGTAAAGAGAGAACAAAAACAATGTACTTTAATAGCAGAAATGCTTTTTAAAGTTTTTATTTGAAATGAAAACGTATCAAAATGAAGTTACAATCTGTCTAAATATGCCTATAAGATATTTATATATAATAAAACGATGTAAAATATGCTATGAGACCAAAATTATAAATTACTTCTGACCAGCTTCTCAATTCGTGATACGGAAAGTTCAATTCAATTCAATTCAAAATTCAAAACATATATTTACCCGAAGGAAGGGACACCAAGTTTAGAAACCTAATTACAAATGGTGCAACCTAATAAAAAAATTTAAAGTTTTAAGCAAAAATAAAATAAAATAAAATAAAATATAATAACAAATAATAAAGTTTTGAAATATCCTATATCCTAAATAAAGCTTTTTTATTTACATTTTTAGTTTTTTTTTCATGAAATATATACAGTTAAAAATTATGAGACTCTGGTATGCAATTACTGTTGCTGAAGGGGTTCCTGAAGGGCGTATTTGTTGAGGTAAAATTCATGAATACGTGATAGTAAATCTAGTGGTTCAATGATTTGTAGATTTTTGTCTTCAAGATGCTCTTGTAAATTATTCCATTGACGTGAAGCAAGCCGTGTGAGAGAGTGGAGGCCAAAGGTGGTTGTATTGACGTTCCTGATAAAAAGGAGGCTGATATGGTTGGCTCTAGTCCCAATGTCATGAGGAATTACAGAAAAGGTAAAAGTAGAAAGACAGTCAGAAGGAAGGTATCTGTTCAGGTAGCGGTATATGAACATAATATTGAGTGTTTCAACGAGATCAAAGAATTTTAAGATTTTGAGTTCATTATAAGTGGGAGTGACAGAGGCCCTTGGTTCTTGGAAGGTCATAATCCTGATAGCAGTGTTTTGTAGGACTTGGATTCTGTGGGTGACAGTGTTATCACAGAGGCCCCAAGTTTGACAAGCATAGCTAATGTGAGAGGAGAAGATAGCATGGTAGACGTTGATAAGGTTTGGAAGAGGGAGATAGTGACGGAGTTTAGAGATAGCCCCATTTGCACGACGAAGTTTGGCAGCAACAACAGCAACATGTTGTTTCCAAGTGAGGTGTTCATCAAGATGGACACCTAGATATTTCATGATTTTACTTGGGGTTAAGCGCTTACCCGAGATTTCGATTTTCGGAATAGTATCAAGACGGCGCCTATTGGACCTAAAGATGATGAATTCGGTCTTGCTAGCGTTAAGCGATATTTTGTTAGCATTCAGCCAGCTAACAAGAACTCTGAGATCAGAGTTCACTCTCCCGCACAGAGACCAGACAGTTTGAGAGAGATTTAGTAGATGAGTGTCGTCGGCAAAGTGATAGGTTTCTGAGGTTCTGATACAGTAATGGAGATCATTAATGTATACAAGAAATAATAGAGGACCCAGGACAGAGCCCTGAGGTACACCGTGTTTAATTGGTTTATGTTTTGATTTTGTTCCCGAGATTGAAACATATTGGGACCTATCCGAGAGATATGACTTGAACCAGTCTTTAGTATTTCCTCGGATGCCATAGTGGTCTAGCTTAGATATTAGTATTTCATGATCCACAGTGTCAAAGGCCTTTTGTAGATCGACAAATACACCACAAGCAAACCCACCATCATCAAGGTGTTCTCTAATACGTTCCAAGATGTTCACGAGAGTATGTGTTGTTGAATGACCTTTACGAAAACCAAATTGTCTAGAGTATATTTGATTGAATTGGTTTAAAAATTCCACGACCCGCGAATACATAATTTTTTCATAGATCTTTTCTATGTTAGATAATAGAGAAATTGGGCGATAGTTTGAGACATCGAGCAGGGAGCCTTTGTTTTTGAAGACTGGAATAACCTTCGAGATTTTTAGTACTTTCGGAAATACCCCTGTATGATAGGATCGATCGATTAGAGTCGAAAGGGGATTTGAGATCTTATCTTGAAGGATTTTGAGAAAGCTCTTTTGTGCTTAAATTTATTAGAGAATTGACACTTAAGGTCCATACATGAGGATCCAACACCCCTGCGACACGAATTGTTGACACATTACAAGTGGCTAATTGCGAAGCGAAGCAGTTTTGCTATCGTGTGTGCGTACCTTTAACTTTCCATTCTTTCAACCATCTATAAGGCAGGAGATGGGAAAAACGTTTAGTATCTCCGAATCGCGCGACAATGAATATTAAGGGGATAAAACATGAAGGATATTCCGCGAAATGATAGAGAAAATTATCTCCACTATATTAAATTTAACGTATTCGAATTTGAAACTCCGTGTATGACTACATGGCTCGTATTCAATCGAGCTCCGAGCGAGAGAACAGTAGAGTGGCTTTTTTTGAGACGGACAACGTTATTTGAGGATTGTGCAAGGGCCCGAAGGGCCCGCAGTGCAATCCCGATTTTATGAATTGAAATCGAAGCCAACGATCTGATATGGGTACGCCCTACTCGCAGTTATGAATGAAGGTCATAATTTCAACTTAGGATACAAACAAAAAATAACACAATATATATTTAACTTGATAAGAACACAATATATTTGCCAGGACCTCCGTTAACTGGCTCAAAAAACTAGTGACAAATAAAATACAAGGTTAACCAAAACTATTAAAACCGCCACGACCACGTCCACCACGGCCACGGCCACCTGAAAGAAAATAATAAATCGAGAATATTACATCTTTTAAGATTTAGGGAGGAGAGGGTGGGAATATCAGATCGTTGGCTTCGATTTCAATTCATAAAATCGGGATTGCACTGCGGGCCCTTCGGCCCTTGCACAATCCTCAATTTCATATCATTGAAATCTCCGCCCAATCTGATATGGGTACGCCCTACTCTTATTATGACTGAAGGTCATAATTTCAACTCCCTTTGTTTGAAGCTCTTATATATTGCTCCCTGGAACTTACTTCCCTGAAGCGAAAAGGATTGTTATAGAACTTCTGGAACGTACTTTCGTTCGACCAATAAGCTGTCTTCATTACATCCTCTACGGATGCCCCCTTCAATACCGCTTTTGATGTAGATGCAGACCTGGTAGAATGACCCTTAAAAACACTCGAATCGATACCTGCATCTCCTATGACTGTCTTGAGCCACCTAGATATGTACTAACTGCCACTGCTTTGTGCGGTTTGACTGTGGCAATGAGTAGTTTTTGTCTCTGACCCCCTGATAGCTTTAGTCATCTCTAAGTACTCCTCAATTGTTTTACACACACATAAACTCAGAACCTCATCAAAAGCATAGAAGGTCACCTCTTGATGAGGATGCCCTGGTTTCTGAACCTTAGTAGGTTGTGGCAGGGTGAACCTATGGAACTTGTTCGTCTTAAACCGCAAACTGTAAATCAAGCTGATGCATTTCGGATGCCCTGGATGCTGACGTCAAGGCCAACAGCATTGATAACTTATGAGTGAGATTACTCAAATCACCCTTCACGGGCAACTTCTCCAAATAATTTAACACCTTATCCACATCCCAAATGAAAGCGTACTTTGGCATTGGCGGTCTCTCGTTGTACATCCCTTTGAGCAACGAAGATACCCAAGGATGATCACCAACTTTACATCCCTCAACTGTACCATGGAACGCAGATATAGCTGATCTGTAGCCTGCTATAGTATTGTACTGAATGCCTGTTCTAAATTGTTCGGTCAAAAACTGAAGGATTGCCGCTAAAGAACTTCTAAAGGGATCAATCTTCCTCTCACTACACAGCCACAAAACTTTCTCCAGGCCGATTCATAATGAGACCTTGTTCCCTTTCTTCTGGCTTGCAGGATAAGACTTGCAGATTCTTCAGAATTCCCTCTGATAACAAATTTTTCCTGATACTGTCCATGCCACCAATTGTAGCGAGTTGTTTAGCACTAGAGGATGACTTCCCCTTCTGGTTTTTCAACAACCCCTGAAACTTTGGGAGTAGAATTGGATTTGCCACTGACATCTGCAGAAGACAAGGGTACCAGGCTGAGATTGCCAGGCTGGAGTTATTATCAACAGATCTGCTTGCTCCAACATTACCTTCCTTAATACCCTTCCTATCAGGGAGAAAGAGGAAAAGCATAACCCTTTATGCTGGACCAGTTCTGTTGAAAGGCGTCTGTTCCCTGACTCTTGAAATCTGTCCTCCAAGAGAAGAATCTCTCCAACTGGGTTGTCACTCTTGACGCAAACAGATCGACCTCTGGTCGCCCCTTTTTCCAACACAACTTCTGGAAGACCCCTGGATTCAGCTTCAGTCGCTCCTGTCTAGCCGCCTGGACTCTTTGTCGGCCAGTCCATTCAGTTTCCCCGGGAGGTACTCTACAGTAATTGTGATCTCCCTCTCTAACAGAAAGCTCCACACACTCCTTTGCTATCTGAGACATCTCCCAGTTGGTTGTACCCCCCATCTTTAGTATGTATGACAGTGCAGCAATGTTGTCCATCTGAAGATGGACAGCTGTTGGGTGTAAGTTTTCTCTGCAAAAATCAATGTCGCCATGTATGCCCCTTTCAACTCTAGAATGTTGATATGCTTCTGAGTCTCCTCCTCTGACCAAAGTCCCCCAACTGCTTGGCCCTGGCACACTGCCCCCCAACCTGTTTTGGAGGCATCCGACTGAATGGTCATCTGGGGTGGTTCCTGCAATAAGCTTCTTCCGTTCACCTTCCCTAGATTTCTGATCCACCAGTTTAGTTCCTCCTTTGCCCCCTGACTCAAAGGAACTAACTGCTCGTAAGACATTCCCTTGGAAAGACCCTGGATCACTTGACGCTGAGTCTCTCTGTACCTCAAAGGAGCTTGAAGCACAGCCATTGAAGTTGATGAGAAAATTCCCACTATCTTTGCCAGTTTCCTGAGAGAGACCATTGACTCGAAGAGAAGGGACTGGCACTGTTCTGCTATTTTCTGAACCTTTCCTGATGTGAGGGATACTTTTAATTGGACTGAATCGATTTCGAAGCCCAAGAACTCTATCTTTTGACATGGGCCCAACACAGATTTCTTGAAATTCACTACAAACCCTAGGTTTCTGAGAAGATAAATCAAAGTATCTCTCAACATCTCTAGCTCTTCCCTGGACTGAGCCATTATTAAGATGTCGTCCAGATATATTATCACTCTCCCATTCAATCTCCGAATGATTGTAATTGGCACTTTCATCAGCTTGGTGAAAACATAAGGGGCTGGAGCCAGCCCAAAACATAGGCATAAAAATGATAAAACCTCTCTTTCCATTCGAAGCATACATAATTCTGCGATTCCTTGCGCAATGGGACTACAAAGTATGCGTCCTTGAGGTCTACTTTGCACATGAAATCCCCTCTCACCAAAATATCCTTCAACATATACAGACCTTCCATTTGAAGTGGTTCAAGGCAATGTGAGAGTTGACTTTTTTCAGATTTATCACAGGTCTCTGCCCTGAGTCTTTTTTCTCTACCAGAAAAATTGAGCTGAAGTATCTGCCCTGGCTTGATTGCACCTCCTTTATAGCCCCTTTCTCTCTCAAGGTCTCTATCTCTAAATCTACAAGACCTACCTTCTCCTTGCTCATTGGTATAGGATTTGGCACTTTCGTTTGCTGAGGCTTGGTTAAAAATGGTACCTGGTAACCTAACACTGTATCCAGGATAAACCGATCGCTGGAAATTA
Organism: Clytia hemisphaerica; assembly: GCF_902728285.1. Taxonomy (NCBI): domain Eukaryota; kingdom Metazoa; phylum Cnidaria; class Hydrozoa; order Leptothecata; family Clytiidae; genus Clytia; species Clytia hemisphaerica. The sequence continues at coordinate 1,000,108 of NW_027104060.1, forward strand.
ATTCCCAGTTCTTCAGGAAGAACCTTAACCTCCCTGCAAGTGGAAAATTCCCCCCTAGATCTGGGCTCAGCAAGGACTCCACCATTGGGTGCACCCTGGAAAAGTCCTTTAAAACTGGAAGATTTACAGAAGGCAAAGGAAAACTTTCTCTTACCCCTGAAGTTGTTGTTGTTGTTGAAATTGCCCCTTGATGGAAATCTGGGCCAGAAGGAAGATGGTCGTTGTTGAAAGCCTGAACTCTGCCCTCTACCACCACGGCTGGAAAAGCTGGGGCGAGGGCCCTTCTGAAAGGGCTTCTGCTTTGCTGGAGTATTTGGGGACATCAAACCCTTTAACACCTCCTTTGTCTTCTTCTTTGTCTTTGCCGAGCGACACAGCTCCTCCTCAAATATGTTTCCAAAGAGGCTATTGGAATCGTTATCAGAGATGGTCTTCTCCCAATCAGATAACATGGACTTGGCAGTTTTGTTATCTGTGATTAAAGTATCTAATATCATAAAACGTCTGTAGTAGGAAGTCCTCTGGATGGCCTGACCAACCAGGGTTACAACAGTGTCAAGGGTTTTAACCACGTCCTCGAGACGTTGAAGTTCCTCTTGCGTTGCCTCCTTTTCTTCACTAGTCTAATCCTGGTCTTCACTAGTCAAATCCTGGTCTTCCCTTTTCTTTGTTTCTCTCTCCTCATTTACTGCTACCCAAAGGTGGGACACCGGTCCAAGTATTGATCGTATCGAATGTTGAACATTGACTAGAAAGGAGTCTAGTCTCGTTATCCGTGGCTTAAATACTGACTCATTGACCAAGTCCTTGATATACAAGTCCATTTCAGGAGGTTTCGGTACATTCTTTGGAATCGGTACAAGGTCAAGGATCTTCTCCTTAATGACCTTATCACTAAAGTGTTTCGTGGAGTACTTCTTCAAATGAGCCAAAAGCTCTTCTGGCAGCTCCAAATTTTCCTCATCGTCCTCATCTAATTCGCACCTAGAGACTTTCTCCTGGGGCGCTTCCTCCTCAGTTGCCACGTTCGATGGCCGTTTGGCACCCGCTCTAAATGAAAAACGGGAAAATACCTTACTAAACATTGTACCAGTCTATCTCCTCATTTCATGAAAACAAGAACTTAGTGACCTAATCACTATTCTGTTCCAGCACTCTAGCCTCTGCCTAACAGGGCAATGAGTATAGCTTCTGGCTTTAACCTCCGCCTAGCAGGGTATAGCTCTTGCACCTCGATACTGTAACCTTCTCCTGCCTGGCAAGAGAGATGACTATTATGAGAAAATCCTTGTATTTCACATGAAAATATCGAGTGCATTTACGTAACTGTATGTCGAGGAAGTAATGATTGCAAAATAAGTCATAAAACACTAAAAAACCACAAGATATTTGTGGATTTTTTCTATAAACAAATTACTTACTGATTCAATACGTCTGACATACTTCGCGAGTAGAACTAAAAAAGGGAGTTGAAATTATGACCTTCAGTCATAATAAGAGTAGGGCGTACCCATATCAGATTGGGCGGAGATTTCAATGATATGAAATAACCAATATGCTTCGTTTCAGAAAATCTAAGTTACTTATTCGAATTTTACGGCAGACGATTTTTCGAAATTAAAAGCGATCATTTAAAAGCGCGATTGACAAACCTAGGTTTTCTCTTGAAAATTTATAAGCCGGGAAAACCTAGGTTTTCTACAGAAAACCCAGGTTTT